>NW_017732469.1:378216-384957 GCF_001890085.2 Hipposideros armiger | reverse complement strand
TATATATATATATATATATATATATATATATATATATATATATAGTCACAGGATGTGGCATACAGCACAAGGAATAGACTCAGTGGAACTGTAACAGCTATATACAATGTCAGGGGTAATAGATTGGGGGAGGGTGGTTATCACTTTGTGAGGGGTATAAATGTTTAACTAGTACATTGTTTTGCACACCTGAAACTAATAAAAACAAAAAAGAAAGTAAAAGTTCTAGCATTTTAGAGGGCAGTTTAGAGAATCTACCAAAATCCAAATATCTAAAAAGTTCCTTTAACCTTTGACCAATAATTCTCCTTTGATGTGCTTACCCAAAAGAAATATTTGCACATGTTCCCAAAGCCATAAATACAAACATAGTCACTGAAGTATTTTTGTAATGGCAAAAAAGAATGAAATCAATGTAAATGTATATTAATAAGCAAATATTTAATAAGTTGTTGTTCCCTAAATATTGTGCAACCATTGAAGTGAGATAAAAACAAGGTCCTACATGAAAAGATTGCTAAAATACAATGTTAAATGAAAAGCCATGCTATAAAATGTTTGTGGGTTGTGTGCGCATTTTTATGTAGGCTCCTAAAATGCATAAGGTCTAACAGCGCAAATGCGAGATTCTTAGTGTTTAGGAAAGGTGGGGCATAAAAAAAAAGGTGTAAATTTTTAATCCTGTATATTTCTATTAGCTTAGTTGTCCCACAAACATATATTGCTTTTGTGTAGTTTTTTAAAAGTTATCAAAAAAAATACTTGTGATCTATCTAGCAAATAAGACAGAAGCCAGATCCTTACCTAACTTTTATTCAGTTTCTCTGCAGTTTACCCCCTTTCTGTGTGGCCCTTTTGTTGTATACTGTATATAACACTTTCTTTTCATTTAACAATGAATTATGAATTCTTATAAAGACAGACTCCTAGAGACAGTGGATTTTCAACATAGCACCTTGTAACTGGAAGCAACATTTTTAACGATTATGATCATTTAAATGTCTTCAGGTCTAAAATATGAAATCTTTTGTCTTGGAGAAACTGCCTTAATCCATTGGTCTAACAGAAGGATTATGCATTTATTGGCCTTGTTTTCAAAAACTGCAGGCCATGCATGCTCAAACCAAGAGCCCTAGCTTGAAGGCACCCCCTTCTTTCTCCATTGTTCTCATTCTCAGTAGACACTTGCTGTGCTTCTGGAAAAAAAGGGTATTTAAGGTCGTCTCACTGCCTATGTGGGTTCTGCCAAGCAGAGCTTTGGATTTCTAGACTTCCTTTTTCTTTCATAGTGGGAAGTAACTGGACGGGGACCAAATGGTTCAGAACTGTGGCATTTGGAAGGCATCACTGAGAGCTACACTGAGCTGGCCAGACTTTGATGAAAGGGAATGTTCTGGTCTTTTCCTGCATAGAATTAGCACTCTAGTTGGGAATGTGGCTTATAAAAGATTAGTCTGTTTTCTTTGTAATTTTTTATAAGAAGCAGCTTAATAAATGGAAGGGCTCATAGTTATCTGAGTGTTTCATTTGGATATCTTTTTGAAAATGAGACCTTGCAAGGAACATGGCTGTTTCTGTCTAAACTCTGAAATGATCACTTTATGCTAATTTTCTGTTTTCTCTTATTTGAGATAATTTTGCTCTTGTTTAAGATAAATTTTAGACTGAAATAGTTTCCTTATGTTTTTTAGCCTTTCAAATATCATTGAAAGTCTGCATATCCAGAGGAATACATGTAGTCAGGATTTTAATATGAGAATTTTAAAACTTTCCCATAATTCTGTCTTGCTAACTTAAAATTAGTATAGCTGTTTTCATGTTTTGTTTATATTTTTACCTTTGAGTGTCTCTTCATGTAAAAGTGGTGAGGAGGGGTGGTTTGAGAAGAGTAATGCTGCTGTGGGAATATTTTTATGTCTTTTTTATTAGATCTGCCCCCCCTTGCAGAATAATCTGCCATTATCTTGCTCATATGTAATGTCTCAGAAAGATAAATTATTGAGTAGCTGCTGTTTGCCAGGCATTGGGCTAAATGCTTTGTGTGCATTTCTCATTCAACCATCACAACCACCTTTGGAAATAGGTATTATCATCCCTGCTTGACAGAGGAGGAAACTAAGGCTTACAAAGTTTAGAATCTGACCAGTGAGATACAGAACTGGCAATGAATTTAGACTTGTCTCACTCAAAACCCTATGCCCTTAATCTCCATGTCATACCATCTCCCAGAGTATTCCAGAGCATATTGGACAACTAAACTTATTCAATGAAGGCTCTAAAAACACTTGCTTTATTTCTTCATTTTTTTATTTCTCCATTTCTTTTTCTCATTGCCTTACTCTTCTGATGGAAATGGTTATGCAGAGAGCACCCTTTAAGTATTTATTTTTAGCTTTGTGTAAATCTGCTCAGTTTCAGTAGACGTCTGTACTTTGTCCTTCTCTGTCTGTACTTTGTCTGTACTCTGTCATTGTCCTTCGCAATGCCATAAAAAGAAAGGATTCTTCATGAATTGGATCCTTCACTGTTTGCTTAAGTTGAAGTTTGATTCATTGTATTCTTAACATTTCCAGTGCCATAATATCTGAAGTGAATGGTGGTTTTGAATATAAATTCTGCTTATCTAACAAAATTTTGTAACTACAAACCTAAACACTTAGCTGAAAAACCTCTTATCTTCAGGGTCATATCGCGGTATGACTTCCCGGTGTGCTTTTACATTCAGTAATTTCTACAATTTCAGGCTAAAGGAAATTTCCAGCAAATATAAAATAAAAAATGATAAACACATACACACCTGTCATACAGTTTGGATAATAAAGGTGTTTTATGTTGGTTTTCCATTCTATTGTTAACCAGATTTTATTTGGTAATAATGTGCTTTCTCCTCTGTTTTCAAAGGGCAGCCATTCTACCAAAGTGGAAGCTGTGGTCAGAACTCTGATGAGAATCCAGTCTAGAGATCCAGGGGCTAAAGCACTCGTTTTTTCAACGGTATAATCAGCATTTCCATCCTCAGTATTAACACAGACTGGCTTTCTGCCTCTAATCAGTTTATATCTGAGAACTAATTTTAATGTTTATCGTAATATAGGTGAAACTTAGAATTACCGATACATTTTTCCCTGTCAGATTTGTTTTCCGTGTCCATAGGATAGAAATCTTTTTAGAGAAAGTTGATGATATTCCACAAGACAATTTCTTTAGCTCCATTTCATGTTTTCATTTTAATTTTACTTGGGAATTTTCTTATATTAATATTTTTTTAGTTGAATCTATAACCTTGAAAGTCTCATTTCACAAATGAACTTGGTTGTTTAAGAATAGGAAAAGGAATCTACTGAATAATGTATTGAGTAAAAATTCTAGTTTTCATGTTTGGAAGATGAGTGACCACATTCATTAAGCACCCCGTTATTTATTTTCTATGATGTTTATGTGAATTCAGTTCTCAAAGGTGCTCATGTTTCATACCCTATGTTTAACTAGCATTTGATTTAAAAACAAAAGAAAAAACACCATTTCAAGACAGAACTAAATAGTACTGATGGTACTTCCTTTAAAGATTTTGGTTTTGTGTTTACTTAATTCTGATGTACAAAAGTTATTTTGATTTAGTTCCTCTTCAAATTCTCTATATGAAAGCTTTGTGTAACTATTTTTCTTATTATTTTATGTGTTTTTAGTGGCAAGATGTATTAGATATTATTTCAAAAGCTCTCACTGACAACAACATGAAATTTGCACAGATCAGTCGTGTCAAGACATTTCAGGTATGTCAGGATTTTACTCATGTTTTCTGAAGTGGATTCAGTTGCAAATTGAAACTTCTGTTAACTCGCTTACTTGCCTTTATTGTCTTGTGTCTCGATTAATTATAAAATTAACATTCAAAAGCAAAGTAGAGAAACTGTAGTTATTTTCTTTTTATTTAGTTATACCCGTAGCAAGAGTCTTCTCACTTAAGCTCCATTTCTTTAATAGAGGAAAAGATAGCCTATGACATGCCTTTTGAATGGACAGGGGTCCCTTACTCCTGGGATTAGGTTCTAAAGACACTGCATCAGGCAAAACTGCATCTGGTCAAATTGTCCTTGCCTCACACTCAGCCCAGTGACAGGTGCACACCCTCAGAGACAAACACAGAAAAAGACCGAGTGAAAATTGAGCAGACTCATGGGTCTTGTCTCATACTCATTAACACGTTCTTCTCTTTCTCTCTTTTTCCTCTCAGCTCATATAGTTTAATTTGCACGCATCACACTCATGTATCTTGTGATTCCACTCTTATGTTATAGAGAGCAAGAGAGCTTATGTGGCACTTTTACTCATAAAGTCAGGCAGCAAGTTTACATTTTCTAAAATTGGTAATTTTACATTTAATTTTCTTAGCTATTGCATTTCACAATGATCTGGATACTGTGAGCCATATTTAACGAGCTATAACATACTGCTCTTATTTTTAACTGATCCAGCTAAAATGTATGTGTACCTTTCTTTTTTAGGAGAATCTTTCAGCATTTAAACATGATCCCCAAATCAATATTTTGCTGCTGCCCTTACACACCGGTTCTAATGGATTAACTATCATTGAAGCAACGCATGTTCTCTTGGTGGAGCCCATACTGAACCCTGCCCATGAGCTCCAGGCCATAGGAAGGGTGCACCGAATTGGACAAACAAAGTAAGGACTTAAATTAACATCCATCATTTTTGCTTCAAGTTTCTAAGACACAAATCAGTGTTGAAACTCTTCATCATAACATATTCATTTTTAATTTTGTTCCTATGTATTACATTTTCAAGTAGTAGTATATGACCAAAAGAAATTCTGAGAGATTTCCAACCCTACCTCCACTCCAAGCAGCAAACCCCCCAATTCTCCCAGATTTTGGTCTTCCTTCACAAACTACCTTCATCACTTCATCAAACATTTCTTAAAATATTTAAGACAACTGCAGAGTTGAAGGCATCCCTCGTATCTCTGAGAAGAATTGATTTTTTATTGTTTCAGGTAACCTGTATTTAAAAGAAGGCATGCTTCACGCCTGACCGGAAACAAATCCCTCCTCTTTAAATTCTTCCCCTTAGGAAGAGATAGCCCCCGCGCCCCAGGTCCCTTCTAAGAGATAATTAGATTTAGTTTGAGGCCCAGAGTAAGCCTAATAGTGAGTATTATATAGTCCGTACTACTTCTATTCAAATATCAGAATGGGCCTTTATCCTTTATAAGACCTCTCAGATGTATTACCTCCTGGGTATTAGATGCCTTGAATGTTTGTTTGTTTGTTTGTTTGTTTGTTTGTTTGTTTGTTTGTTTGTTTGTTTAAAAAATGCATCCATGCTAAGGTCTTAAATAAATCATGATTGAGCACCTACTCTATGTTAGGCATTGTGCTAGGTACTGAAGATGCAAATTGAGTAAGACAATCTTTTCCCCCAGTGAGGTCACTATGTAGTACAAGAAACAGATGATGAAACATATCATAGTAGAGGGTGCAAAAATGTAATAGACGTACCAGGGTAACAGAATAAGGGAGTGATCAGTTTGAGCCCTAGAGAGTCAGGAAAAGCTTGATTAGGTTGAATCTTGAAGGAATAATTATTTCAAAGCTGAGCTAAAATAAAAAGTGGTGTTCATGCAGCCAAAGAGAGTTTCTTGTCCAGAAACACAGGAGATAAACGACACAGTATTTCTAGGGACTGTAAGGAGTTTGCAGTTGCCAGAGTATAAAGCATGAGGAGAAGAGTGGCCGGAGGTGAGGTCTTCCGTGCCGTTCTCAGGAGGATGGACTTCCCTGTAAGCAACAGCTGAGAGAAACAAGGGTGACTTTAATTTTAAGCCAGAAAGAGACATGTTCACCTAACAAACCCTTACCAAAATATGGCAAAGTAATGTAATTGTAATAAATGCAAGCTTGTTCTAAGGTACTGCCATGTATCATTTAAAATGCAGTTACGTCTTGGTAGATTAGTTGGGTTTTTCTGTGTGTGGTGTTTTTGTTGTTGCTGTTTTGTCTTATGTTTTTAAACATTGACTTCTTGTCTCAATGTTTTCTAAAGCATGCACTGGACTCTGCATAAGGCCAAAGTCTGAAAAGGCCATTTAACACCACTCGGCAATCCTGCTGCACTTCCCTAGTAAACAGATTGTTCTGCGTCCTGACGAGAATATCTTAAGTCTCCTACATCTCCCACTTCCCCACTGATGAAGTCACCTCCCAGGGAAAACAGATACAATCAGATTGGAAGGACCTCTTCTTTCCATCACCAGCTTGAGCAGTCCACCTGTATTGATAGCTGCATATTCATTCAGTAAATTTTTATTGAGCACCTTCTGTCTGCCAGGCACCATGCTAGGTATTTGAGATGCTCTCATGGAGCTCAAATTCTAGTTGTAAAGGTTGGTAAAGAGACAGATGGTAAATAATACACATAATAAATAAAAGGCGTACTGTGTTAGGAGCTGGAAAAGTAGAGCAGGGTGAGGAGGATGAGCAGGCAGCTGGTGGGAAGGCGTGGAAGGTCTTATGGAGAAGGTAACACGTGAACAAAGATTGGTAGCGAGGTAAAGCCACACAGATACGTTCACCCGTAGGGAAGAATGTTCAGGTAGACGGTACACTTGGTGCAAAGGCCTGAGTCAGGAGTTTGCAAGGAGCCAGAGCTGCTGACGTAGAGTGAGCAGAGAGGAGAGAAACGAGATGAGGTCAGAGGTCCTGGCTGGTGTGTGTGTGTGTG
>NW_017732469.1:357348-378156 GCF_001890085.2 Hipposideros armiger | reverse complement strand
TTATGGAGGCCCAGGAGGCCATTGGAAGGCTTTGAGCAGAGGAGTGACATGATCTAACCTAAGTGTTGAAAGAACCATTCGGAGTGTGCTGTATTTGGGCCGGGGAAGCTAGGACGAGTAGCAACAGGGAGACTAGTTAGGAGGCTAGTGCAGTAATCCTGGTGAGAGTTGAAGGTGACCTGGACCATGTTAACAGCAGGGAAATGTTGAGAAGCGGTCAGGTTCCAGATTTATTTCGAAGGTAGAACGAGTAGTATTTGTGAACAGACTGGACATGGCGTGTGAGAGTCAAGGTTAACACCATGGTTTTGGGCCTGGACAACTGGAACGATGAAGTGGCTTTCAGGCGAGCTGAGGAAGACCACAGGCAGAGCATATTCAGTGAGGGGAAGAGAACTTTATTTTAGATATAAGTTTGGTATTTTTATTAGACATCCAAATGGAGAGTTCTATTCTGTAATTAGGTATAGAAGCCTGGAGTTCAGGAGAAAAATCTGGGCTAGAGAGATACTTTTGGAAGTCACCAGCGTGTAATGGTATTTTTAAGTCACAAGACTGAATGACTTACCTCGGGAGTCGGTGTAGACAGAGAGGCGGACCAAGGGCTGAGCTCCAGAGCACACCACAGTTAGAGGCTCTGGGAGAGGAGGAGGAGCCAGCGAAGGGCACAGATACAGATCAAACATGCAATAGGAGAAAACCAGAAGAGAGCTAGGTAAAGACTGTAACTCAAGGACGGGCGATATGATCAGCTGTGTCATGGTCAGCACTGTCCGCAAGTCGAGTGAGGTCAGGATTGAGAATTGATCATTAGATTTAGCACCATGGAGATCAAAACCAATTCGGGTGGAGTGGTGGAGGCAGCAGCCTGATGTGAGTGTAAGAGAATAAGATTTTATTTATTTATTAGCACACACTTATGTCACAGAGGTTGAGTGTCTTGTCCAAGGTCACATAGCAGTAAAAGTGGTGGCAGGTTGCAACAGCCATTCCGCCTCCACAGTCCATGCTTTTAACCACAATGCACTGCTGCCTCTATATAGTTGGTAGGACGAGTATTTTGAGTTTTGCTGCAAAGAACAGAGAAAAGGGAGAGTGGGGTCATGGGAGTTTTTTGGATTTTTTTCCCCTCTTTTCATATAGGAGAATGATTCATTAGAGACAGAAAAAAAGTGAAGCCAGTGAGTGGGGAGAACGCGGGAACAATGTAGGCAAGAGGTTGAATTCTCATGTAGAGACTGGTTTCAGGTAGGAGCACGGATAGTTTATCTGCAGTATGAGGCAGGAAGACATAGTATATTTCTCCCCTTTTATTACAGTGAAAAAAGGGTCCCTTTTCTTCCAAAAGCCAGCCTTCCATTTGTCCCGTCCCTTCTCGTAGTCTCAAGGATGTTCCTCTTGTCATATATCACCACATACATATGTCATAATGTTCTATCTTTAAAGAGCAGTCATTCCCCACATTCTACCTCCCCCTCCACTTCTTACCTTCTGTGCTCTCTTGACTTTTCTGGTTGGTTTTTATTCCCACCATGCGGCTGAAATGGGACTCAGAGTGTTATTAATGACCGACTTCTTGCCGTGGTCCCTGCGAGTTTTTTCCTCTCTCTGCATCCCCTAGATGAGCTCATCCAGTCCCACAGCTTTAAGCACCATTTGTATGTGGATGACTCTCGAATGTATGTCCCCAGCCCAGACATGTCCCCTTAGCTCCTGTCCCAGGTGCATACGTCCAGTTCTATCCCTGCACCTGCATCTATGGAATCGGCACCTCCCTTAGATAGAAAGCTCAAGATTAACATGGGGAAAAGGTACTTCTACTGCACTCCCCCCCCCCGCCTTCCCCACCTTACAAACATGGCAGTGTCATCCATAGTCCCTTAGACCAGAAATCCAGGACCCTTGCGTATTTGTCTTTTCATACCTCACATCCAAACCACCCTTTAAGCAGTGTCAGCTCTACCTCCAAAAGACACTCCAGGTCTACTGACTGCTTCCTGTCTTCACCGACACCATGGCACAACCCACCCTCTCACCTGGCCGACTGCAGAACTTCCAGCTGGCTTCTCTGTCTCCACTTACGCTTCCTAATAGCAGCCAAAGGGATTGCTGAAGTGTAATCAAGTGTAGCTCAAATCATGCATGTAATAAAACCTACCGATGGCTTCCCACTTTAGCCACAATATAATCCAAATTCCTGCCGTGTCCTACAAGAGCCTACGTGATCTGAGCTGTGCCCACCTCTCCACCCCCCGTTTACAGTGTGCCTCTGCCATGCCACCCTCCTTCCTGCCCCTCCAACATTTTAAGCTTGCGCCAAGCATGTTCTCTTCCCAGGACTTTGTGTTTATTGACTGTTTCTTTTGTTGGATGCTCTTGCCACTCCCCCTTTATGTAACGGCCTCGTTCCCATCAGCCATGTTTCAACTAATACATCAGCCTCCTCCTGACATTATCTGCACCTCAGTGTGTCTTGTGTGTGTGCTTATTGCATGTCTGCCCTCATCAGAATGTTAGTTCACTGAGATTAAATTGCTGTAGTCACTGCTGACTGGCCCCACCCCCAGCACCTTGATTAGTTATTATATTAACTGCCTCAGTGGATACCAACTGAGTGATGAATATATAGCATATAATAAATAGAGTTTGTTCTCATTTGTTTTAAGATATTTTTAACCTTACAATTGTTACGTATCTTCTAGACCTACTATTGTACACAGATTCTTAATTAAAGCAACCATAGAAGAAAGAATGCAAGCAATGCTGAAAACTGCTGAGAGGAGGTAAGTAACAATTTACAAGTCGATGAAGAAGTTTTCCTGTTTATATAAGATTGTGTGCTTCGAACTTCTTCATTGGGATGACCACCGAGTCAACCAAAAGGTAGAAGGGCAAATAGTTTTTAAAAACAGTTTTTAGCTCCCCCAAATTTTCCAGTGAATAGGCTGGCCATTCTGTGTTTGACTTAATAAGAGGGATCGTAATGTATAAAAATATTTAAACTAAACTATCCTCCAGGTCTTTGCCACGTGGGATTACTGTTTAAATGAAATCTGTCTTCATGCCCACCCTAAAAGCCTTAGCCTGACGTCTGTAAAACAGAACATACAGCGCTGCTTTGTACTTCACATGTGTCAGTCACATGCAGGTGGGAGGAGCTGGACTTAAAACTCAGCTGGCAACTGTGGCGGTAGTCCCAAAGCAGAACAGAGCAAAGACAACAGAGCAGCCTTAGCTTTAAAAACTCAACTCTGGAGCCATAAAACTTCCTAATATGTAGTCTATAATTTGTTTTCTTTAAAGTCCTTTTAAAAATATAAACGAACGCCTGACCTCCTGCATCCTTGTGAGATAGGTATGATTGAAGATACGCACAGTACAAGGTGATTTCCTTAGAAGGGATCACTTCCACAGGGGCACTTTGCACGGGTAGCAGAGAAGCAATTTGACACAGGAAACACTCTTCCACTGGTGGTTTAAGGAAGGAAAGAGGCTCCCACAAGAGTTTTTTGCCTCAAACTTGAGGCTTGCAAAATACAGCGTACTGTTTAAGCTGCCTCAATAAAATAGCAATTAGAAGAGCTGTTGACATGCTCTTGAAACAAATTAACTTTGGACAGTAAGAAGGCACATTGTAAGGTGAGAGCTGTGGTAGCAGAGTTGGCAGGGCTTTTGTTTCTGTTTTATTAATTGTGCAAAGAAAAACCATTTTATAACAAAGCCTGAAAATAATATATATAAGTCTTCACTAATTTTAACAAGATGTAATAATGATCACTTTCTTCTGGGCATTTCGTAGGGCACAGTTACAAAAAGTTAGGAACTAGAACTTAAGACTAGACCAATATATGTGACAAATTTAATCATTTGTTCCTTGGGGTTTCTTTCTGACTCCGCTCACCTGGAAAATCCTGCAGTCACACAAACTCGTCAGGGAAGCATTCGGAGGCCTCCGTCTTGACCGTGGCTGACCTGGCAGACCTATTTACCAAAGAAACTGAAGAGCTTGAATGAAGTCCGCTTGATTCAGTCTGCAAACTTTAATGTATTTTAAAACTTTCACAGCTTGTAGAGCAAAGTTATAAGTAAAATATCCAGTAGATGTCAGTACAGACTATTCTTAGTGGAATGAATTGATTCTTTTTTTAGTTGTACAGTGTCTTAGTAGATATTGAGTCCTTTTCAATAAACTGTTTCCAGAAGATCTATAAAGATTTTTAATTTTTCACTCCTAATAAAACATTTATTTTTGTTCCAAAGATTATCTATGTCAGAGGGAATTAAGAGCGGTAGTGTGTACTTTTCTTTTGATAAGTTCCGTCTTAAAAAGAGTTGGAATAAGAGAGAAAGTAAGCTTGCCTGGTTTTCTATGACCTGGTCTATTCAACCAACATGAATCTCATTTTTGGAATGGCCTTCAGTATTTTTAGCACATGAGTCACCAATTCTTGTTAGTAATACTTTAAGTAGATGGTGAATTACATTAACTCCTAGTTATTTGAGTAGATTTATACTGTAACTCCATACATAGTAACTCTACAGTAATACAACTAACAATAAGCTAATATTAGACACTTTTTCTTTTCTCTGTATCTTGCTACAAAAAAGCGAAACGCTGATCACTTCATGTTTGTATTACATGTTAAGTTGATTCGGTGCAAGGAGTTAACTTTAAATTGCATTTTTAAGTATATTAATGTTTACCTTAAAATGATCTAAACTACTTGCTCTACTTTTAATTTTTTGTATTTAATTTTTTTACATATTTTAAGATTGATGTATCTGTAAATATTGCAATTTTTGTAATTTTAGTTCTTATCATTTTAACATGGAAACATGGCAGGCTTTTTTTTTAATCATTATTCTACTGTTGTCTTCTTTCTTTTCCTTCCCCATGTTCTTACGTAACTAGACTTTTAACCACTAATATCTAAATTTATGATAGGGTTTGTTATTTTCTTCCACTAGTACTCCTCTCAACTAGTATTTTATCTTTGGAGCAAGGGAATGTCATATTTACATAAACAAATAATTGCAAGTGATCACCACCTAGTGTTTCTTCTTCTGTGAAGAATTAATGGACTTTGACATTTCTAAGGAGGAGCTTATTGTATCCTAGCTGTTTGATGCAATACAAATGTTCTTGTTTTGTTCTGTTTTCTTTGAGCCTTCAAAGTTTTAAATGACCCTCAGGACTTATTAGCTTCTTCTTAGCTACCCAGAAAACTGTAATAGAAACATCCCCTGGATCACATTTGTCCGAGAGGCTTTGGTGCTTAGTTCAGGTGCATTTTCCTATTCTAGGTTGGACATAATTCAACTGAAGAAAACACACACACGTTTTTGGTGCTTATTCTTCAGTTAAAGGAGATAACGCATTAATTCTTTTATATGAAATAAAACAGAACTATTAGTTTTGTAGCTCTTTAACACTATAAAGAGCTTTCCTGTACATTCACATGTTTAATTTGCCCAACAGTCCTGTGAAGTTGATGTAATCAATATTATTCCTGTTTTAAACGTAGAGAACTGAGGTTCAGAACTATTGAGAAACATGCCTATGACATGTAGCAAGGTAAACAGTGGAACTCAGGTCCCCTGACTCCAAATTTCATGTTCTTTCTCTAACTCATCTGTCCTACTGAGATTCAGAAGGTCTGTGGTTATAATTTCATATTTCAGTATTTCTGTTTGTTTCTTAGTATTCCTTTCTGAGCTAAAGCGTTAGGGAAAACAATTTGATATGCTTCAATTTTGTAAAAAACAACAACAACAACAACAACAACAAAAATATATATATATATATAAATATATATATAAATATACCTATCTGTATTAGAGGAAAAACTGCTCTTATTTATTTCTGTAAGATATCATCAATTAAATAAATATTTTAGTGGAAGTTGAAATTTGGGGATTTATTTAATTTCTGATCCATAGGATATACGATGTGGGTTTTTTTGGTTTTTGTTTGTCTGCTTTGGTCTCTCAACAAAAGATGTCAAAATCGTTTATACTACAAAATCCCATATTTTATAGGCACTTGTTATTTCTTCAAAACAGTTGAGGCAGTTCTTCCACATAATTGTTCCAAACATACAGATGTAACCCCCACATTTTCTTGGCTGCAAACAAAGAACTTTTTTGTTTCCTTCTTCCATCATTTTATATTCTCGGAAATATCACTGTGCTTATAAACCGTTGTTCTCAGATGGGTGCTGTACTGATGAAACAGTGAGAAAAAAATGAGGTAGTTCCAGTCCTTAGAGAGCGGAAATGTGTTTGGACGAGAGGAAGCATTCTCTGTTCAGTGATTCAGCTGACCTCATAGGACTGAAAGGACTTATTTATAGACAGTGTAAAATACCTGTACCGAATTCCAGAATCTTTTGCTTCAAACCCAGGCAGCTTTACTGTTTATTGTCATTTCAGCATTTCTCTTTGTGTGTGCTCTTGGCAGAAGATCCAAACATTTGATTTTAGGGATTGGTCCCTTTCGTATCACATTAATAACAACAAACTAAAAACTCTTGAAATGATAAATTCAACATGTAAACCACAAATACTTTACAAATAATTATTAAACCTAAATAGTTATCAAAATATTTAAGAACTGAATTTAGCAATGCAAGATTAATCATTGCCTCAAGCTACCCTTTCAGGTGGACAGAGGAAGAAATGGTGGTTTTTAAATCTCCTCCTGCTTTTATTTACTAGTTCTCCCAAGATATAGTGTGCTAGAGTTCTTTATATTTATTAAACCACAGGATAACCTTTGAGAAATGTAAAAATCACCTATGCGGAGTGACCTTAGGTTTAGGTAAATTGAATAAAAAGCACTTTTCATTTTTTCTAGAATTTAAACAAAATCTCATAATAATATGCCATTTCATAATTTTTAACTGGCATGGCAATATAAAAATGAAACATTATGAAAAGAGTACAGTACAAGCAATACACTTTAAGCCTGGCTGCTCTGATAAAGGAAATCTAATCTTCAATAATGTTTCTTCAAAGTAGGATCCATTAACTGTGTTTTATAAAATTGTGTCAAATGTCCGAGAATCGCCATGGACCCCCTGTTACATTGTGCAGCCACATGACTGCTATGATGTGTAGCACAGAATACTGAACCACTTACAAGCCTCCCTTTAGAGGGAGACTATGAGTAAGTGATGACCTCAGAGGGGATTCAAGTATTACGACAGGCCTGTGGTGTTAACCGTTATAGAGCAGATAGTATCACATACAGAAAGCAGCAGGAGAACATGACAGGGACAAAAGTTGCCAAATCTAGCCTTCCCTTGCCTTCAGTCAGTGTTTCAGGGACTGACTCTGTATCTTGTCTTTGAAGGTCCCACACCCTCCCTTGGATCCTACTTCATTATTTAATATCAGTGACTCTCAAGACATGTTCACTGAAACTCTCAAGACATGTTATATTGAAACCAAATCTTTTGTACTGCAGCTTTTGCTTTTTTCTTGCAACAAAGAAATAAAATTTAACCTCCATTGTCTGTGTAATGGTCCTTTGTTCGGGGGACTCTTGTTACTAAGCTGTTGAGTAACTTTCTGCCTGTCAATATTCCATTTTTCTTAAAGGTCTTCCCCTTCCAGCCCTTTGTCTGCTGGAAACCTACCTGCTCTGAGGCTCCACACCCCTGATAGACACTATCTGAGGAGCAATTTTGTCCAAGGACGTATTTTTGACCTGTGGAATATTTTTAGCTCTGTGATTGTTGTGACTCACAATTCTGATCACGTGACCCCTCCAGTGCCTTACGGAGCAAACATTTGTGCCCAAGTTTCCTTAGAAATCAAGTGTCTCCTCACTTTATTAATAATTTATTTAGGGCATATCTACTGAGATTCCCTATGTTTATTTTCTTTCAAGACCACTTAGTGTATATTTCCCACACCCCTAATTCTGTACTCAGACCTATAAAGATACCATGTGACCCTTCTGTTTCCCAGCTTCCAGTAGGCGAGTGAGTGCTACATCCAGTAGCTTTTCCAGACTCTTGGTAAAAATTTCCGTTGACTAAGATGAGAGCATTCCTGCCTGTTGATCATGTTAAATCTGTTTTCCTTTGACTGTCACAGAATGATGTCTCCTGGTAAATGCAAACCTATGTTTTAAAAGGGAGTGTGTTTTAGTGCCTGATCTTGCTTTATTGTATCAGACTGTTTATAAATGATTAGCTATTAAACTGTTAAGCATCATTGTAGAATTTGTATTTACTTAAAACCTCCTCGGGTGCCTTTCATTTTTTAAATCCCTAATTGGTAATCAGGTCACTGCTTATATTTTGCATGTAACCATTTCTACTCTGCACTCATGTTCAGCTTCCCAGAGGATTGGCTATCAGAAGACATGCTACAAAAAATACTTTGCATAGCACTTTTTGTCTTCCTATTAAATTGCTAATAATGTCTCAATAACAGACATCTAATTTATGCAGTGAGTTGTTTTTAAGGGGTGGTTGTCATACTTCTAACCTTTGTGCATACAACAAAAATATGACCAAATTTCCTTCTTTGGTCTTTCAAGCATTCAAGCAAAAACCTTTTCTGAACAAACCACTTTTTAATTCTCCCCTTCTTCCTTTCTTCCTATCCCTTAGTTTCTTCCTTGGTTTTGAAACTGTATGTGTAGGCACTGGAGAAGTAGTTTATTCACCATTGCATAAAAGTACCTGTGAGACCATCATCCAAGCATTCCTAACCTGGAGTCAGTGGACTCGTGGGGGCAGAGGCTCCTCTAATGAGCTTCAGAGGGTCAACCCCCCCAAACTGTGTGCAGTCTGCAGCCCCCAGGAGAGAGTCCACCTGGTCTATAGCAGCCCAAACTAGCAAAGACATAACCCGGATAAACAAAAGCTCTCCAGGGTCCTCAATAATTTTGATGCGTATAAAGGTCCTGAAACCAAAAAGATTGAGAGCAACTGCAAAAGCCTATTTTTAAATTACCTTCAGCATGTCTTCATCAAGAAGAGGGCAGGGAATGGGCAAAATTTTTCTAGCCATGCTTGTAGGAAGTTGTTCTATGCACATTTTTATTGATCATAGTCAAAGGCCTATCGTAGGAAGAAATCAGCCCATTCAGCAGCAGCAATATATGCAGGTTCGGTGGACTTTGTATAACAGGGAGTTCCATTTAATTTTACATCTTACACTTTGTTTAAAAATAAAAATTACATTGTTGAGTTTGCATTTAACAGCCGACTTTTTAAACCAAACACTATGAATGTAAAAAAAAAAAAAAAAGATCTGTGACTGCTCTATAACCACAGAGATAATTGTCACCTGTGATGGTCAGTTTTGAGTCACCTTGGCTAGGCTATAGTCCCAGTTACTCAATCAAACACTAATCTATGTGTTGCTGTGAAAGTGTTTTGTAGAGATGATTAAAGTCCATCTTCAGGCGACTTCAAGAGAGATTATCCTAGATGGCCTGGAGGGCTTGATTCAATCAGGTGAAAGGCCTTAGGAACAGAAGTGAGACATCCCGGAAGAAGAAATTCTACCTGTGGACAGCAAGTTCGGCTCACGTCTGAGAGCTCATCCAGCCTGTCCTTCCTGATGGCCTGCCCTGTGGATTCTGGACTTGCCTAACCAGCATCCACTATCACATGTCAATGCCGTACAATAAATCTTTTAATGTATGTCTCCTACAGGTTTAGTTTTTCTGGCTGAACCCTGAAACATACACCACCTTTGGGGAAGAAAAAGATGATACTCTTTATGCTGCCACTTTTATTAAATAGTATGTAATGTTTCTAACAAAACATCCTCCCCTCCCAATTTTTAGACAGAGCCTAAACATGTAAAGAATAAAGGTTGCACCAAAATAAAAAATTTTGAAATGAGTAGCACTGGTGTCCATTAGTGGCCTCCAGTGTGGCATGTACACATTCCAGGAATAAGCAAGGAGATCCGTTAAGGTGTGGAGAAGATTCTGGAACTTAACGTTGAGTGGGGGATTATTTATAAAAGAAATTAAGCTGCCTCTTATTTCATATTCAGGTCAACACAAACACCTTTATTCCCATCTACTTAGATAGCAGTCATGTGTCTAAATGGATATGAGAGCACTCGTACTCACTATGAAGCAAAGAAAGGTGCGAAGAATTTCATCCTTGTATCAGGAAGTCAGTGAGGAGGGGCCTATGGCATCCGGTACAATTTTGATTATCCATGAATAAGGAATTTTAGAACACAAAATGAGATCTCAAAGGAAATAGCAAAATCATTTCTGAAAAAATTTTAAGAAAAGGCTGGGATTCTTTTTCACATGCAAGCGAACTTTAAGTCTCTTTTAAAAAAAAAATTGGTATTTCCCATTTTAGGTTTGTTTTTTCCTTTTTGCCAAAATGCGTGGTTGTGAATTCCAGAATCTCTTTAAGCCAAGTGAATAACAAATACCAAAAAAGGGGGACTGCTATTTTCTAAAAAGTTAGCAAACACAGAAAATGTAACTGTCTCTTTTTTTAAACTTATCAAGGATTTCAATGAATTCAGTAAAAACGGCATTGTCTTCCCTTGGGTGTGCAGTTAATAGTTGTTGAACTTAATTGGTTGGAATAACCAAGGAACATGGTTCACATCTGCAGAGTTGTGGGTTACGAAAACATTTGCAAACATCCTGTCCACCAAAGAGACTAGCCAATAAACACTTAGAAATCATCTGACATTTCTCTTATAACCGTACTATCCCTATGGGTTTCACGTTTAATAGTGAGGAGTGTTATTTGATTCTTATTCTTTGATTTTGATGTCAGTACCAAATTGTTACCAAAACCGATTAACTTTTATCTCCAAGATTTATGTTACATTGCCTAAAGCTATTTGTTTCTTTTGGATTCTCCTGCTGCCAAGAAAAGTGGTGGCTGTGTCCTGAAATCGCAGGGCGACTCCACTGACAGTTCCCACATCTGAAGAGACAGTGAGCGGGCCGAGGAGGCCATCTTCCAGAATCAGTCATACAGCGTTACCGTGTTTCTCACTTACCAGACAAAGTCATGGGTGGTTTTTCTCTTCGGTGAAAAGCAAATTCCACCTTAAAAAGCACTGATATTTAAGAATAAAAGGCAACCCAATTTTTAAAAAGCATTTGATTTTTTTAATAGAAATATTTTTATTTTAAAAAAGATGTTGAAAGCATGAGAAATCTAATAGTTCTATAAAATTACTTCCAAAAATCTTGTGTATTTTGTATTTTCACAATATAATGGCACTAAACATGTGTGCCCTCAAACATGATTATCATGTAGTCACTGAAATAGTAGCCATTTTAACCTTGAGGAGTTTTCTCCAGCTGTAAGGAGGAATAATTGACAAATACAATCGTATATATTTAAAATGTACACGTGATGATTTTATATACAGTAATACCTTGGTTTGCAAGCATAATTCATTCCGGATCAAACTACTCGCATTGCAAGACATCTCGTTTACCACATTAAAATGTGTTAGAAATGTTTGCTCCTCTTGCAGAACACTCGCAAACCATGTTACTCGCAATCCAAGGTTTTACTATACATGTACATTGTAAAATGATTACCAAGATCAAAATAATGAACACACCCATCATCTCACAGTTAACACTTTGTTAAGATCTCAGCAGGTTTCAAGTATACAATACTGTATCTTTAACTAGAGTCACCATGCTGTACATTAGAGCCTCAGAAATTATTCATTTTACAGGCCGGCCGAGTGGCTCAGTTGGTTAAGAGCACAAGCTCTGAACAACAGGGTCGCTGGTTCGATTTCCCACGGGTCAGTGAGCTGTGCCCAAGCTGAGCTGCCAACAGGTGACAGGATGGCTCAGCTGGTGAGAGTTTGACTCCCACATGGGATGGTGGCTACTCCCACCCGCAACTAAGATTGAACACAGCACCTTGGAGCTGAGCTAGCTGCGCCCTCCACAACTAAGACTGAAGGACAACAACGTGGCTGTTCCCCTTCCCTGATTCCCCAACACTGTTCCCCTTCCCAATTCCCCAATAAAATCTTTAAAAAAAAAAGAAAGAAATCATTCATTTTATAACTTTGTACTCTTTGTACCAAAGTTTGCACCCTTTCACTTCTATCTCCTCTCCGTCATTGTAATGTCATACAGAATAGTTTCACTGCCCTAAAAAGCCGTGTGCTTTGCTTATTCATCTCTCTCTTCCCTTCCCCCCAGCCCCTCATGATGGTTTTGATTCCCATTTCCCTAGGGACTAATGTGTTGATCATCTTTTCATGTGCTTATTAGCCACTTGTATATCTTTTACGCATACATTATTAAACATCGTCACAACCCACAGAGTGTACAACACCAAGGGTGAACCCTAATGTAAACTATGGCCTTTGTACAATAATGATGCGTCAACATAAGTTCATCAATTGTAACAACAAATGACCACTCTGGTGCAGAATATTGCTAGAGTAGAGATAGGGGATGGGGAGGTAGAAGGGATATAGGAACGCTACTTTCTGCTCAAATTTGCAGTGAACTTCAGCAGCTCAGGAGAACTAGTCTATTCAACAAAATACACACAATGAGATACCATTTCACACCCACTAGAATGACTATAATCAAAAGACAATAAGTTTCACAAGAATATGGAAAATTGGAACCCTTGTGCATTGCTGGTGAGCATGTGAAGTAGTACAGCCACTTTGAAAAACAGTTTGTCCATTTTTTAAAAAGTCAACCATACACTTAGCAGCTATGCCACGCCTCTGTATTTACTAAAAAGAAGACATATATCCCAAGACTTGTATACGAATATGGCAGTTCCACAAACTGTTAAACACAGTTAACCACACGACTCGGCAATTCCACTGCTAGACATAAACCTGTATTTGTCAGCTAGGGCCGCCATAACAAAGTACCAAGGACTGGGCGACTTAAACAACAGGAATGTATTTCTCACAGTTCTGGAGGCTGGAAGGTGAAGACCAAGGCACTGGCAGGTCTGGTTTCTTACGAGGCCTCTCTCCTTGGCTTGCAGACAGCTGTCTTCTCCCTGTGTCTTGTCTCGGTGTGCATGCTCCCTTCGTGTCTGCCTTCTCATAAGGATGCCGTCAACGTAAGAACCGTCCAAACCTGTAGAGAAGTTTTATGAGTTTATTTGAGCCAAACTGATGACACTTTCCAGGAAGCAAAATTCCAACAGATTGAGAAAACGCTCCAGAGAATGGCGGTTTTGCAGTTTATTTTATACATTCGAATCAAAGGAGGAGGCATAAAGAGAGTTGCATGAAACCCACTGGTGGTAGATGAAGGGGACAAGAGAAAGCAAAGTGGGGAAATCTCTGGGGTTGAATTGAAAGTAAAACAAGAGACACACACTTCTTTTACACTGGTGGGTACAGGATAGTTAATAATTAACATTTAAAGCACATAGAGATGGTATTCCGGGAACAATGAGGGGCTCTGTGGCCTTGTGTTCTGGTGGGAGTTTGAGTCCTCAGGGTCTGGAAAATATTACTCTGACATTTCAAAGTTATGTTATCTTTGATGCAAAAAGACAATAGACAAGCTCACTTGAGGTAAAGATTGACCTTCATCAAGGAAGCTATAAACCTAGGACGTGACTACCCACCATGGCATGTTTTTAGTTAGGAATTTTTATGTTCAGACCATCCTATGTGGTTACTTTCGGTCTCTGAGTTTGCAGGGCCTGCCATGATGGACTTCCTCACATCAGGTTTATATGTGACCTCTTTTTCATCCACAACATCGTCATATTGGATTGGGGCCCCACCCTAAAATTTCTTCTTATCAGCATTATTTATAGCAGGCAAAGTAGAAACAACCCAAATGTCCATCAAATGATGAATGGATAAACAAAAGGTAGTATATACTTATAATGGAACACTATTTGGACATAAAAAGAAATGAAGTTCTGATACATGCTACAAAGAGCAAATCTGAAAACATGCTAAGTGAAAGGAACCAGTAATAAAAATACTGTATGTTTCTATTTATGTGAAACATCTGGAACAGTCAAATCTATGAGTCAAAAAGTACATAGTGGTTGCCTAGCCCTAGGGGAGAGGCTGGATATGTGGAGTGACTTCTTGTGGGGATGAGGTTTCTTTACAAGATGATGAAAATTTTCTAAACTTAGATTGTAGTGATAGAATAGATAGTTGCACAATTCTGCGAATATACTAAAAAACATTGAATTGTACACTTTAAATGGCTAGATTTTGTGGTATGTGAATTATATTTCCAACAAAAGAATTTTAAAACATTTTTTAACATAGCACGTGTGTGTGTGTGTGTGTGTGTGTGTGTGTGTGTGTGTGTGGTTTAAGTCACTTGGCATGCAAAAGCTTTGTCAGGGCCCATTCTAGATTAAAATGAGACAGATGGTCTTCAAAATATCAGTCACACATTATACAGAATGTTGTACTCAGGGCCTGTGAGTCTCGTTGGAATTGGGCAGCCACAGTTAAAATATTGTAGCATCTGGACTCACAAGCGGTAATTGACACTCAGCTGAACAGGGCCATGGGACGGGAACAACTAGACAATGAAATGCACAGAGTTCTCAGACATAAAACAAAGGTCACTATTATCCTTCCAAAACTCATTAATCCTCATGATATTCTTATGGAAAGCCATAACCTGGCACACTTACTAATTTCTAATAAAGACTCAAATGGTCTTCCAACTCGAGTGCTGACTAACTATGCAAAAGACATGTAACCTCAAGGTAGTGTGTTCTCCCTGTCCTGGAAATACATGACAGTGTCCGTGTTCCTTTGACACTCAGATATTGAGTTGAACAATTGACCTGTGAGGCTCACTTAAAGGAATGCAGTCATGACATGACCCGCAGAATGAACGATAAGCTATGGCCTAAATCAGATTGTCAATGGCCAGATAACTCTTTCTTGTGAGGACTATCCTGTGCATTATAGATGTTTAACAGTATCCCTGGCCTCCATCCACTGGATGCCACTAGCACACCCTACCCCCCAAATCATGACAACCAAAAATGTTTCTAGACATTACCAAATATTAATATCCCCTAGGGGGCCAAACTGAGGACCACTGGCAGAAGTCAAGGAGGACTTCGCCATGTTCTGTTACCCAAAGAATAGGAAAAATCCACGTGTTTAATTTCTAATGCACGTGTATAAGCTCTGTTGATTTGAAATATACAGAATATTGAGTAAAAAACAGTTTTATCAATCTTAGGAAATTTTGGTGACCATATTCTTTGCCGAGTTCATTTGAGGATTTTCATAATTTGCTTTAAAACGTGAATCTAACGGTAAAATGCCAGCTAGGAGCCACAGAAGGAATGAGTTGTTTGTATAATAGTAAAAGCCTGCCCTTGAGCACTTACAAATGGAAACGCTTCTAAAGGAACAGAAACGTAATTGTATATTCAATTTCACCACATAGTAGTAAAGGATTTGCTGTCTATTGACAGAGTTAGCAAATACAGTTGATGTGTTTATCAGTAAGGACACCAACTCAGCGTGGTAGAATTCATCTTCATTGTCTTTCTAGCCTATCATTTAAATCACCTAAGAATGAAGCATGTAGTCATTTCAGTTTTGATACTTGGCACTTCAAGGGTTTTAAAGGTGAATTTACTGCATTCTGAAACCACCATGTGGATGGCATCTCCCCACACATTTTGGTACTTCATAATGTTAATATATCACTTTGTGAAATTAATTTTCCCACTGAAAAACCTTCACCTGCCTCAGGAGAACTGTAAGTAGACCTCATGCCTCTGCCTTTTAGAAGATAGGGTTAAATGGTTCCTACCTTTCTTTCCTTCCTCCTTCCCTCCCCTTCTTCCTTCTTCCTTTAACAAGCATCCCTGAGATACTAGAGCTAACATCCCTGCCCCGTCCTCTCCTCCCCCCCTCCCCCTGCTTTGCAACCATGCTGCATGGAAGCGTGGACATACTAGCCTGTCTTAGTAACAGGATGGGAAGTTTTACCAAGAACCACCCCACTCCCCAGTGTTCAAGCCCATGGTATTGGCTACAGATGCCCACTAAAGAAATATAAGATCATAAGCAGTAGAGTTTTCTCCCAGACCTTCCAAAAAATAAAATGAACTTGTTAATGGGAGGTTTGGTTAACTGATGGTGTAAGAATAAACCTACTGGCTGTTTTCTGTATCTCAGTGAATGGTGCTCCATCCTTCCCTTGCTCAAGTCAAAACCTTGGAGTCATCTTAGTGCCTCTTCCTCCTCTCACCCCTCCCATCTAAACCATCAGCCAGTCAAGTCCATCCTCAAAATACAACTGGACTCCAAGCACCCTCATCACCTCTGCAGCTGCCACCTAGTCCCTGCCATAGTCACTCTTAACAGAGTCATTGTGACAGCCTCCTAGTCACAATACAACCACCTTAATGATCCTTTTAAGATAGATGGCAGATAATGTCCCAGCTCTGTACAAAATCCTTCCATGGTTATTCAGCTCACTCAGAGAGAAACCTAAATCCTCATGAAGCTTGGGTGGCCCCAGCTGACCTGGGCTTCTGTGGCCTCTCTGTCCTCATAACTCCCCCTCTATATCTCTGTTCCATCCTCAGGGTGGTGCTTCTTGTACTTGGAACACACCAAGCATGCTTCCTCAGAGCCTTCAAAATGGCTGCTCCCTCTGCCTGTAATACTTTTCCCCAGATATTCTCCTAGCCCCACTGCCTTATTTTATTTTATTATTTATTTTTTAGCCTCTGCTCCAATGTCGATTTACCATAGAGGCCTTCTTGAACATCCTACACAAAATTGTACCCTTCCTTTCCCCCATTGTCATTCTATGCCCCTTATTTATTTTCTCTAAGCTCTTATTACCATCGGACATATATTCTTTACATACATTTTCTCTGTCTTCCTCCATAGAAATAAACTCTACAAGAGCTGAAAATTTATTTTGTTTACTGGTTTAGCCCAACACCTGGTAAACAGTAGGAGCTCAGTAGATGCTTGCTGAAAGATAAATGCATCAGATTTCATTTTACCATATTATAGATGGAGAGAGAATTGGTACAGTTCCAAAGACTTCCCATAGAAACTGTTGCTTTCAAATAATAACAATAATAATATTTAAAGCTTATAATATATGTCATTTGTGCATACAGTGGAATGTGGGGCTCATTTTAGATACCTGTGTATTCCAGTTTTTTAGACTGGCTGCTGCTAATCAAGGCTCTGCCTTAGAGCCATGGCTTCAGCTTCAGCGATGACATTTATGAATGAACCCCCTCCTGTTTATTTCTACTCCTTAACTCTCTTTCCAGCCCCAAACCCTTAGTTCTCACTTGCCTTTGCATAGATCCAGCAGCACCTAAGTTGGGAGTAAGGCCATCTGAGCTCTTCAGTTGATCTGACTTGATCACTCACAAGCTGGGTCTCCTTGAACAAAACATGTCTTCTCTCAGCTTCCTTATGGGTAAACCAGAGGGTTGGGTTAGCTCAGCAGCTCTCAGCAACGTATTGCTGTACTTTGATCATGTGAGAGAGAGTTAGGATGGGATCAGAATTATGCCTAACCGAAACCTTTGTGTTCTGTACTCCAGCTGGACAGTCTAAAGCTGCAGACAATAGGGCCTGAGCAGAGGGAGGGAAGGAGAAGAGTGTGGTCAGGACGATTCTTCTCCCAGCTTTCTCCCTGCAGAGACCACAAGGAGCAGCTGCTCTCCTCCACCAGAGATCAAGTCTCTCATCCAATCCTTTACAGTTTCCTTGAACTGTTCCTTCTTCTCTCTTCTCAGGCTTCATTCGGGATTTTTCAGGATTTTTGTTTTGCTTTGTTTTTGAACTTTATTCCCAATATTTATAACAATATTTGGCAGAATGTCTTTAATAAATATTTGTTCAACGAACGATGTTATGTTTGGAAATTCTACCCATTAAAAAACATTTCAGAACTTGATCAAATTCTTTAAGAAAAAGGGTGATGTCTCACAAAATATATATATGAGAGGCATTTTTATTTGAGAAGAATAAAAACTGTTATGATGCAAGATATGTTACTTTCTCTCAAAAATAACTGATAATTCATTAAAGGTGTTTCTGTTTGTCCCAAAATGATATTTCAAGAAATCAGTTATAAGAGTGATCGCTTTACAGCAGACTTTTAAAAATATTGTAGTGAAACTGACTACACTAGGCCCTACCTTCGTCTTCAGCTTCAGATTGAATTTACTGACAAGAAACTAGAGGGGTGAGACAGAAAAAAAACAAGGCTCTTCTAAAACAGCTCCCTTATCTTCCTTTGACTTCTTACTTTTCATTTGACTCTTTGTATTCTGAAGTACAAATGTTAGAAGTTCATATATGTCGATCTACTTTTAGTTTCATTATGTACCCCAGGGGTCCTCTCATTTCCGTTGGCTGTCTTTCTGTGTCTTAGTTCTAACTTTGGTATCATTATCTCTGCCCGACTGAAAACTGGAGACCTTATCAAAACTTTCTAATGAGAAATAACGTTCAACAAAAGGTAATTCTACCTAAAACAATTTATTATTACTCTTTTATTTGTATTATTGTTTTTTAAGAACTCAGTAATGGAGTCAGAGGAAATTGATTTCAAATCTAAGTTCCCAGACTTACCGGCTGTGTCAGGTTAAGCGAAGTTTTGGGCTTTGGTCTTTCCTCATGCGTAGGAATGGAGATGATGATGTTACCTAGCATTGTGGACTGAATTGTGTCCCCCTCAAATTTTACATCTTTTTCAAAGTCTTGATCCTCAGTCCCTCAGAATGTGGCTGCATTTGAAGATAGCATCTTTAAAGAGGTAGTTAGGGTACAATGAGGTCATATGGGTGGACCCTAATTCAATATACTACCTGACGTGCTTATACGAAGAGGAGGTTAGGACACAGACATGAGCATGCAAAGGATGACCATGTGAAGACATGGGGAAGTGATTGGCTATTTAAAAGCTAAGAAAAGAGGTCTCAGAAGAAATCAACCCTGCTGATATCCCAATCTTGAACTTCTAGCCTCCAAAACTGTGATAAAATAAATGTATGTTGAAGTTACCCAGTCTATGGTACTTGGTTACGGCAGCCCTAGCAAATGAATACACTTGGCAAAGTTGGGGGGGCGGAGCAACTGCCTTTTTTTTTCTTTTTTTTTTTTTGAGACTCTGCAAGAGAGTCTTTGTCTTGGAGCAAGTGTCTGTATTAGTTTTCTGTGGCTGCTGTAACAAATTATTATGAACTCAATGGCTGAAAACAATAGACATTGATTCTCTCCCAGTCTGGAGGCCAGAAGTTTGACATCAGCTTCACCGGGGTGAAATCAAGGTGTTAGCAGGGCTGCGCTCCCTCTGGGACCTCCAGGGGAAAGTCCCTGCCTTGTCTTTCCCGGCTCCTGGGGCTGCTCGCATTCCTTGGCTTATGGTCATCTCAGGTCAGTCTCTGCCTCTGTGGTCACGGTGACTTTACCTCTTCTGTCTGTGTCAAATCTCCACCTCTCTTTTCTAACACCGTTTGTGATTACATTCTGACTCTGTTACTGGTAATCTAGATAATCTCCACTCACAACCCTCCACTGAATCACTTTTATAAAGACCCTGATTCCATATAAGGTAAGAATTTCAGAGCCCAGGGATGAGGCCCTGATGTCTTTGGGAGCCATTATTCAGCCTACTACTGCACCCAATACAGAAATGCTTTCAAATACTCTCTGAACGTGAGATACCTTCCTGTGAACCTGTGAGTTAGGAATAGTTGATGAACAAGATGTTTCGTGTACCTATTCATTATGAGATCAGGCAGAGATAAAGAGTGGAAAAGTGAACCTAAGAATCCTGCAACTCTTAAAAATCATCACAGAATATTTCTAGAGAGACCTCAATTTTGAACTTTAGCTTTCTGTTTTAAAGTCTTTGATTTTATATTTTGGAACTGAAATAAGTAATTTGATTGTAAAGTGTATTAATAGGCTGCAGATTCAGTCAATAAGTGTTGGCAACCCTTTAGTGTTCGACAAAACTATATTCACTGTAGGATTTTGCATGCTCGAAATCCTACTCTCTGTCCCATCTGTCCATCTTCCCCCCTCAGCCACCACAAGCAAAGGCCAGGAGAAGTGACAAGTAATTGTGTGTTGGACCAGCTGATGTTTGTGTGGAGAAAGCACTTTGACCTCTGAATCCCTGGGGGCAAAGGGCCCAGAAAGGAAGAGGTAACTCTTACAGCCTCCTTTAACCCTTCTCTGTCACTGGTGGCCTCTTCCTTGGAATTGGAAACCACTAGGTGTACCCATGTCCCCATTTGCCCAGCACGTGAGCTGGGCACCTTACACCCATTGAGTGCTACCTAAGATGAACCCTCTGGCAGCTTTCAAAATGAGGTCAGAGGTTGCTGGATCCTGTACTGTCAATAAGGTCTGACAATAACAACAATACCTCCTATTAGTCTAGTATTTTATAATAAAGAGCACTTTGGGGCAGATCCTTTTTCCCAGATACTATATAGGAATACAAAAGGAACTAAGACACACTGTCAACCCTCCGGGACCATTTCAACCCAGCTAATTATTAGTCATTCAATCCCAAAAACTCACAGAATAAAGTGGAGAGGTATGATTATGCCCACTTTCCAAATGAGGAACTTGAGTGTTAAAAGCTAATTTTCAAAGAAAGTTACAATTGTGACTTTCATAGAGATTTTTAAAAACGGACATGTGTTAAAAATTTTTGTTTAACTCATTCAATGAGGGAAGAAAGCAAATGTTACAGCTGGTTCAAAAAGAAACCAAACAGCACGAATACGTATAAAATGAAGCAATGTTGAAGAGAATTGCAAATGGCAGCAAACTCCC
>NW_017732469.1:346587-350521 GCF_001890085.2 Hipposideros armiger | reverse complement strand
CATTTACAAAGTGAACTTTTTCTTAGGTACGTTATCTCCCTTTAAATGCAAGACATCACCCTGAGACTAAGGGTTACTGACAAATGAAATAAACTGATTCCTGGAAATAAGAACAAAATACCATTTGTGGTGAATAATTTCTATTTGCATTTTATTTCTGGTCGTAAATAATTATTTCTTTATTTTTACCTCTTGAGTTTTAGATCAATGAAATATGTGAAGTATTCATTCAACGATCTTTTCTTCTTGCTGTGCTGAAGATATTCTCAACACAGACTGTTGCTCATTCATTGATTCCTTGAACATACGTTGACAACTGTGGACTAGCATTGTGAGATATGCTGGAGGCTGGTAGAGGAGCAAAACACAGCTTCTAATTTCAAGGAGCTCCTGTTGTCGTAGAGAAATCAGGCGTGGAAACAAGTGTAGGTGTCATGAAAATAGAGGAAGAAAGACACAAAGGAGGGTCAAGCCTTCTTCGGAGAGAAGAGGTTAAGGACGGTCTCAGTCAATAAGAAAGATGTCGATTCTCTAAATGTCTATCTGTCCAGCCCAGACATGGCCTTCCTTTGTCTAGTGCAGCCTCAGCAGTGGACACCTCAGATGAAACTGCAGAAATGTTGACATCGTGGTTCTTTTTCCCAGACAGCAGGCAAAGGGCTGTGTGGAAAGTGGGCTCTGAAAGACGGGGTGCCTCTCAGGAAGCCTGACTAGGAAGGAGAACAGCAGCCCCAATGTGTTGCTGCTGCCTGAATGGCGATCTCCAGGGAGGCTGGACACGCTGTCCAACAGCCGTCAGACAGTGGGGCTGCTGTCCTCCCCTCCTGGCTCTCCATTCTCCATGGGAGCNAGACCATAAACAAAATGCCTTCCAAAACAAGTTGTACAAAAGGCATTTCACAAGTTAAACAATCCCCTAAGCGTCAAGGTTGTGAAAGAGACCAGAGACTGAAAAAGGAAGCCGCCTCCCTTCTTTCTGTGGTGGTTAAGGTAGATTCCCAGTGTCTTTGAGGCTGCATCTCAATCTCATCGTGAGCTGCTTTCTGTGGCATCCTCACCAATCCCCTCTTCTTTCTAGAGCTGTGATATACTATTTATTTCTTATGAAATGAATGGGAACTTTGTTTTTAACACATTTTATTATCTTTTGATTTAATCAGGCTATACTGTGGACTCTCTCCAAACAGAGAGTGCAGTTCGTTGAGCTAGAAGATGAGAGCTGAAAAGGAACGGACTCATGGAAGGCGGGCTGCCCCCTTCACCCCCACACTCCCCGCGAGATAGACTTCATGATGTTCAAGTGTCATTTGCCCCTGCCTGAGCTTCTCTAATCAAAAACTGCTTTCTGGATCAGAAACATCCCACTGCGTTCTCTGAGGATGTTTTGCAAATATAGGCTTTAATGATTACATTTTGTCTTTTATTTGAACAGTTCTGAGCAAAGACAGTTGGGTGCTTAGATAAAAAATAACCACAATATCCTCTTATTCACAGAACAGCCTTATGGTATTAAGAGAAATTTAGCCAACAGTGGAGGAAGTAAGAAAAATAAATGCCTACTAACTTGAAGTCTGCACATACTGGTTTGCTTGAATAATTATTAATAGTTCCCCCTTTTACTCTCAAGAGGGTTTCCAGTGTGGATGATAAACTACATGGTCACCCCACAAATAACCTATATTTCTAAAGTACTGTTGCAGCAGACATGGTTACATACAGTAACATACACAAAAGCGCCTTGATAATAAGTAATTAGTGGAACTGCAATGGATCAAAAGTCTGAAAAGTTTATATTAAATGATTAGTGATCCATTATCTTGTTCAGTTCTACTTTTCCACTTGACGGTTCCTCTAGGCTTATTGCAATGGACAGTGGGCATACAGGTGCCCAAGGAAGACAGAGCTGGTTGGGAACCAGGGGCAAAGCTCACACCAACCAGGGGAATTGGGAAAATATCAGCTGCTGGGATGGAAGGCACATGTTTCAGAACGCGGAGGTCATTAAAAAAGTGATGGGCAAGGAGGGGTGGGGAGGGGTGACCAGAAACCTAAAATTAGTTGCCTTTGCCTAGCTCTGTTCTGGTCCCTTTTGTCACATTCTGTGGTGAGGAGTGGGGAAGTCAAAAGCACTTGCGTTGCCTCCGTCAAGCTCAGAATATAAGCTGCCCACCATCACACCAACTCTCCAGGACAAGCTTTCCCTGTGTCCCCCGTCCTGCTCCCTCCGTTTGTTGACTCCCAGTAGTAGAAGGGGAACTGAAGTGCAAATATGCAGATGTGAACCCTGGGAAATGACTTTCTGATAGAATGANACTCTCAGTCTTTGATCTGCCCTTTAACCCCTGGGTGCAGGGCCTCCACCCACAGGGATCATTAAAAACCTTGGGGATTACAACAGAAACCTTCTTGGTTTTTTTTCCCCATAAGGCACTTTTACTCACCTGCTGATCAAATAAATTTAACCCATTTGACTAAAACGAACTGTTATTTTCTGAGCCATTTTGCTAAGCACATAAGGTGGACATTTTCAGTTTTCACAATCATTTACAACAGTGTTCCTTTCCTAATCCAAAAGATACATTAAATAAAATCACACTCGATATGGCATTTACTCAGTTAATTTCTTATTTTCAAGTTAAGTTCTTCATCTGGGTTCAGATCATTACACAAGAAAAAGTTGAGGATATGGAATATTACTTATGAAGACTTCAATGTGAAACTTTTTGTGGTATATTGATTAATTTATTTTAGTCAAATTTTCGGCCTATAATGATCTAGTTTGAAAATTTGCTTTGGTTATCCTTCATATAATGCCAGTTTGGATGTCATTTGCAAAACCCTATTAGTGAAGGGAAGAAATAAGAAAACAAACAAGTACCACACACTGTAAGAAGCACTGTACTAGAAGAAATACCTAAATCCAGCTTGGGGAGATTAAGAAACTAGGATATGCACTGGAGCCTGAACAATGAGTGCGGATTAGCCAGATTTCAGCAGGGGTTGGTGGAAACAGGAGAATTCTGGGTCAGAAGCAATAGCATTTGCAAAGATTTCAGAGGCAAAAGAAATCAGATAGTATTTAGGGCTGAGTATAGTTTGGAGGGATAAGATCAGATAATGGTGAGAGATTGGAAGGGCAAGTGGGACCAGATCATGAAGGAAGGACATGTTTGTTGAGCCTTAATTTCTAAATATTTTCCACATATATTAGTGGATCTTCATTAATTATCTACACACACACACACACACACACACACACGCACGCACACAGAGAGAGGCTTGGAAGGTGTCATTTTTATCAAAGAGATATGAAGGCTCAGAGTAAAGTGATTTGCTAACATTTATTTAATAAATGTGCTCTATATTCTGTTCATGAGACTGTCCCCTTAATGCTGAAATGTTAGGTGGTTGGAGGAGGAATGTTGGTAGCAGGTGTTCTATTGCCTTTCCATCTGCAACTCACGAGTTGCCCCTAAACCACAGATGTCCATGCCCTTCTGCATAACCCGTTAGGAAATTCATCTGTGGCTCTTGTAGGATTTAGACCTTAGAATGATTCCCTAAGGGGTCGTTGGCAGAAATAAAAAGTGACTCATTCAACAGAATTAAGATCCTGGGATTCTTGCTTCTATTTTTAAAGGTATTAGATCCGGAGAATTCAAGTTATAATGACAAACTTTATGGGTAAGTTTACTGAGTAAGAATGACGAACCAAATTTTCCCTAGCGTGTAAATTGCATAGTCACTACAACTTGGCAAGGTTAGGAACAAAGCTGTATGGTGACTGACTAATGCGGTGACTTGGCTGTCCTCTCCATACGAGTGACTGGTCACCAGGTGTGACATATGATAAGCTTAATCCAGATAAAAGGAGCTTTTAAGTAATATTAAAATAACACAAACTCTGTTTTGGTCTTTGCATTTATTGCTCATT
>NW_017732469.1:289699-345540 GCF_001890085.2 Hipposideros armiger | reverse complement strand
CGTGCAATGATGGTGCCAACTTGGGCCAGTGAAGCAACGTCCTCCACAACTTGAAGAACAAAACGACAGCAATTTGTCTGTTCCCTTTCCCCCAATTCCCCAGCACTGTTCCCTTCCCCCCAATACCCCAATAAAAATCTTAAAAAAAAAATTAATAGAGCAATTCTCAGTATAATCCCAGGACATCACATTAAATACAGCTCAGGAACAATAATTCTTTAGGGAGAAAAACAATATATTTTGGAAACATATCTCTTAGCTCTTAAGAGACTTAATCCAGGGATAGATTTCATGCACTCATTCAATTAACAAACCTCATGGCATACCCTTGCCAGACATAGATGTTGGGAATACAGTGGGAACAAAATATGAAGGAATGCATGAAATGCGTATCTTGCTGAAATCATCCATGGACATTGTTTCTCTTAGTTGAGCTTTTAATAGATACTTGAGTAACAAAGAATTCAAGAATGTACTTTCTGGCATGTAGCTAGCAGCTCTTCTTAGTTACCAATTAAGGACATAATTATACTACTCCTGCAGGGAAGAACTAGGGTTAGAATGAATAACTTGTGAAAAATAAAGCACTAAAAGACATTTTTTCCTGAAGCAAGTCCTCTTCCTTTTGGAGGTGACTGAGGGAATTTCTGTAGGCAGAGCCAAGATCATCATAGTTAGAAAATAATGAATGTCAAAAGTTCCCAAATATCCCTTCCAGATAATTTGACAATTATTTTGGTGGACAAAAAATTATAAGGCAGTGTATCTGAATGCCAATATCAATATTATAAGATCCTTATAAAACACTCAAGAGCACCAAGTTTTGAACTACTCTCTGATATAGCCTCCAAGAGGGACTATTTGTCAAATGTACATCTCAGTCAGCAGAAAAATATGCTACAGAGGTTTCTAATACTAGTTTCAACACTGACCTGATGTATCATGAGAATACTGAATTATTATTTTTAAGGTGTGGTAATATTGTGGATGTATTCACAGAAATAGTCTATATCTTTTAGTGATACATAAGGAAACGATACAGGGCCTAGAGTTGGCGTCTACATAATCTAGGTGGGCAGAGCAAGGGTACTGATGAAACAAGGTTGTCCATGAGGTTATAATTATTGAAGCTGGGTGATGGGTAGAGGAGAGTTTAGCATTCCAGTCTCTCTATTTTTCAACGTGTTTGAAATTTCCCCTAATAAAACATTTATTTTTTAATCTTTTTTTATCATGAATCTCTTATTTATACCAATATACCTAATAGTTCAATAATTCTTACAAATGCAGACATGCATTATATATTGCTTAAAATAAGTCAATACACTTAGTTAAACAAATTTAAATTGCATTACTTTTCATGGTTAAAGATTTTTACTAAATATTGAGTGATAACTCAATCCACCGTTTTTGTAATACTATGATCTTCCTGCCCAAGCTCTGAGTACCGCTCCCCATAGTGAGAAGAGATAAAAATCACGGGCTGACTCCTTTGCATAGGTGGAACTTAAGGTTGTTTTTTGTTTTTTGGGTTTTTTTGTTTTGTTTTGGGGGTTTTTTCTTTAATTTATTGTGGTAAGAACATTTAACATGAGATCTACCTTTTAACAAAATTTTAAGTGCACCATAAATACAGCACTGTTAACTATAGGCACTGTGTTGTATAGCAGATCTCTACAATGTATTCATCTTGTGTAACTGAAACTTTATACCAGTTAAACAACAGTTCCCCATCTCCTGCTCCCTCAGCCCCAGGCAACCACTTCTGGGTACATATCAAAAATAATTGAAATCTGGATCTTGAAGAGATATCTACAGTCCCATGTTCACTACAGCAATATTCATAATAGCCAAGATATGGAAACAACCTAAATGTCCATTGATGGATGAATGGATAANGTGTGTGTGTGTGTGTGTGTGTGTTACAAAAGATGAAGGCAAATTGTTAAATCTCTCAAAAAGTCTTTCTGTAGGAGCCAACGTACTAGTGATATTAGCTCCCCCATACTCTATGTTGACACTGTACACATATTTTCTCCAACAACATTGTGAGGTAAAGGCTACTGTTCTTTCACAAGTTCCCTAGGAGGGAACTCAGAGAGGCTGAGGAACTTGGCCTAGGTGTAAAGCTAAGACATAGATCCAGGTCTGCCTGATCTACAGTCCATGTTCTTTTCACTCTACCCACCCGGGCATGTAGAGTTTTGTTGATTTAATATAGACACAGAAGTAGAACAATCTGGAGAATGCTAGTTATCATGTCCATACATCTCCAATAACCATTGTGTCAGTCCAGCTTTTGTACACACTCAGGAGAGCAAACAATTCGAGTTTGAGGTGGCTGACAAATATTGGTATATTGCAAAAGAAAACGCAAATTTTTCATACACCAGATCTATAAGAGGCACATCTGAATTTCTTTTAATCATTTAATTAGAGCCAGATATACACTTTCCAAGATGAAGAGTAAATCATGTTTGTGCAGAGGTCGGCTGTGGGGCTGACTAGGATTAAGGCCAATCTTCTCTTCGTAAGCAGGCAGATGTTCTAGTTCCACACAATAAAGCTTTCAAGAAACATACATCAGGAAGGACCCTCGCTTGAAAGTGACAGAAACCCAATGTGAGCCAACATAGAAAAAAGGGAAAGAAGTATTTATCTTACAAAACCTAAAGAAGGCATGAGTATCCAAAGCATGTGAAAAGTGGGTTGTCGGGTCTCGAACCCAACAGAACCAGGGATTTGAATGCTGCCAGGTCCCTCCCTCACTCACACTTATTTTCTCTGTCTCACTTGCTATCGCTTTGCTCTGGGCCAACGTTTTATCCCACAGAGCTAGGCTTTCTCCATGTGGCAGGAAATATGATCATGCACAGTTCCTAAGATTTACGTCTCCATTCCATCACAAGATAGGATTGCCTCATATGTACTACGCCTTCCTCCTCAACTAACAAACAACCCAAAAAATGCCTAATGCGAAAAGCTTGCTTGGGTGCCCATCCCCGGAGTACTCAACACTTCCTAGGAGACAGAGTTGGTCAGAAAACTGCATGATTGCAGTGGCAAGAGGGACAGCTTGCAGCAGAAAGAGTTGCTTTTTTCCAGAAGAGGGCAGGAGGTGGTTGGCAGAACAAGCAGTAAACATTCTCCACGGCATTGTCTTGTCTCAGTGGCTTTTGAAGCAGATACTTCCATCTTATCAAATTCGTCTATGCTATAAACTTAATATTTTAGTTAACTGATGGATTAAAACTTTTATTTCTTCATACTCTATCTTATTGAAAAAGAGATTTAAGGGCCGGCCGAGTGGCGCNTAATCAGGATTCTCCAGAGAAACAGAATCAATAGGATATATATGATTTTTTAATAAAAACATATCATTTTGTATAATATATAAAATTGTATATATAAAATATAAAGTTACATATACTCTCTTCTGTTATATATCTTTTGACATATATCTGACATACATACATACCCATATGTATATATACATATATATCAGAGAGGCAGAGAGAGAGAGATTTTAAGGAATTGGTTCACACAATTGGGACAGGCAAGTTCAAGATCTGCAAAGTAGGCCAGCAGGCTGGAGACCAATGGAGGAGGTGCAGTTCAAGTCCAAAGGTCATCTGCTGGCAAACCGCCCTCTCTTCCAGAGGTCAGTTTTATTCTAATAAGGTATTCAATGGATAGGATGACGTCCACCTAATTAAGGAGAGTAATCTGCTTTCTTCAAAGTCTACTGATTTAAATGTTAAATCTCATCTACAAAATGCCTCCCTAGAAACAGCTAGAATGATGGTTGACCAAATATCTGGGTACTGTAGCCTAGCCAAGTTGACACAGAAATTAACCATCAGAGTCACTGTTCCCAGTATAATACTACTTTGGTCTTGTTTGGACTTTCAAAGCCCAATTAACAATAATGAGAGACCAGGAAGTATTTGTAGCTTATACTTATAATGCAAGAGAATATACTTATAACGCAAATAAAAACAAAACGCCTATGGAGGATTATTTGAAATTAGTAACACAGAGTTCTTTCCTAAAATAATAAAAAAAATAAAGAAATTAATTCCCTTGAGCTTTTGCCCAGGTTTCCTGACCTACATTTTGTAGGATATCACTGCTAGGAAAATAATCAACCATACCAATTCATTCCTTGCAACTGAGACATACAGTCATGAGATGCAGATAAATAAGGTAGGTGAAGGTTATGTTGGCTCATTCAGACTTGCTTCTTCTGACCAAGTAAGAGAATGTATGGTTGATTTTTCTCAGAAAATTGTCAGCAAACAGTTTCTGGAATTTGGAAACGCAAAATGTTTTGTTTTGNGCCCCCCAATTTTTTAATGTACAATGATTTTTTAAAAAATAGAACTCTAACATTCTATGGAAATTTCTTTTCTAATGCAGAATAATAAATCTTTGTTAGAGAAGTGGAGGCAAAGATGGAAACTCACAACATGAGTTGCTTTTTAATTCCCAGGTGGTTTGGAGCATACCTGCTGACATCTAATGTGCAAATAATCATGGCTGGCAACAGATCGTACTTCCAAACACTTGATCCACCCTAAACTAGTTTTAGCTTGATATTAAGGGAGGTCATCCTGAGCTTCTGACTCATTATTAACACAGAGTCACCATACAGTCTTATGTTAACCTAAAAATTCTAAAGTATTCAGTACAAACCATAGACCTCTGTAAATTTCTGTCATCTGTTGCTATCTTTAAAAATGTGCATTGCCATCTGGTTTTACATCTTTTTCTTCTATTCAATGTGATCATACCTATTGCATGAATTTTATTTCGTGTAATCTTGCTTCAAACTCTTGAAAATTCAAATGTATTCATAGGGGAAGATGATAGACACATGTATATGGTTTTATTACCAAGTACTTAATAATTTTATCCTACGGAGTCCTGTTACAATGGAGTCACTTCTATCAATTAAAAAAAAATCCTCCCAGTGTATCTAGTCCTCCGGCTTCCAGTATGCCTCTGTTTTTTATTCCCAGGAGAGCCAGGGAAGACAAGAGGCTGAGGAGGGAGCTAAGGCCACAGCAGAGGGTCACGACCAAACCAGTGGACCAGGGCCAACCTGGCTCAGGCCAGAGCAGGAGGCAGCCAGCAGCAGCCATGTTCGAGAGCTGGCATGGGAGCGCAGGTCACGCAGCCAGAGGCAAACAGGTTGGGGAGGTCAAAGCCGAGTGCAGCCTCTCAGGGTTCCTAAGACACAAGTCTCGGCCCTGGCCCTGCCTTTCCTTGTGAGCAGGCATTCTCCAAGCAACTGCGTTTCCGGTGCTGACCTCAGTTCCATGGCTTTTCCCTCCCTGCCTCCAGTACCTCTGAATGACAGTAAATTCCTCAGGTTTTGCCCCTTCGGCAGCTCATTCTGAGTCTAAAGTTGATATTAATATTAATGAAATATTTAACTAATATGAACCAGGGCAATTTGCAGAAATACTATCAGTGAACAACTTGGTTTGACTGACTTCTGAGAGAGATGTGGGGTTTTTTCTTAAGCTTAAATGCCTTACTTCTAAACATGATCTCAAAGATTTTGTTTCTTTTACTAAAAATTGTATGTGACGTTTCTTTCCTTTGTGGTTTATAGGAGAACACTTTATGGTATATACTTCACTATTTAAATGGATTTGTGAATTAAATAGGACACAGTAAGCTATTGTTCTCTAAATCACAAATGCAGCAAAATATTATTATAATATAGGAGACTTTTTGAGATGCCTTTTAATCTAACATTAGAAACTAAACCATCTTTTTAGTCCACCTCAATCTGAGCACCACTGTAAAAATATGAGTAAAGTATTTCGCTTGCTTCCCCTTCTAGGGTTTACTGATCCCCACGAGCACTGTAGATGCCTCTTCCGTTCCACTAAACGCCCGGTCCTTGACCCGAGAGTCCCTGATGCCTATAGGATGGGTTCAGGATCTGCAGCCTCACCTTCTCATCACCCAAATCCTCTTTCATTATCTATCCACTTTTCTCTTCTCTCCATCGACTCAGAGATTCCACGTTTTGAACCATTTCACTGATCAGGTATAATTTTACTTACACGCAAGGAAAGCTGATCTTTCACTAGCCCGTATAGAATGTGTGGCCACTACACAGAATTATGGCCTGCGGGGCCATGTCATTCGGAATTGCTGGAAGTGAGCTGCACAACTCCAGAAGGAAAACATTCTAAACCCTCTGGAAAAGGAGGTATCAGTTCCGTATGGCATGTTGCTCTTTGTCACGCAAGATGCTGCATGAAAACGGTGTGGGCGCCTGACAGCGGACTCGGTGACCCCTGGCTTTTCTGACTCTGCAACGATGACCATTGTCTGCATTAGGTGCGTTCATTTCTAAAATGATGGGTCAGTCGTCTCTAAGGCGCACCTGATTTGGTCATGACGTTGCTGACAGAGGGCAAATACAGAATCAAGGGACCTCAGCTCTACTTCCGGTTTTGTGCTGTGAGACCTGGAGGCAGACCTCACTTAAGTCCTTTCTGTCCCTATTCCATTTGGGGGAGTTCTGGGGGGAGGGTAGAATTTGCCTCTGTCAGTGAAAATAGCAAAGCGAAACAAGGGTGTCCAAGCCAGGACCTCAAGAACAGAGGCAAAGGGAGAGGGTCAAAACTAAGAATATTTTTCCTGACCTGGAATGCGGGCCAGTCCCATCCCTCCTGGCTCAGGACACCTGCTTTCACTGCAGCAAAGGCTGAGATTGGACGTCATGTTATTGTGGATATTCTCGGGGCTGCTTGGGCCTCCGCGGCCCTAGGGAATAAAGAGGCTTTTCTTGACCAGATCCTCCTCTGGGTCAATTCTTTGACCATCCTCCCCCCTCCCTCGGCCCCCATCCCTGATCTTAAGATCCATATCTTTTCAGACATCTTAAGTGGCTTTGATATTGCTGTTCATATTATGCCACGTCACAGTCCTCTTAACCATGAGCTTCTACAACAACTAAATCAGGTGCATTGATTTTGATGTACTTTGCATTGAGGCTCACCCTGAAAAGTGCTATTTGCCTTCTGCCCCTTTCTGAAGCCTGCTTTCCCCTATTTCTCAAATATTTGTGTTCTTTAACAAGTATTAACAGCATTTGACCAAATGCGGGAAGCAACTGAAAGTCATTTTAGTGCTGAGACATCAGTCAGTTCTGTTTCTTCAAGGAACATTATTGTGTGACCTCACTAAGGAAGGAAGAAATAGAAGCACCCATTGTTTATAATATGTACCTGCATAAGATACTCCTATTCTGAGAAGTGAGGGTGGGGTAGATCGGGGTGTGGCCAGCTCTTTCAACTCTGAAATGTCTGAGAGAGACTTGGGGACAGATTAAGCACCCAAAAATGACAAGGCATTTGGGTTGTGGTGACTTAGGCTTTAAAAAAAATGACCCATGTGGGCTTGCTTTACATCTTTCCATTTCTGGTTGGAAATGAAATTAAGCATTTGATAAGTGAACTGCAAGTCAATTTAGGGTTAATTTAGTTTTGGTATGGGTGTGTTTGTTTTCAATATCTTGTTAATTAAATCACTGTTTGTGAGAGTCAGGTCCCAGACTCGGGATCCTGGCTCAGAAATTGATTTCACTGTCTTTTCTACTTATAAAATACGGATGACCTGAAAAGTCATAATGCCTTGGGGACATAAAAGGCCAGTGAAGATTTCCATGAAAAGGATATCCAGGGCAATTAACTTTGGTTCTTCTTTTGGGTCCAGAAACCCAATAAAACTTCTACATGGAACACAATTTGCCCAGTAATGTCAAGGCAAATTGAAGAGGATGACATCAGAAATCCGATGCAGTGCTGATTATACCCCACCTTAATGTGCAATTCCTGTCAAAAAAAGAAACAGATGCAGACTTAGACTCATTGGGTACCAGAGTCCACAGATGGGACAAACAGAAGGTAAACTGTCAGAGCTAAATTTCCACCCCCCACCCCTTTCAATCCTTTCACCATCTGGAGGCCCTGAGAATCTCCAATTCTCGTGCTTCAGATCTTCTGCTAGCAAGTGTCCATAATCCTTCTAAATAAAGTACCTATTCCAGGGTTATCTGTCTTTTAATAGGTGATTCTAGAAGATCTCATAACCAGCAAAGGGACACACTGATAGTTTTGTGTCCCACCTAGAGGACTTGTGTTTCACACAGCTGCATAGACCTCAGACCTCCCAACCTTGAGGGAGAGGACGAGAAGACACCTGTCTCTCCTAGAGTTTTCTTTGTTTTCCTCACAGGAGAGGCAGTCCAGAGAGGAAGCCGGGTGAGGGAGGGGAGCATTTGCCAGACACTAGCTTCTGATAGAAACACAGAAAGAGCCCTCATCCTTTAATCCCCTGAATCCTGGAGGAGAGAATTAGAAAGGTCCACTCCTGCTTTCTAGGTCTTCTCTTCTCTCCATACTCTGGAAAACATTTAATTCCCCTTTTAATTAAAAAACTCTCCTAAGTTTGCAAGGTTTATGTGATAGAGGATTTCCTACAGTAACTACTTGATCTACCTTGAGTGATCATTAATATCAACTCAATTATTTTTTGCTTACACACGTCATTTCCTCAGCCCCACCTTCCATATTCTGAACACACCCTGAATTGTTTGTATAACTAAAGAGAAATGAGAGTATGTTGGTTAATTTACTTCTTCAGGAAATATTCTATCTTAGCACCATGAGTTAACTTAGGTTGTTACTTCGGATAACTTCAGCGGAGTCGGAAATAATCTACTGATCCCCAGGATCAGATGCCCCTCTTTCCAGAAATGTGCCAAGGTAGCAGTGGGCATGTGAGGTTCTAGCCCAATGTCATTATGCGTTGTCTTTCCTTTATTGTCAAAGTGTAAGTAAGGTCAGGCAAGAGAAAGGTCTCTGAAAACCGTGCAGCCATCTCAAAGTATGAAGTAATAACAACTTATAATTATTGGAGTAACATAAATGTCATTTGGCAAAAATATATTTAACATCAACTATATCACACTCCCCTGGGTTCTGGGGATACGGGAATAAGCACGACAGACAACAGATGCTGCCCCTAGGCCATTTGGGGTTACCAGGTTGGTACTACAGGGCTTGATGGAGGGGTTCCGCTACAAATCTCAATGGTGGGACTCACCGCCCTGCAGAGGCTCATCTCACAGCCTGGCTCTGTCGTTTGTGGGCTTTCCCAGAGAGCTTGTCACATGTGCTCAGGAAGAAACCCAGCGATGGTCTACTGCTCTGGCTTTTTCCTCATTGTCCAGTGCCTTGAGGGAGAGGCTGAGCCTCTGGCGACATGGCTCTTCTCACTTCCGTAGGCACTGCTGGGGCTCTGTCAGGCTCCACAGCACAGCCGCCCAATGATAGTACACAAGTGGAAACGAATTTCCCTCTGCCCAACACAATGTCACAATTTGTCACGTGAGTTTGAAGCGGCACTGAAAACAGCTCTCTCAGATGCTGCCTACTACACCTTCCTTGTTGAGATGCCTGACTTCACGTCCGGGATCCGACTGAGGAAAGATGCCCAACACTACTTACTGCTCTTAGAACACGTGCGGCACTATTCTAAGCATTTTACATGAATTAACTCATTTAAGTCTCATAATGTTGGGATTAGGGGGCAGGCAGTACTATTATCTTTCCCATTTTAGAAATGAGAAAAGTAGTTGTGGTATATTAATCCACACAAGCTTAGTGGCTTGAAACAGCAAATACCTATGATGTCACATTTTCTATGAAGCATAGCTTACTGGGCTTCTGCTTCAAGGTCTCTCATGGGGTTGCCACCACTGTGTTGACTAGGGGTCGGGTCTCACCTGAAGTCCCAGGTGGAAAAGGATCTGCTTCCAATCTCATGAACATGGCTGCCGGCAAGATGCAGTTCCTGTGGGGTATGGAACTGAGGGTCTCGATTCCTAGGTGGCTGTTGTCCAGTGGACACTCTTAGTTCCATGTCACGTGGGCCTCCCCAACATGACAACTTGTTTCATCTAAGCCTACAAGGGGAGAGTGTGCCAGCAATAGAAAAGTCAGTCTTTTGTAACCTAACATGGAAGTGATAGCCTATCATCTTTAACATAGACTATTGGTGAAAAGCAAGTCACAGCTGCTGCCCACACTCCAGGGGAGAATATTACAAAAAGTGTGCATTCTAGCAGACCTAGGTCACTGGGGGCCATCCTAGGGTCTGTGTGCCACATACGGAGAGGGTAAGCAATTTACTGTCTTAGCCTGTCCGGGCTGCCATGAGAGAATACCATAGACTGGGTGGCTTATAAACAACAGAAATTTATGTCTCACAGTTCTGGAGGCTGGAAGTCCAAGATCGTGTGGCTCAGTAGATTCGGTAAGAGCCCGCTGCACTGTAACATCGCATGGCAGAAAGGGCAAGGGTTTTCTGTGGGGTCTCTTTTGTAAGAGAACTAATTCCACTCATGAGGGCTTTTCCCTCATGACCATCACACCTTCTAAAGGCTCCACCTCCGAATACCATCACAGTGGGGATTAGGTGCCAATATATAAATTTGGGGGAAACACATTCAATCTATAACACCCAAGAATTATCAGCTGATAGGCGATTAAGCCAGTATTTGAGCACAAGAAATCCAGTTCCAGAAGAAAGGTGACTGGAACGGTTTGGAAACTAGGCTATCCTTAGACACAATTATGTTCTATTTTATCATCTTTTGGATGAGTCACTAAAACAAGGGGTTGCTGAAGATGTTGGCTTTTTTTCCAGTTGTTGATCGCCGCCCCCCCCCCGCACCCGCACACACACACAGGTTTTCAAAAAGATTGAAAATTTTATGTGGCTTGCACTTAATTATCTAGATTTGCATGTGCTTCAAAAAAATTAATCAGAAGATATGGTAACACTATTTCCTTCATTCTCAAGCCTCAACAGGTGATGACTAGAGAGCTAAGGAACAACTAAGTAACAACGTGCTCATCTGGTCCTGGGTCCCTTGGTGCTCACTTCCTGTTACCAGCATGGCGTTTAGCTGCAGGCATTTGGCTTTGCTACCACTGCAACTGAACTGAATAGTGAGCTAATTTATGGGGCAAGTTAAAAGTGGTTCCTCCCAGATATCTAATATCAAATTTCTTTGAATAATGTGAAAATTAGACATTGAAATTAGATATTACCCTCAAAATGTGCTGTTAGCGTAACAGAGTTACATATATGTCCATAGACAATTGATTAAGATGTCATCTTTATTCCCCACACAGGAGAGGTTATGTGCCTACCTGCTCATGCACAAACTAGTTCCACCTAGTGGTAGTTACCTGAACTATAAATACAACACCTTGGAAGCACACTCAACAGCATCTCTGGGAATAAAATTATTTGTTCCTTTATTTGATCAATGGACATACATTCTGGTTGCTAGGTACTGTGTTAACAAATCTAATTATAATAACTCAAACTGTGAAACATTGAAATGCATGCGATAGATAACTTTTAGCAATGTCAGATAGCAAGCTTGTAGTGTACAGGAACAAAACCTGGATCTTCTCATTTTCCCAACATTCCAAGCAGCCTTGATTCAAATTCACCTCATTATGTATATAAAACTGCAAGATTAATTTGGGGTTATGAACATTATCCTTGGAAGGCTGTTTCTAAATTACCATATGATTGTATGTTAATTGTCACATTTTTCATACTTCAAATAAACTTATATAGGAAATATAATTACAGCTATTAGATTCTACACTCTGGCAATTAGGTGATTCAAATGGACTTTCTCTGTTGAAATTCTTTAGGAGTATATTATAAAAGAGGAATGGTATTTCCTACCACAGTCCCAGTTGGTAGTTCTGATTGTCCCATGATTTCACAGCTGCAAATCAGCCCACACCCTCTCGCACTTGTCTCTAGCTAATGATGCTTTCCTTAATTAGCACATGACTTAAACTTTAGTCTTGACTTATCTGTTGCCTTGGTCTCTGGTCTAATTGGGAAAGAAAACCTACTTGAACATTGGTGCTATTTGTCCTGACTTTGAACAAAGGGAAGAAGGATTTGTCTGGTTGTTGAATTTGCTTTCTTTACCGACTGAATTTGCATTCCTGACAACTTCTCTCTCTTACAATCTAGTCTGAGGTCTAGGCTTTGCATTTCTTTGTGGTATTATCTTATTCTTTTGTTTGTTTGTTTGTTTGTTTTTTTTTTAGTTGAGCCATCCTGCCACCTGTTGGCAGCTCAGCTCGGGCCGGGAATCCAACCGGCGACCCTGTTGCTCAGAGATCACACTCTTGAGCGAGCTCTTAACCAACTGAGCCACTCGGCCGGCCCTATTTTATTCTTTTGGTTCTTATACCTCGACCAACTCGAGAATGGCTTCTTAAAACAGCCACAAGGAGCTATGCTTTGTCTAAATCTATGTGAGACAGCCTGCAGAGGGTGACCTGGGGAGATGCAAGGCCCTCTCCTCTTCTTTAAGGTCAAACCTAATACTGCCCTTTCCTCCTGTTTACTTTAAACTCTCAGGGTCCGTGTCAGTCCTCGGGGTGCTTAAGACACACAGATGATAGCTCTGTTTTAGAAGTCTATGTCAAGGACATGTATATCAGAGAGGAGAGCATATCTGAGGAAATGGTGATCCCTGGCATACTCTCGGCTTGTCACTGAAGTTTTAGATAAATTTCCTTGAAAAGGCACAAGGAAAGGTTCTCTGATGAACGACATAAAGCAGAAAATGAAAAATGGGGAAAGGATGAAATGGGGGAAAAGCACATTTTGTTTCTGAAGTGATAAATACTCATTGAGCATTTACAATACATATGGTGGAATAGTAGGGACTGAGGGGAAATACAAAAGCAATGCAAAACATGCTTCCATGGGTTTGGAGATAATCTGTAAGCTGACATACAGGTAACAGTGAAAGAGGCGAAACAGGTAGCAATGGCATGAGGCGCACGTCCAAGTGCTGAACATAGATAGGATGTGTGACAGAAGTCCCTCACGGAGGACATGGGATTCGAGCTATATACAATAGTTAAGAGGGAGGAACTTCAGTACTATCCTCATATGAGCACAGATAACTTGGAATTGGATTGTGTATAGTGTTTGCCGGAGAAAAGAAGGAAACTAAATCAGGCTAGATTGAAAGATTTACTTTGAGCAACTGAAGACAAGAGTTGAAGCTGTACCCCATGGGCATGACATAGCCATCATAGATATCTGGACAGAGAAATAACAAGATGAAATGGATGTCTTAGGAAGAACTACATTGGTGGTGGGTTTGAGGTGGGAATAACTGGAGGAGGAAGGACTGGTTAGGTGATGGCAGAAATCCAGATTTGTCTAGGATGAGAACTAGAAATAAATGGGAAAGATGGGAAGAAAGGATTTTTTTTTGATTGCCTGGACATGGAACATTATTGAGATGAAGAGGCAAAGAAGACTGTGAGGTTTACAGCCCGAATGACTCAGCTTAAGGGGGTGGGTGGTGGCCCAGAGTCAGCTAGGTGACTTAGTAAAGGGGAAAGCCCCAGATTTCAAGAAGTACAATCATGGAATCATGAGATTTTAAAGCTGTAAAGGGCTTTAGAGAGTATTTATTCTAACCCTTTCATCTTATAGGAGGGCAAATGAGGCAAACGGAAGCTACGTGACTCATTTTAGGACAGTGAGCAGAGTAGGGCAAGAGTGTAGCAGCACCCACATCCTCTCCCACCCGGCCATCCTGCCTGCTTCACTATCCTTTCTGACTAGTTCTTAGGACAGTGGGTCTCAAACTCTAGACTGAGGACCAAGGCCCATCTGCAGACAAATTAAACAAAATAAGAAAAATAGACTGAATTTTTCAAGAAGCTCAAGAACTGCCCTTTACTCTGGTGGTTATGTCCTTCCTAATAACTGGTGTGGAAAATCGCCTTTCATTTATGAAATGAGACAATAATATGAGTGGTACCATTTTTACTGCCTTTCTTAGCACAATAAAAAGCTAGTGATCTAAGTACCTTCTTCAGCTTTTTTTTTTAACTGATCTTTAAAATCTAAAAGCATAAGTCATTTCTTTTCAGAATAGCATAGCTATCTCTCCCAAGACACACATGATGTTGGGGTTAAAACATAGTAACAAAAAGGATTACAAAGCAGTGTCCCTGTGTCTGCCCTCATCCACAAGGCCAGGGTTACAGCAAACCCCTCTCCCTCTTCATCACAGTTCTCTTGCATTTGGACTGGGCAGCAGTCCAGGGGAGGGACACCGGGTAGGGCTGAGGGGATGAGGGGCACTCACCCCTCAGCACTGTGAATCACTGTCCTTTCCGTCCCTTGACCTTAGGCAGAGGCTTGGTGGTAGGTGGTAGCTGGGTAATGGACCCAATTCTTTGAAATGGCCATGCAATATTTCTTCAGTCTGCGGTCATTTGTAAAGCATCCTGCAAAAGCGGCTTCAAGCCACCTTTCCAGCTAGATTGCATCGCCTTTCCCTACTGTGATAGTGCGGAGAATTCTCAGTGCCTCCCAGAAGCAGGGCTCCTGGATGGATTGCCCTGCCTGGGCTCGCGGGAAAAGCATTGCGACCCGTAAGTCCTGGGCTGAGATCATGGAGTAGGAAGAACCCTACTTGGGTCAGGGCACTAAGTCACAGGACTCGGGCTCATTGAGCTGGCAAGGCAGCAAGGACTGTGGCGGCGATCAGTAAAGATTCAGCGAGAGCTGGCCCGTTTCCTCCTAAACATGACCTAAGGGTTAGAACACGACACCGAAAGTTCAAGGATCTGGGCTGCTTCTACAATTTAGGGAGGTAAAGGAGCCCGTCTACTTGGGCCTGTTTCCTCAATTCCAAAACTACCGGTCTAGGATTCCTTCCAAGATATCAAAAATCAAACAGGACCTGGAATCACTGCCGGGCAGGAGCCACGTGGGGCCCAAGTGGGAACCCCTAGCACGCCGGGTTCCCCAGGCCCGACTCCCCGCCACGTCGCCCCGGCTGTCAGTGGGGGCGTGCGCGTGCTCGCGGGGTTCAGCGTGCGCGTCCCCGCCGGGCTCAGCGTGCGCGTTTCCGCCAGGCTCGCCGCGGCTGTCGCCGCCGCTGCCTCGGAGGCCTGGCCGGGCCTGTGGGCGGGGCGTGCGGCGCGGAGGGGGCGGGGCGCGCGAGGAGGGCGGCCTCCTGAGGAGAAGGCCGGGGAGCCGCCGGCGGCGGAGCGGAGAGAAAGGGCTGCTGCCCGGCGGGGCCGAGAGGCGAGGAGGAGACGGAGCGCACGGGCGTGCGGGGCGCGGAGTGGCGCCGGGGCAGCGCGGAACAGCCGGCCACGACGGCCACGACAGCCTGGGCCTGGGCCGCGGTTCGGCCGCGCCGGCCGGTGAGTGTCAGGAGGTCCGCAGGGGAGGCCGACCCGGCCGGGGCTGCGCCGGGCATGGAGGCGGCGGCCGGGCCGTGCGAGGCCCGCGGCCAGGGCGGAGGCGGCCGTGGGGTCGGCGGGCCCGGCCTGGGACGGAGTAAACACGGCCCCGCGCTGCCCCGTGGGTTCCTGGCGCGCGGTCCTGGCGCCAGAGTGGGCGTCCGCGGCGTGGGCGTCCGCGGCCATCCTCCAGGCCGGCCAGCCGCAGAGGCAGGCGGTCAGCAAATGGCGACCCACACCCCGAGGACCGACCCCCGAGTCACCCCCTGCCTTGCGTGTTGGTGTGGTGGGGAGGGGTGAAGCGGGAGTTGAACTTAGGGCCCCCTGAGTATCCCGAAAACCCGGCTCCCCCTTTCCTTTTGCCTTTGAGAAACTTGGGTTCTTTTGGGGGGAAACAAACGGGTTAAAGTAAGACTGGGAGGCATCAATCCCCGGTCTCCGCGGGATGAGAGAAGTTGGTAACTTTTCCATTCATGGCAGTGAGAGGCTCCTGGGCTTGCTGAGCCTCAGCCCTCGTTAAAGGGAAACTTCCTGATTTCGTGGGTCCGAGGGGCATGCCCACGGCCGAGCTGTCGGTGCCCTGTCCCGTGGCAGCGCTTGGCTTGGAAGGGGGCCCCGGCGTGCACGTTGAGTTCAGTGACCCCTCCGAGCGTGTTTGTAACGTGTGTGTCGGGGAGAACGGCGACGGGCCGAGCCGCGCGCTGTTTACCCCGCTGCTCCTCGCTTGTTTTCCTTTCTGAGCCATGTCGTAAGCCTCAGATAAAAGATGCTTGGGAAGGAATTGACCTTTTCTTCCATAATTACTTCCTTGACTCCGATCCAAGATGAAGTTATTTATGGGCATTCTCATATCAGTGTAGATTAAGTTAAAAACTCTTTTTTAACGACAAAACCCAGAACTTTCTAAGCCTCAATTCCTGTTTGCTACATTTCAATCGTGTGCTGTGTGTCCTTCAGAGACCTAATAAATGATATCAACAGGCTTTGCATTTGCTCGTATTTGTCAAGGTTTTCCAAAGCAGCCCCGTTGTTGACGCAGCAAAAGGAAAAAGAGTGGGTAGGATAAAAAAAATGTACGTTTAGGATTTTTTCTCAGGGTTCGATTTTTCAATATGAGATTTTCGCCGAATCACTGTTCTTTATGCTTAGTCACTGTTTTCTTACTACAGGAGTTTAATTGGGGATAACATGGTGTTTTGCAAACTTTTAAGTTGCCAGTTTGTTTTTATCTGGTACTTTAATGCAGTGACATAGCTTTTTTGTGTGTGATTCTGGAAATGTTAGTGGGTGGAGTTTTGTGAGTGTTACCAGAGAACTGAAGTTTCCGATACAGACAAACTTTTATGCATTCCAAGTTACTAGGGCATTTAACTTCAATCCAATATTTCTCCATGTCTAGCACTGGAGACCTTTTTTTTCACAGTGTCCTCATAAAATACACTATTAAAGAAGCAATAATACATATTTTGAGGTAACATATGGTTAGAGAGGTACTTTAAGGTCACCAAAATAGGCATTGATTAATGTGTGTTTACTTACCACACATTATGTTACTAAAATGTGACTTTTATTGAGATAAGCCCCATGCTATTCTGTGTGGTTTTGGATACAACTTTTAACTGAGTTCCTATGACTGCCAGTTCATCAGAAGGATTAGGGTATATATACTCTGGAATGACATCGTATTCCTAGAATTCTTTGATGTTAAAGTCTCCAGTCAAAAGGCTATATAAAACTTTAATTTTAAAATTGGTTTGATGAAAAAGGTGAGATGGGTCTTGCACGAGTGGTTTTTACATTGTAGGTAGCTGGATAGTTAAACACAAATAAGCATGTGTGAATTAAAACCCAGTCTGAAAATTTTTTACAGAAAGGGCATGTCTTTTTTTTTTTTTTTTTTTTTAGGAGCGGGTAATGTAGCATTAGTTTGCTCCTCATATGATTACTTTTAGTAAGCCTTATAAGTATAAATGACCTGGGCCGGCCGAGTGGTTCAGTTGGTTAAGAGTTCACTCAAGAGTTTGAGCTCTGAGCAACAGTGGTTCGAGTCCCGGCCTGATCTGAGCTGCCAACAGGTGGCAGGATGGCTCAGCTAAAAAAAAAAAAAAAAAGTATAAATGACCTAATATACAAAATAATTATACATAAAGCTTTGCGTATGTCAATGTTGTTATTGTGTAAAGTGAAGTACATCCATTCTCTGAGGAAAACATGTTTGTATCCTACTGGACACACACATAACAGTAACCAGCCTTTGTAGAGTTCTAGGTGGTTTTCACAATAAGAGTAATTGCCTGAAGCTCACAAAGCTGAGATTTTTTGGAAGCCCATTCCCCTGTGCCTTGCTGCCCATTGTAATAAGCTGAGTTCCACCATTTGGGTGGATTACTTTTATTTGACTTTCTACTCAAATAGGTTCTGGTCTTAAATATTTATTGTTATTTTAATTTCTTATGTAAGTCTATAACAATTTCATTTGCTTATTTAGTGGAAAATATGGCAAGTAGTTAGAACTTTCACTTTGGAATAAGTTTCTCATGACCATATTTAGAAATGAAAGATGTATGTTTTGATTACATAACTGGAAGGCTAAAAACTTGAAAAATCTTCCATATAATTAGGTCATCATTCTATAAATAAAAATCAGAACCAAAATTTAATAAAAGAATGTATACAGTGTAACCCATTTAGCTATTTTGGACTCATCAAGAGGATGTGTGCTTTGAATAGGGAGTTTGATGATGTTGGGCTTTCAGTCTTGTCTAGTTACCCCAACCCCCTTTTTAAACCAGTGAAGTAAGATGTCCAAGTGCGGTTAGAGATTTATTGTAGTTTTTAAAACTTAGTGTACCTGATCAGCAAATCAGCCAGCACGTGTTTGTGTTTACTGTGTAGTAACACCTTTGACTATATGGGGGGATGAGACTTGCTCTGGGGGAGCTCATAACTGATCGCTTAATTTGAAATTTTAGTCATAGACTTGCTTGTAATAGTTAGTGAATTGAGCAGGTATGTCTATAGTTCCACTCAGCCTTACACTGAAGCAATTTTTTCTTGTGTAAGTAGACTTTTAGTCCGTCTAGTACCATAGTAATTGTAATATTAAGCAGGAGGCTGATACTGCTTCCTTTTTAAAGCTTCTTTTCCTTACCCTATACCTACTTAGACACCTGCACATGTGCAGACATCTCCACCTTTGCTTTGCTTTTTGAACCTGATGACTCTATATTCAGTAACCAGTAACCAGACTGCAGGGTTGATTAGGGGATTAAAATAGTGGGACAGTGTACAGGTAAATGTTTCCTTCTGGGGCTTTTATTACTAAATATTACTTTTTAAGATTTTAAAACAGTGGAAGATTGAAATTAACTTTATTATTCCCTTCGATTTGCTTTTTTTGATGGACAATTTATCTTACTCCATATATAGTGCCTAGAACATATGACCTAGGTGCTCAATAAATGTTTGAGCACTATTGACTTTTTATAGCTGATACGATGAGGTATCAGCTATAAAATTTGATTCAATTTGATTCAGTTTGTCTAATGCTAGATCTATAAGGTTGTATCTCTTCATGAAATACGTAGTTTTCCATGAAATCGAGACTCTCATTTTGGAATCCATTTGTTTATTTCTTGTGTTATACTTCTTTCATTTATTCATGTTTTTAAGATAAGTGAGGCTGTAATTGAGATACAACTTTAGCAGTATAGGGAACTCAAGAATGAATGAGACAGAGATAACCCTGCCTCCTTCATGGAGCTTATAGTTTTCCTATGGAGATAGATATTAAACAGGATAATTACCAAGAAAAAATGCATTGTGTAGTGAGCATGTAGCATAATACAGGATCCTTGTCTTTGGGTATGTGGAAAAGTAACAATTAAGCTGAGACAGAAAGAATGGAGGCAGCAGTTGGGGAGGGAAAGGTGGGTGTGTGTCTGTGCACGCGCTTGCATGCACGCATTAAGAAAAGCCTGAGGCTGCAAGCTGGGTCCAGTACTGTGGGTGACTTGACAGCATATTTTAAAATTGTGCTAATTCGCAATGTTTTATTGATTTATCACCGTGTGCATTTTAATGAACTTGGAAAAATAAAGAAATATTCTTTTGAGGACCGTATCTTTAAGCCCAGAAATAGCCTTCAAAAACAAGGCCTCATTTCATTGTATGGGAAAGTGCCATGTCTTAAAACTATTTTTATGGATTGCTTGTCAGCCACAGAGTATGAGCTGGCCAAGAATTTCTGTTAGAGAAAATTGAAACTACTGTAAAACATTTAATCATTTACAGATATTTTCTAGTCTAATGAAACTTTTTCCAGTTGTTTGGAATGTTAAGATTCTTTTTCTAGAGCGTTTTTTAAAACCTTAATATTGAGGAGTTTTAAATTAAGCTCATCTTGAACTTGAAGTCTCAATTTTAGCAACATGTTTTCTACTGGGCCTGCTGTGTCACTATTCAACTGATAAATCAGGGTTGATGTTTTAGACCATTACACAGTATTTATGAGCGACATGAAATCCTTTATGGAGGCATATTTAATTTGATAATAGCCATCTTGATTAGAAAGAGAATGGATCTGGAAGTTTTTAAGTTCTGATACTGTGGGGTGTATCCCCAGAATACTCCTTGGGTATTGTTTAGTACATTTTCTTATTTCTTAATATATTTAATAGTAAAATGGAATTAAACTTGATTCCTTTTTTTATAGCTATTTTGAGAATTGTTAACTTTATATTGTTCCATATGTTTATAGTGAGCATTATAAATGTAAGTTATTTTTTAAATAATTTAAAGCATTTACATTCAAAGCAAAGTACTGTAATTAGAAAGGACCAAAAAGTCTTTCTTGACCACAGGGGTGATTGTGTTGGAATAAATGACAAGCAAAGTTGTGTAATCTCCATTCCTCAAATACCATCTTAAAATTGGATCATCAGTTACTGAAGTGCTGCCTTATTTTCTTAAACTTTCATAAGTAAACATATCTTATTGTTCAAGTGCATTGATCAGATTATCAATTTAAATCCTAGCTCTGCCACTTATATTGGGTTGTCGGAAAAGTCATGACGTATTTTTTCAATGTTTTTCGTTGCAAAAATGCGTCATGACTTTTCTGACAACCCAATAGCTAGATGACCTAAGACAAGTCTCTTATTATCCTTTCTGAACTTCAGTTTCCTCTGGGTTTTTAGGAGGATTGTGATATTTAGGACATGACATATGTAAAGAAAGACAAAATAGGTACATAATTAGTGTTCTCTTGTTCTTCTCTCTAAGTCTACTTCAATAAATAATAAATATTTTGGACTCATTGCTGTGGATGTTTTTATTTTTTAACACTTTGTTATTAAGAATGGAACAGTGTGCAAGAGGCTATTTATTTTGAAGCTTGAGAGCCTTCTACTGCCTGTCAGACTTATTGTTGCTTTGCATTTAACTCAGTTGTTTGTAGCAGTTGCTATTTTAAACACTTTTGAATTAAGTGACTTTCCTGAGATGTGTTCTGTCTGGTGCGGTCATGTGATATGTACATAACATAAAGTGTTCCTACAAGTTCTGAGAGCAGTGGTCACTTCTGTTGAAACTGCTTATATTTTTAGGTTTCTCTCTTAGTAACAGTCAAGCTTATAACCTTCAGCATGTGAGATGAACTCATTCTGGTTGCAAAATAAGAAAGCTACAGCTGTTTTCACAATCTAATCACTCAGTAAAATTTGCCCTAATTCTTATTAAGGTTTCTTTTTGGATTTCTTCTTAATTTACAGATGTTTGTCATCATTAGTCTGTCATTTCTTCTGTTATGACTCTTAGCATGTTTGTCTTTAAAGGTTCTGTCCTTACCTATAAAATTTATGGGGTAAAGTATTCAACAGTATAGTTAAATCATAATTTGTAATTTTTAAACACAATTTAAAAATACAGTTTTGTTGATAAGTGTGTGCCTCCCTCTCACCCCCTACATCATTAAGCACCATAATACCAACTCATAACTTTTCTGCTTAATCAGCAAAGCTCTATTAATAATCGGTAGACTTTTATTAGTTTGAGGAAAAGCAAACTTGGACTGGAGAAACAAATAGCAATTTGAGGAGTAATTAGTTTACAGTAGTCACCTGGAACCAAGATAGAAAAACATGTCTGAGAGCTAGCAATCTTTTATCCGCTGAAGTGAAGAAAATAGGCTAATAATCAGCATTTTACCCAGAAAATTATCTACTACAATGTAATTTAACTTAGGAAATGTTGAGATGAATTGCCTGTGCCATATACAAGTAGAAATGTATAATAAGTAATTAGTTGTAGAGATCTGAACTTTGGAAGAGGGTTCTGGGCAGGAGGTATAGATGAGTTTTCAGCATATTAGTGGTAATTGAAGTTTTTGAGAAACTGAGAACACCCAGGGAGAGAATGTATAGAATAATCAAGAAATGACATGGATCCCTGAAAAGAGTAGTATTTTAGAAGTAAAGTTTCAGGAATAACCAAAGAGGTAGGAGGAAAACCAGGGAAATGGGACATCATGAAAACTAAGGAAAGATAATACCGTATTTCCCCATGTATACGACACACCCTTTTTCGAAAAATTTGGGGTCTAAAAACTGGGTGCATCTTATACAGTGGTTGTAGTGGGTTTTTTTTTTACTTGCATTTCCCGCTTTTTTCACGCTTATTTTTTTTTTGCGCTCATACAACCACTGTATAAGACGCACCCAGTTTTTAGACCCCAAATTTTTCGGGAAAGGGTGCGTCTTATACATGGGGAAATACGGGTTCAAAAAGGAGGAATTAGTCAACAAAAGGATAGATATAATGGCCAGGGAAGACAGGGTCTGGAAAAAAGGCCCTTTGGATTTAGCACCGAGAATCTGAGAGTGCAGTTTTAATGAGCGGTGGTGAAAAGAAAAGCCAGATTAGAGGCTGACGAATATATGGGAGGTTGGAAGGGTTTGGGGGTTAATTTTTTGTTTTTCTTCTGAAAGCTTGACTGAAGAGGAAAAAAGAATAGTAGCAAAAGGGGGATATTGCTTTATTATTTAGGTTTTTAAAGATAAAATGGTCTTTTAAGTTTTTACTGCTAGTAACAACAAGCCAATAAATAGTTGAATATTATAGAAAAAAAGACATTGAATAGGTTCAGTAATTATAATTGAAACAATATATTATGCTAATACTTTCTCTTATTTTTATATTAAACTGTTCTTGATAAAAGCAGGAAAGACTATTAGGTATCTGTAATCCCCTCATGTTATTTTGTAGATACCATTTCTCTGTTGAAAATCCTAGTGATGTCCAATTAAAGTCTGAACTCCACAGAATGTAGCATCTAGTGCACTCTTCAGGATCTGCCTAATTCTTGCCTGGCCTCATCTCTCACAGCCACTTTGCATTTCACCTTGTGCAATACTGGGAAACTTGGAGTTCCCTGAACATCTTTTGCCCATTCTTGTTTTTCTGCATTTGCTTAATGCTTTTGCTTCAGCATTGAATGCCTCCCTTTTTTTCCAAACCTACCCTCCTTAAGACTTCTCATCTTTCAAGACTTACTGTGAATTCTTCTCTAGCCCCTACCAATACTATCTTCTCTGTATTACCGTTTTACTGCTGTCATACAGCTATGATCACATAATAATATGACATGATTTTTACTGTCTCTGACCTCCTGCTATAGCTCCTTGAGAGGACGCACCGTGTCTTACTAATCGTCAAACGCAGTGTCTGGTACATAGTAATCAAGCAATAAATAGATGTTTAATGAATGAATGGAAACTGTGGCCCTCAGAAGTAAGTGATTTGCCTATCGCTATAGAACAGGAGCTAGAACTTATATTTTTCGGGTAAATTCTTGTATGTTTTAATTAAGGCTTACTCTGTTGATTTGTTGTGGAATTTATTAAGGCATCTGTAGAAGGAGAGAACTATATATGGAATCTTAAATGAATCCATATAATTATTTTTTTTAATTTATTATTTTTTTTAAAGATTTTTATTGGGGTATTGGGGGGAAGGGAACAGTGCTGGGGAATTGGGGGAAGTGGAACAGACAAGTTGCTGTTGTTTTGTTCTTCAGTCTAGTTGTGGAGGCCGTTGCTTCACTGGCCCAAGTTGGCACCATCATTGCGCTCTTCCCAAGTGAGGCAGATCAGTCACCGGCTTCTGGACGGCCGCTCACTGCAGCTGCTGGCCGCTCACGCTGGCTGCTGGCTACATACGGTAGCCCATGGCAACCCACTGCCACAGGGGCTGCAGCCTACGCCGTCGCCGGCGACTCACGGCAGCCCAGCTCCAGGTTGAGCTGTTGTTCAGCATCTTAGCTGTAGAGGGCAGTGTCACTGGCCCTCATATGTGGGATCCGAACCGGGGCCCTCTGGCGTCCCAAGCCAGTTCTTAACCATCGCGCCACTCGGCCGGCCCAATGAATCCATATATTTAGAGGAAATAAAAAGAAAACATCTAATAAAGTTTTAGTTAAATATATTAGTGAAATTCAGATTATTCTCAGGAACATGATGAGGTCTCTGCAATTTGGCATACTTCAAAATCTGTTTAGTTGAAATTAAAAAAGGTAAAAGCTAAAGCATTCTCTGAAATCTAAAAGTTAAATATACATTAACTTGTTTCTTTTAAGCGTATTGTTATATGGCATATAAAAATGAACTTTTATGACATTTTAGCTAAAGTACTGAGTTGTTAGTTGAAATGCTTAAGTTGTTTCAAGATGGAGTATTTATATGTAAAATAAACTTGTTAAATATGTTCATTTTATATATTTCATTCTAAAATAAGCCAATATACCTTCATGATTTGATTTACATTATTAAACAGTTTTTAAAAATTTACAATGTTTTGCCTAACTTCCTATCTTTTTTCCATCTCAACCACCAGTACTGGACCGGCCATTATGGAGGAGGAGCTGCAGCACTCGCACTGCGTCAATTGTGTCAGTAGACGGTGTATGACCAGACCAGAGCCTGGGATTTCTTGTGACTTGATTGGTTGTCCATTAGTTTGTGGAGCAGTCTTCCATTCTTGTAAAGCTGATGAGCATCGACTTTTATGTCCATTTGAACGCGTGCCTTGCTTAAATAGTGACTTTGGATGTCCATTTACAATGGCTCGAAATAAAGTTGCTGAACATCTAGAAACATGTCCTGCAAGTGTGGTGTGCTGTACTATGGAGTGGAACCGATGGCCGGTTAGTTATGCAGACCGGAAATCATATGAAAATCTAAGCAGAGATGTGGATGAAGTGGCACAATTAGATATGGCCTTGGCCCTTCAAGACCAACGGATGCTCTTAGAATCTCTCAAAGTAGCCACCATGATGTCAAAAGCGACTGATAAAGTATCAGAACCTAGAGAACAAGTATCAGTTAAATCAAATGTCCCAGAGATGCCACATGCTAATGGTTTGGTGTCTGTTGATGAAGAATCTTATGGTGCACTTTATCAAGCTACTGTAGAAACAACCAGAAGTTTGGCTGCTGCTTTAGATATCCTGAATACCGCCACAAGAGACATTGGTATGTTAAGTACGAATCTTTGTGCTTCCCCAAATGAAATGAATGAAGAGCAAAATGCCAGAGAAAGCTTACAGAATAGTGACTCAAAAGACGAGGACCATCTTCACGAGGATGAGATTGGAGCAGTAGGTGGAATTGACCATAACAACACAAGTCAGAATGCCCAGTCTGAACAAAATGGTTCAAGTGATTTATTATGTGACTTGAATACCAGTTCTTATGACACGTCTGCTCTTTGTAATGGCTTTCCTTTGGAAAATATGTGTACACAGGTCGCAGACCAGAATCAGAATTTACATGGTGATTCCAAACAAAGTAACTTAACAAATGGAGAATGTGTAGCATCAGATGGCACTTCCCAACCTTCCAGTTCACTTTCAGTAGCAGCTCAACTTAGGGAAGTTATACCACCTAATGCTTTGCCTAACGGCACAGTTCAGCGAATCCTCATGCCTGATGGTGAGGATGAAGAATTGTGTTGGAGAAAAGTAGACTTAGGGGACTTGAGGAATGTGGATGTCTTATCTTTCAGTCATCCTCCTTCATTCAAATTTCTTTCTAATTCATGTTGGTCTAAACCAAAGGAAGATAAAGCAGTAGATACATCAGATTTGGAAGTTGCAGAAGACCCAATGGGCCTCCAAGGAATAGATCTAATCACAGCAGCATTACTGTTTTGTCTAGGAGATTCTCCAGGTGGGAGGGGTATATCTGATAGTCGCATGGTGGATGTTTATCACATTGACTTCGGGACTCAGACTTTTTCACTTCCATCTGCAATTTTAGCTACAAATACAATGGTTGGGGAAATAGCTTCAGCTTCAGCTTGTGATCATGCCAACCCACAGCTTTCAAATCCAAGTCCTTTTCAGACACTTGGGCTGGATTTAGTATTGGAATGTGTCGCTAGGTACCAACCCAAGCAGCGTTCAATGTTTACATTTGTTTGTGGACAGTTATTTAGAAGAAAAGAATTTTCTTCACATTTTAAGAACGTGCATGGTGACATTCATGCTGGACTCAATGGCTGGATGGAGCAGAGGTGCCCTTTAGCATATTATGGTTGTACCTATTCTCAGCGTAGATTTTGTCCATCAACACAAGGAGCAAAGATTATACATGATCGCCATTTGCGGTCATTTGGAGTTCAGCCTTGTGTATCTACAGTATTAGTAGAGCCTGCTAGAAATTGTGTGTTGGGATTACACAGTGACCATCTAAGTAGTCTTCCTTTTGAGGTTCTGCAACATATTGCAGGGTTTCTCGATGGCTTCAGCCTATGCCAGCTCTCGTGTGTATCCAAGTTAATGAGGGATGTGTGTGGCAGCCTGCTTCAGTCTCGTGGAATGGTCATACTGCAGTGGGGGAAAAGGAAGTACCCAGAAGGAAACTCATCATGGCAGATAAAAGAAAAGGTTAGTTTAATCTTAACTGTATCAATCCCTTACTTGATATATAATCAATAATGTTGCTGAATTAATAAAATTAGTATCTTTTGAAATTGACTATCCTTAAAACTTAATATGACAAACTCTTTTATAATAGCAGTTAATGAAAAACTAGGATAGTTAAAATTGTTTTTTGTAATCACATTTACTGCAGACAACCTACAACTAGATTCTAATCTAATATGGCAGAGGCCACTTCTCTTTTTTCCAGTTGAGCAGCTCTGTACCCATTCAGTTCTTCTGTAACAACTCCCTTTGTTTGAGGCCATGTTAGCCACCTTCGAATTTGGGCTCCATCTGAAACATTTTCACCATAGGACAATGGGGAAGGCAAGAAGGTGGTGTTTTACTGCTTACAATTGGCAGCCTCTTCCCATTCTTAGCAGTTTCTTTCTTAGGACTTGGTTGTGTCAGGTAGAACTTAAATTGGGAGAGATGAGAAAAAGTGATACCTACTGCTACTGTTAAGACCAATGGAGTATTTGGGGGTATAGAGGACATAAGTGGATGGATGTGGATATGTATTAGGTTGAAGTGAGATAAGAGTAGGGAAATAGGATTTGGTACTGTGGTGGGGAATCGGGGTTTAGTACAGTAAAAGGGGGAGTGGAAGCTTGGAAGCCTGAGCTAGAGATAAGCAGACCCGGGAACAAATCCTGGCTCCGCCATTTTCCTCCTGTGACACCCTACTTTTGCCCAGCTTCTGTTTGAGGTACTATACAATAGAAACAAAAATGTATTACAAATAACTGATTGAAGGTGTTTTTCATTTCAGAACATTCACAATATGAAAACTTTTATTTTATAAACTGGAGAAAAATTTGATAAACTTCACATTGGTTGCACAGGGTTCAAATTTTTGGCTACTTTATTTTTACCACCCTTAGGTTTTCTCTTACTTTCACTCCTTGCTCCAGTTTTTCAGAATTCTACATCTCTGTGTTCTCCTGAGGCTTTGACCAATGAATGAGCACACTGACTATTTTATGATTTTTTTTTTTTCCCCTAAAGGGACTTTGGTGGCAGAAAGCTTCATACTTGCTATGTATACATCTGTGCATGTGTGCATTCTCATTTTCCAGATGGTTTTCCATTTGGAATGGGACAGTCTGAGTATGGCCTTTTTGTGTCCATGCCCACTAGAATTGACCTATGAGGGGAAATATTTTCTGGGGTTCTATTCCTGCAGAAAATCTTACCTACTCTTGGAGTTTAAATTGCCATTGTTTATACAGGTTACTCACACATCTATATCCTGGCCATTTTCTCCTTTGAACTCCAGACCATCATAGACCAGCATCTGCTGGACCTCTCCACTTGATTGTCGCATGAGTCATCAAGCTCAGCATGTCCAGCTTACTTCACTTCCCTACCTCTCTCGTCCTCAGAAAATGGCATCATCTTCAATTCCCTAACCTAGGAACGTGGGAGTTAGGGTTACTCCCTTGCTCCCCCTTTATTTCCATAGCCAGGCAATCACCAAGTCCTGTTGAGCCTCCCCTCTTCATATCCCTGAGCTTTGCTTTACTGTTTCCACCGCTGTTGACTAGTTCCCTCCCACCTTTAGTTCTCTCCTGGGTCACAGCAGTTGCCTCCTAGCTGGGTTTCTAGTTCCAGCTGTGTCCCTCTTATTCTCTATATAAGAGCTAGAGGGACAACATTTTCTTAAGTACAGTTCTTAGGCTGCAGTGCTTAAGAACTTTAAATGTTTGTCTGTTGCCCTGGGATAGAGACAGTCCTTAATGCAACATTTAAGACTTTTTATGATCTTTTTCTTGTTTACCTCATCAGTTTCCTCTTGTCACTTTATATTCCACTTACATTGATTTACTTACAGTTGCCAGATGTTTTTTTCTTTTTTTTTTTAGTAACTTTATTTTTTTAATTACAGTTGACATACAATATTATATTATTTCAGGTATACAACATAGTGATTAGACTTCTGTATAACTTAGGAAGTGATCACTCCGATAAGTCTAGTACCCATCTGACTCCATCCATAGTTATTGCAATATTATTGACTATGTTGCCTGACATTTTCTTTCTTGCCTTAAGGCATTTGAGTATGCTATCCCTAATACGTTTGAGCACTTGCAATGTGCTAGATAGTGTGCTAATAAGCATTTTACTTTCATTAATTTATTCTACTGTCTCTATTTTATGGATGAAGAAATCGAGGTTTAGAGAGGGTCAGTAGCTTATCTAACGAATCTATGGATTCAGACCTAGGGAACCTGTCTTTGAAGCTTGTAATCTTCATCTCCTTGCTATATCCTGCTTACTCTTCAGATCTTAACTTCCTCAAGTTCAGCCTCCTGGAACCCTACTCTGAAGCATTCAGGGAGGCTCACTGCTCTGTTTGTGCGTGCCCATTTTATACCCCAGCTTCGTACACTCCTGCTTCGCACACCTCTACTAAAGCACCCACCATACTGTTTTTAAATTCACTGATAAATTGTCATTAGACCAATTTTCTTGAAAAACGAGACTCTGGGAACCAAAATATCTAATGCCTAGCATAATACCTGTCATATAGCAGGCAATAAGTAAATACTTGATGGATACTTGAATGTAGAATTGACCCATTACTAAGAAACCTTGTCACCAGGAGGCAGGAGCCATCCATTTTTTCCAAGTTTGTTTCACCGGGTTCTCTAACTGTGTGGAAGTAGGAATGCTGTCTGCTACCATTGAACCTTCCAGCTAACTGTTTATGCTTAAAGTTTAACAAAAACTCCTCTATTTCTTCCCGTAGCTTAGTTGGTTGGGGAATTGTGATGTATAATGTCTACTGGTAGCTACTCTTTAGACCTTCACTGACTCCTGGGAAAGGACTCCATCCAGGAGAGTTGATACAACCCTCAGGAGTATAGCAGCTGAGTGTCCCATGTGCACAAAAGTGGTGACTTCTGTTGCCAACTGAAAAATAATAGTGTTCACACAGAATTTTGAAGGTATCTGGCCACCCCGAAAGTCATTACCATCCTTTCCTAACAAGTGTTGAGTGCTGAGGGCTCCCTCAAATCCACAGCTACTTTCCAGAGCACCCGCTGTTTCACCATGGATTCTGCATTCTCTAACCAGACATTTACCTTGGAGACGCTTAGCTAGGATGCCCAGGCCTGTCCTGTCTCACTCAGGCTTGTTCCCAGGCCTGTCTTGCGTTCTGCATGCTTATTAGCCATGTTATTTTGAATTGTAAAGATGTGAGGGGGCCACAACAGTCATTGTAGACTAAGAAGATGACAGTGCTTCATGAGGGCTTGGAGCTGCTGAGTGGGCCAAAGCGGAAGTAGCCCACATTTTTACCAGCGGGCTCATGAACAAGGATAGCAGGTGAATATGATATGAAATATTATAAAATAAGACTCACTTTACAAAAGTGCTTTATAAATTTTCAGAAGCTTTTTGAACAAATCGAAGCACCTGTATTCTTCAATATTACAAAGTACCTTTAGTATTTATAAATAGTGGAAAGATAAGGTACATTGGAACAGTATTGTAGAGTATTTTTTAGTATGCTTCATATAGTGTAAAAGGAATGGGACAAAAACTTGGAGAACAAAAATAATACTCGTATTGCGTACATCTCCAGGCTATGGATAATCTATATAACTGTTGGATAAGATAAAGAATAGTGTGCAGTATGTATTATTGTAGGAAGTAGTTCTAAATTCATGGGGTTATAATTTTTTTTAATTGCTTAATAAGCGTGGATATGACTTTTAATTTTTAATGTTGATTTTTGTATTTTCTTTTTGGTTGTTACATTTATTGAAGTCATAATGTCAAAGAAGTGATTTTTCTTATAAATATTTGATAAACATATTTGTGTCCCAATGGATTTACTACTTTTCAATTATATAGCTAACACTTGAAACTCTATGTTGGATATTTCTCTAACAGTAGAAATGTACAGTTAGAGCAAGTGTATTTTGATACCTGTAAATTGACTTGTTTAAATCTGAAGTAGAATTTTCTTTTAGGTATGGCGATTCAGTACTGCATTTTGTTCTGTTAATGAATGGAAATTTGCTGACATCCTAAGCATGGCTGACCACTTGAAGAAATGCAGTTACAATATTGTAGAGAAGCGGGAGGAAGCCATCCCATTGCCATGTATGTGTGTGACACGAGAACTCACGAAAGAAGGACGTTCACTTCGCTCAGTTTTAAAACCTGTACTTTAAAAACTATAACTCCACTTGCACATACATGCAAGCACCTAGTATAATTTCTTTGTAATATGTGACACTTTATTAATGTATTAAAGATTACAACTAGCTAAATTTATTGTCACTGTGTATATAATGTTTTGAAGTGACATATATTTTTATAAAGTACTGTTTAGTTGGGAAAAAGTTGCCTTAATGTTTGAAATGTGTGAAATTTTTGGAACTTGCTGGACAGGGTGATTTAATTTTTAGCTACATAATTTTCAGAATTAGTATTTTTAATGGTGTGCATATTTTGGCTCTTAAATTTTTTGCTTCTTAAACTAACAAGATCCTGACCAAACAATATAGTCCTCATGTTTTCTGTGGGTTGCAACCCATGCATTCAAAAAGTAAAATTTTGATTCAAATTTTTGCAGCATAGGTTTTTCAGATTAAAAAATTCAGTTGCTTAAGCACTGCCGTAAGATCATTATAAAGATTTTATTTTCTAGTGCTCTCCAATACAATTGTTGATAAGTAGATGATCTCTGTACTTACATAATATTTAAAATCATAACTGGTAATGCTATTTATGTTTTAAGTATAATTCACAAAGATGTTTTCACCTTATATATTTACGACTCTGATTTAGAGAGTGTCCATTTGCAACTTTCTTTTTTTTGTTAGATGCCATGTCCAAAGACATGACACTGTGTTATATGACAGGTTAAAGCAAAAACAAACAAAAAGCCTGTGTATTTATTTTAATTTGAAACTGTTCATGGTATTATTTGCTAGGTATGTGATATTTGTGGAGAAGAAAATATACCTCATTTTAAGTTTTAATTGGACGTATTGTATGAATAAATTTCAAATATTCAGAATGCAAAGGGCTTAACTTTTTTCATAAACATTTAAAATTTTTGCCTTTTGATTTTTATAATCACAGCTATGTTTTAAGACATTTTAAAATGTGAAATTTGCTATCTTTGTAAGATGACAATCTTAAAATGCAGAAACCTGTCGTGGTTGACAATCTCTAAAACATTTCCAGGTTAACTTCCTGTAGACTTCTCTACCAAAAAAGTAAGAATTTCATCTTTGTGTAAGGATCGAGGTATAAAAGAAAAATAATCAAAGACCTGTTCTTCAACTATTTTAGTATAGTTTTCAAGTTTATGAATACTATTATGAACCTGATGTGATCAGTTTCTTAAAAAATGAACATATCCGTATTTAGAAATAAATTGCAAAAATGGGGACATGTGCTTAAGTAACTTGTTTTAAGTAATTTCTGGCATTTGGTAGTCTGAAATGGTGACAAGTTACCTCGTTATAAAATATCAACTCTGTTTTGTCTCCTCCTACATTTGTCCCTGAGCGTGCTCTACTGTTACGAGGTTCTTGATTTCCATATATGGCAACCAGGCTGGGTAGAGGCGTTCCTTGGGCATTAGAAAAGAATTCCGAACTGCTTAAGACTTGTTTTGGTTGGATCAAGTCCTTATTACAGTTGAAAAATAATAGCACTAAAGACTAATCAATTGTTTTGCCTCACCTGTCATTTTAATAAGTAAAATACTTGTTTCTCAGTGCTTAAACTTTCTTTTTCAACTGTGAGATTGAATGACACAAACAATCGCTATTTCTGTGGGAAGTCAGAAATAAGATTATCAAATACTGTAAACTATAACTCTGCCTTTTAAAGTTTTGCTGAAGAATGTGTCTGGTTAGGATAGCACAGACATTAACTTTTTGTTTTATGGTTGTGCTTTTTAAAATCCTTGGTTTTTAAGTGTAGACTTCTTGTTTCCATACTGGATCATGAGATATTTAACATTTTTTCACCTGATATTTCTTTTACACATCTTTGGGTGTTTTCTTTTTTGTTTGTTATGCCACCATATTATTTTGTTAAAATGTGTTCTTTGTGCAACATTTGTTCAAACTCTTAATAAAATTAACATTTTTCCCTTTATATGGCTCAGTAACTTAAAAAGAAAAACTTTTATTTAAATAAAATTTTAATAGTTGTTTGACAAATCCCAAACACAGTCATCTTGTTTCTGTAGAGTGGATTTCTGCATGTTGTAGGGGCTGCTTGTTGGCACTGTTCACCCATGTTTTGCTGGCGAGCATTACACTTCTTTTTTAAAGTGGAAAACTCATTAGTTAGCTTTCTGGGTCCCCTCAGTGTCTTCTTGAAAGTAGTCCCACCTAGGAGTATTGAAAGGCCGAGGAGTTTGGGGCAGTATTATTTTTCTGAAACTTGTAATGTGAACAGCATGAAACCTTTTAAGCATGAAAAGGTTTGTATGTTGACAATTAAATTGTCATTTGAGAAGTCTGTTGATGCCTCAGTTTTTGCTAACCAGCAAGATAAAGGCTAAGTATCAGGATGGAGGGAAATATCTGAATTCACTTTTATCTGCTGTCTCCTTCCCCAGAACTGCCTGTTATCTTAGTGAATCAATCTCTCTCTCTCTCATTGGCTTTTAAGACTCACAGATCACTCATAGTCGTGGTTCCCAAAGGGTAGTCCCTGGACCAGTTGCATTTAGCATCTCCTGGAAATTTGTTAGAAATCCAAATTCTTGGGCCTCTCTGCAAAATTAATGATTCAGAAACTCTGGTGTGGGAAACAGCAGTCTGTTATTAACAAAGGCCTTCACGTGATTCTGATTCACAGTAAACTATGAGAACTTGGAGGAGAGCTTGGGACGTGCCAGCTAGTCTCCTGAATGATATGTTATTGGAATGGGTAAATGTGTCTATGTACATATATATGTAATCCAAAATTTAATGAGTAACGGTAATTTATTAATTAATGGTGACGTTAATTTATTTATATATTTTCTCGCTATTACAGCCGTTTGACAAAATACATTGGGGACATTTAAAAAAAAGCTAGTATTTACTAGTAATTTTAAATTTACTGTTATTGTTATAGTAGATCACTAGTGTTTTCTTCTGTTCAAGGTAAATAATGAACTTCCAGTTGATTAGTACTAACATGTAGCCTAGTCGTCATTCATTCGCATTCTTGTTTAGTGGTTGTGGTCATGTGAACGTATTAGATTTCTAGAATAAGTAAAGGATAGGAGTAGGCAAATACTGGATTAAATCCTACAGAAATATTTGTAGGAATCCTTTCAACCTGTCAGTGAGAGATTTTAAAGGCTGAGCTTCTGGTTTATGAGTAGTGTAGGACCTGTTTTGGTCTTTGACCCTGTGCTGTATATCCCATCAGTATTGTTGCTGTTATTAACTATCCCTTAGCATTGGATGTTGGGATCTTAGTAACGTCAGAGATAATGGGGTTTTCAATAAAACTTGAAGATAGGGTGGTTTATATTACTATATTGGTAACAGATTTTTACCTCTGGTAGTTTGAATGTAGTCTTTGGTATTTAAGCAAAACACATTTCTTCATATTTTTTGCATCCCAACCTAAAAAGACATTGGGGTTTGTTAATTTTTGAAAATGTCTAAGGAAAGTTTTGCAAACATTAAAAAATGTGTTTGTTTTATACATGACATTGTAAGGTGACATGATTGGAACCTGCAGAGGTGGATATTTAGAATAGCAGTGGAAAGAAAGCATTTGGCCCTCATTCTCTCAAAAGGCTGGACAAAGCCTTTTATGGAAAGAATTTTTTTGATATGTGTTTGGCTGGTTAGCTAAATACTGCTCTAAGTGGTTTTACTTAACATGCAAGAGAATATTAGTTATGCCTTTAAAGAAAATCAGCTCATCAGTGACTTGTCCATTGTATTTAAAATAATTCAGTATGAGTCTTATTAGGATTTACTCTAAATCAGATTTCCAAACAAAAAAGTGAGATGCATTTTAAGTCGAGGCCCAACCCTAAAGGAGTAAGCTCCCTTCTAAAAATAAGGGAAGAGAAGGGCCGGCCGAATGGCTCAGTTGGTTAAGAGCTCGCTCAAGAGTTTGAGCTCTGAGCAACAGCGGTTCGAGACCAGCCCGAGCTGAGCAGCCGCTAAGCTGCCAATAGGTAGCAGGATGGCTCAGCTAAGAAAAAAAAAATAATAATAAGGGAAGAGGAAGAATGGTTCTTTGTGAAGTTACCTTTTATGCAATTATTTTCTTTGATTTGAAAGATCAAAGTAAGTTCAAAAGATGAGTCCTTTCAAGTTTCCAATTTATGGGTGAAAAAACTGAGGTTCTCAAAATTTATGTACTGATGAATGTGTGGGGACATTTGAGAGAAGTGTCACTTTTCTACTTTACAAATGCAGAAAGAGAAGGGACATTTAGATATAAGGAAATTACTTTGAAAAATGTTGTTGCCTAGAATATTTGATTCCTAATAAGTGTTTTGGAAGAATTATTGGGTAATACCAATAAGAAACAACATAGTTAATTTCAAAGTATGGCATGTTGCTCTGAAAATCCTTTGCAAAAACGAGGGTCTTTTGCTGAATTTTACAGGTACTTTATTGCATCTGTGAATGACAAAGTTCTATAAATTCATTGTTTATATGTATACTTGTATGTATAATCTCCATAAATTGGCCAAGTAGATTTTAATACATCTTGAGGTGTATTAATGGAGGTACATCTTGTGCTTTTTTACCTTAGAACATTTTGAAACTGACATTTTGTATTCAGAATGTTTGACATTCCAATGTGTTATGTGGGGAGTGACTTAATAAGCTACAAAAAAATGGGTCACAAGGATGATTCATAAAATACTTTATAGAAATACAGAACTCATTGATATGGATCTCCTATTTTATAATTGTTTTATCTTTGACATGCTGGACTGAAGTGTCTATTCTTTACTGTGAAGAACAGCATTTCAAAAACACACTGAAAAACGGGAAATATGTTTCTTTTTCACTAACACCAATAAAATTTTAAGTATCCCCCAAATCATTTTATTAACCCATTTGCATGCAAATATGATTGGAAATGATTCTTCAATACATAGCTAGTTCTAGTGGGGGTAATCGTGTTTATGTGTTTGTAAGTAATAAAACTGCACTTGTGTTGAACTCTTTTAAGACTGACCAACTCATCAGGTCAAACTGTCCTTTCCCAGTAAAAGCAAATTCATCCGGTTTAGTTTTTACCTTTTTCTAATATAAAATGTTAGATTTTTTTTTTCTCCTCAGAGAAGATCTTTAACAGGTAAATAGGTTGATATATGTGTTGGTTCATTCCTTGGTGGAAGAACTGAGTAGAGCTATTGGGTTGTCAGAAAAGTCATGACGCATTTTTGCAATGAAAAACAGACAAAATACGTCATGACTTTTCCGACAACCCAAATAGAATAGCTTTCTCTACCCTTTCCAGTCAAAGAGTAACAATAGTTGTTACGTTATTATTCAGTGGTCTAATAGTATAAGAACAGTAGCAATAATTCGTTATTGCTCAAAAGATTGAAGTTGAAACAAGGAAATCTGCCCTTTGCTATCCTAGATTATTTTTTCGTTGAAATCTTTCTTGCCCTATTAATTGTCATTATTGCTTTTTTATCCCATGACTTCAATTTTCTGACCAGGTGGTCAGATCAGAAAACCTTGATTAAGTACATAGAGTTTTTTTAAAAACTTGTTCTGCTAATCAGCTTTCGTTTAGTAGTTTGGGGCAGTAAGTTTAGATTTGATTAAGTAACGTCTTCAGCTTCTTTTAAAGTCAGCTCACAAATTTGTATTGAAAACTGGAAGTGTCATCATTCAGGTTTGACCACTTTATTTGATTAAAAGAAGTCAAACTGTAGAAATGGAAACCATAATAAGTATTACATCTGTTGAAGAAGAATTACCCAGTGAATACTTCATTATGTCAACTGGATGTGTTGTATGTCAATTGATAACTTTTAAAATTTGTTACCTGTATTAGAACAAGATTTGAAATGGAGAATAGTATTGATTCCCTTCAACATTCCAATAGCTTTGCGATGAAAGCTCTGATGTATAAAAATACATTGGTTTGAATGATTGATAATTTGGGGGGCATGAATTCTAAAGATTTTTATGCTGCATTTGAAATGTTAAAGCTGTGTTGTTCATTTGATCAGTGTTTAAGTACCATTCAGTCCTGAAAACTTGAATTGCATTCTGAAAGGTAATTGCACTGACTCACTTACCTCAGATGTCATTTAGTTTCCAGTGTGTCTTCTTTTGTCATGATTTATATTAATAGTTTTTTCCTTAAATGCAAAAGGACATGGTATTTCTTGAAAAACATGCCAAGCGAAAGAAGCTAGACACAAAAGGCCACATATTGTATGGCTCCGTTTATATGAAATATCCAGAATAGGCAAATCCATCAAGACAGAAATCAGATTAATGGTTGGTAGGGGCTGGGGAGGTGAGGGGATAGTGGGAAGTGACTGTTTAATGGGTACTGGTTTCCTTCTAGGGATGAAAATACACTAGAACAAGATAGTGTTGATTGCATAACATTGTGAACATACTAAATGCCACCGAATTGTACAACTGACTGCGAGTAATTGGCTTCAATGTCAACGTTCAGTTTTCACCTTTTACATTTTCTTGTGATTCCTTGTGGCACACCTCAATTACACTTTTTAAAGGTCTGTATTTAATATCATACTTTGACAACAATGTATATACTTTTCAGGATGATTTTTTATAGTTTTATACTTGTGTTCCTTTTAAAAAGCAAGTACAATGATGTGTTGGATAAGACTAAATAAATTGAACTAATGTGCACATTTTGTATTATTTTGTATTGTCTTGTGGGAAAAACATTTGACTCGGGATTGGTAGGTACTTTAATGATCATTTAATTTCTCATTTTATATTTGGAGTGTGTTCATTCATTCAACAAGCGTTTACTGAGCATTCATGCCAGGTACTCTGTAGGCTTGTTTCTGGAAGGTTGTGACATGCCTGCAGTTACACAAGAATTTCTGCTGCTTCTTCCTCTTTCCCTCCCCTTTCTTTTCCCCCTTCTCCTTCCCCCTTTTCCTCCCCCCTCCTCCTCCTCCTGTGTATCTGGTAACTATGCCAGGTACATGAACAAATGGGCAAGTTCCAGAGAAGGAACTGTAGGTTCTTCACATTACTCTTCCCTAAACACTTTAAAGATGTGTTCTTTGGGACAGCAAAATACATATGACTAGAAATAGTTTATTACTTGAATGCATTTATTAAATTTACCTTCATGATCTTGATAGGAAATTACAAGTTTCCCCTGCTATCCAAAAGTGGAGCATTCCTGTGAAAACTTTCGCCAGGTGAAGTGAAGACGCAGTTACCATTAATTATATGGGAAAAATTTTGAGCATTGCCAGAACCCCAAAATAACCTACCAAATCATAGCAAATAATACATACAACCTAAAATAACACTAGCATATAGTAAAATGATGAATATACAGCCTGTAAAAGTAAAAACAATGTATGTGCAGTTTCACTTATTAAAAAGGCTGACCGATGTCTCCCTGAGTGCAAGACACCAGAACACGCTTTGTACACTCATCAATCCACTCAAGCAATGGACTTCCCGTATTAGTTGGATGCCAACTGAAAGAGACCACTTTGCTGCAAACAGAACCGATAGCAACTTCTGCAGCTTTCAAGATTCTTTCCCTCTGCGTGTGAATATTTTGAATGGTGGATGCAGGCAAGTTCAACGCATACACAAGGTCTTTATTTCGTTATGATGGAAACAATTGCATCCTGTTTTGTGATAAGCGTAACGCCCTTATGAACTCCCTTAGGCTTTTCTGATAGCACATATGTTGCTAACGGATGCATAAAACAAATCAAGGCAGAGCACAGATGCCCACAGACAGTTCAAAGCGATGGGGCTTGATGTTGCAAGGCTGAGTGTGGTTCCCAGGAAGGAGCTTGGTGGGGCCACTCTCATGGCGCGGGGTGCTGCTGCCGGCGCGGGGTGCTGCTGCCGCTACAAGGGCTCCTGCAGAACAAACACTAAACGCCATTATAATGGCTTTTCACTTTTTTTCGTAAATGCGAAAATCTTCAGATTTCTTTCGATTAGCGATTAACAGTATTAATGTAGGTCTTGCTTAAAAGCGAAGTGGTGTAACACAAACTTTCAAAAAGTGGGGATACCTGTACCTTAAACCAATTATTTTCCACTGTGTTGTAAGTAGCTCACTTTGGAAAATGGTTAAAGTCAATGTAAAAAAAAAAAAAGTTAAATTGCTTTGCAAATAACTGTGCCTCTCATATCACTGGGGGTATACATCCCAATTAAGGTGTGGTATGCTCCAACTTGAATGGCAGTAAGTATAATTAAATGAGCCTAAATAGATGAGGCTGATGGTGTGAACTAAACTATCAGGATAAACACAGTCCATAAGAGGAGAGAGTTACGCGATGGGGTCCAAAGTCACACAGTGGGAGGAAGGGAAATAATTGTGATAATTTGTACTCTAACTGGTTTGTTGTGATACTTTAAGGATTTCTTATTTAGGGATTTCTTCATTTTGTGCTATTTCTGCAATAGTTACAGCTTCTTTCTGAATAGGTTATTTGAACTCTGTTTTCTTTTCTTTTCTTTTTTTTTTAGTTGAGCCATCCTGCTACCTATTGGCAGCTTAGCGGCAGCTCACCTCGGGCCAGGCATCGAACCGCTGTTGCTCAGAGCTCAAACTCTTGAGCGAACTCTTAACCAACTGAGCCACTCGGCTGGCCCTTGAACTCTATTTTCTTAATCATCACTTCTCCAACCCCTTGCAGGCTACAATACTTCATACGAATGCTTTTATGTTTCTGAGCCTTTGCATATGTTTTTCCCTTTGACTAGAATGTCTTTTTCCTTTGCCTAGTCAATTTCAGTTGATTCGTGAGGATCCGATTCTGATGTCACCTGTTTTTTTTCTAGACCATCTAAGCCAATGCGTCACCTTGCTTATGCCCATTTTTTTTATCATACCTTTTATCATTATTCACCGCATTGCACTGCCATTACCTATGAGCTGGTATCTGTACACTCTATCAGGGTGGGGGCCCCTCTAGTTAAAAACCATGTCTTATTTAGCTTTGGATCCCTGTGTCTAGCAGAGGGCCTTACACACAGAGGGCATCAGTAGGTATCTGTTGAACTAATCATAAAAAATGAATCATTTTAATGCTGTTTCAGTTAGCTTTTGCTACATAACATACCACCCAAAACTTTGTGGCTTGGAACAAGTTTAATTAGCTCATGATTAGTTAGCTGGGCTATTCTGGTCTGGCTGGACTTGGCTGATCTCTGCCTGGTTGGCTCACACGTCCATGGTCAGCTGATGGGTCAGCTGGAGGTTAGATAACCTAAGAGACTTTCTGACACATTGGACAGTTGGCGGGGTGTTGGCTGGGGTGATGGGAATGATTAGGCCACATGTCCCTCATCATCCATAAGGCTAGCCCAGGCTTATTTACATGGTAGTGGCAAGAGCAGCAAGAATAAGCACTAATGTGCAAGCCTTTCCTAATCCACTGCTTGTCACATTTGTTAATGTCCCATTTTCTAAATGGTCAACCTCAGATTGAAGGGATGGATAAGTAGACTACCTCTCAAAAGGAGGAAGCAGTAAAGTCATCTTGCAGATGAGTGTGTATTTAGGAATGGGAGAATCACATCCACTTAAATCTACCCCAGCTGCCTGGGAAATTGCCAAATTTGATAGTCCCTCCTCCCTTCTTTATATTTCTCTAACAAAAACCCCTGAATGTTAAAAACTAAGGCCAATTTAAAATCAGAATTATATACTGCTTTTTTCCCCTTTATTCAAATTGGAAAGAGTAAAAAAGTAATGAATTTTGTTCTCCAGAAAATTTTTATAAGAATTGCTTGAGAGAAATAGAGTCAGAATAAAAGAATTACATTCTTGAAGGCCTCTCTGTTTAACTCCTTTGGGCTCCAGGGAGGATAGGACGTTATCAGATCCTGTAGCTTTTCCAGAGTAGTCCCGTGTGATGAGGAAGTGGTGGTGAGATTTTCTCTCAAGGATGCTTGCCTACATAGTCCAGAGTAAAAATGCAAGACATGGAAGAAAGATACCAGAGTTGGGGAGTGGGGGAAAGTTTGGGGAGGAGAACCGAAGAGGAGAGAAAAGGTGGCTTTGAGAGCTGTTGATGTAGCTTATGATGGGGAAGTCTTGTTTTTTGGAAGAGACACATCAAGCTTAAAATTATTGTCCTAAAGCCGCTTTGACCCATGAGCCATGCTTCCTTGAATGTAACTCTGAAGGGCCTGAGCCACAGAGAATAGCAATTAATGTTCAGTTTAAAATTCGGATAATAGCCCTGAAGATAGAACATTGATGAATCAGGAGGCTTTGAAGGTATGTGATGAGTTGGAGAATTTTATGACCATATCCGTGCGTGTGGCTACTTCTCAGTGGCAGTGTAGCCTGGGTGAGAGGGCATTCCTGTGGGCTGCTTTGGCAGCTGCAAAGGGTGGGGAACATCACGTGCTGGAAGGACAGCAGAGGGGAGCTGCGGAGGGCAGACAAGGGGAGCAGTGTGGTTGAAAGTGACACCTTAGTATCCTTTTAATGTTTACGGGATGGGCAGTCATGGCCCACCTTTCACTGCTGAGATTAGCAATTTGTGTGTTCTTTGTTGTTTTTCTTTACTACTTTTGATAGGGGTTTATGCATGTATTAATTTTTTCAAAGAACCTACTTTGGCTTCGTTAATTTCTTCCCTTGTTTATCTATTATATGGCATTGATTTTTTGCCTCTTCTCTATTGTTTTCTTTGTTTCTACCTTGTTTAATTTGCTCTTTACCAGCTTCTTACTGTGGAAAGTTGATTATATATAATTTTTCAATTACAGTTGACATACAATGTTATATTAGTTTCAGGTGTGCAACACAGTAGGCGCTCAATTTTAAACCCTTTTTTTCCTTTTATAATATAGGCATTTGAAGATATAAATTTCCTTCTAATCACTGCCTCAGTTACACCCCATGCGTTTTGATATGTTATGTTTCATTATCATTCAGTTCAAAATATTTTCTGATTTCCCCTCTGATTCTTCCTCTTATTTATTTTATTGTTATGTTATTGAATTTCCAGATTGAGGGAATTCGATAGATAGTAGTTGTTACTGATTTCTAATTCCATTGTGTGCAGAGAATTTATGATTTCAGCATTTTGAAATTTATCATGACTTTTTTTTATGGGCCACTTGCGGCCCCTCTTGAAAAGTCCGTGTGCACTTGGGCAGAATGTGGCTTCTGCAGTTGGGGCTATAGCTTTTAGTAAATGCCACTCAGATGTTCGTATCCTTACTAATTCGTTTTGCATTTGCTCAATCAGTGATTGAGAGGGGATGTTTGGAGCTCCAGCTATGATTGTGGATTTATTTCTGTTTTCAGTTCTGTGAGTTTTTGCTTCAGGTATCTTGCAGCTCGTGATAGGTGTATGTTCCTTTGTTGTTATGGCTTCCTGATGAACTGACTTTTTTATCTTTATGAAATGCTCTTTTTTATCACTGGTAAAAGATATGCTATGGAAAACAATGAAAAGCTAGGAGAAAGAGGAACCAGAAAGGAGGGGATGAGAGGCAGCTTGCAATTTTTAAAAGTGATCAGAACAAGCCGCCTTAAGAAGATAACATTTGAGCAAAGACGAGGAAGTTTGCAAAGAGGAGATTTAAGGAAAGGGTGTTACAGGCAGGAGACAGTGGCAAGCACAAACGCCCTAGACCTGAGTGTGCCCGAGTGATTTCAAGGAATAGCTAGAAAGCCAGTGTGGCTGGAGAGGAGTGAGTGATGGGGAAAATAGTAAAAGAGATGATGAGAACACTAATGGGAGACCAGGTCATGTAGAGCCTTGAAGATTTTCATGAGACTGGCTTTTACTTTTAGTAAACTGGGGAGTCATTACGTGGCTTTGAGTGTGACTTTCCTCATACTCTGTACTGAGTAGAGCTTGCAGTGGAACGAGGGATAGACACAAGGAAACCTGTTTGCAGACTATTGCAGTAAACCAGGTCCAGGAAGGGGATGATTCAAGCCAGGGGGATAGCAGCAGAAATAGCAAAGTATGAGAGAGGGAGAGGAGACCACTTAATACTTCAGTTTTTATATTTCTAAAGTTTTCTAAACTTTTTTTTACCCAAATGATGCCATACTGTAAATATTGTTTTGTGAGTTACTTTTTCCAATCAATGATTTCTGTTTTCCATTTCAGTACATTTTTATCCCATTGATTGCCCAGGCCATATTTAATTTTTTTCAGTTATTCTGCAGAATGTGCTTTACCCATGGTTTGTTCAGTGCAGTATCTAATTCAAGCCCATACATTACATCTGGTTGTTACGTATTATAAGTGGCTTTTAAACTAGCACAATCCTTTTTTATGACACCAGCTTAATGAAGATTTCTAAGAGAACCATCTCCTGCCTTGACTGAGTGCTTCATCATTGAGCTTTTTCCTTTATCCCTGGTATCACCTGAAAACTGGAAATGAAATCAAGTTAACCCCTTCTGACTAGACTACATCTTAGCACATATTGTACTTACGGCGCTTTTAATACTTTTTAAAAACATGTAATGACAGAGGATACAAATAACATGAAAAATTATACCTCCAGTAAATTCAGATCTCTCATTTAGCGATCAGACTCAACTCGATCTTTGTGAAATGTTTAACCAGAACAACTTAGGAAAAATGGAAGGTCAATTTGAGATTTATATCCTCCGCTTTTGTTTCCTCTCTCTAGTAAAGGTTCACATGAACAATGAAATGGTAAAATTGAGGAGCATCAAGAAAGAAAAGAAAAGCAAGAAACCTTGTTATTCACAAAATAAATATAACTCCTAAGTAATATGTACTATTAGAATAATAAACAAATTTATTTCATTATTTAAAATTTCAAACTATGGGGGTGGCATTATTGAGAATATCAGAATGAGGACCTCAAGTGACCTCCATAAAAGCAATGAGAATACTGGCAAATATAGTCAAAACTAACTTTTTTTCAAAACTCAGGAAAATAACCAAAGACTTGCAACAATCCAGCGAATATTTATTCAAGAGAAATGGCTATATCTCAGTAAGAGTAGCAAGCTTTGTGACATTTTTACTTACCTCAATTCTATCTCCCTCTCTCGAGCTCCATGAAAACCTTGAAAACCAACAGCTGCATTGGAGGTGAAAACCAGCAGTTTTGCAGCGACCAAAGGGGTCAGAATGGGTTTGAAGGTATTTCAAAGACTCGGTCTCAGAGAAATGTAATTATGTAACCTGGCAGTTTCCTGGAAATCTCTACTTGTAATGCATGTCTTTATTTGACCTGATTCAGGGTTTACCTAATGTGCACAGCCTTTATCCAGAGGCATTCATTTATTGAAAAATAACCAGTGGTAGTTGTTTAACTTTGCAGCTGTGTGAGACAGTGATAATGAATGGCTGGGGCAAACAATAGCCTAATGAAAAAATGTAAAAGGAAAAGCTAAGGAACGGCATGTCCATAGGGGCTTTGTAAAGCTCTGATACATTATTGGGAATCGATAAATCTATGTGCACACGTAGGGCTGTGTGCATACTTAGGAAAGATCTGAGAGGATAAACCCTTACACCTGCCTGACTTGAGTCTTTATGCAAGAAGGCGCTAATGAAACCATGTCCCAACACACACACACACACACACACACACACACACACACACACGGACCTTGGAGAAAGCATGGACCTTTCAGAAAGAACCTAGACAGTAAATCAAATCCACAAGAAGAAATAAAGAGCTAGCAAGGGTAACTACATAGGTAAATATAAAAGACAGTCTAAATGTAATTCTTGATTGTAACTTCTTATTCCTCCTAAAAGACAAATGTATAAAGCAATAATTGTAAATCTGTGTTCATGGGCACACAATGTATAAAGATGTTATTTCTACATTAATAACAGCCCAGTGGAAGGGGGAAGGAAAGGAGATACATAAAAAAAAACACAGTGTTTCTATATGCTTGATATTAATTTGGTGTTAATCTGAACCAGATTGTTATAGATTAAGATGATGTATTAGTTTCCTGGGGATTTCATATCCAATGACCACAAATGGAGTGGCTTAAAACAATAGGAATTTATTCTCTCACAGTTCTGCAGTCTAGAAGTTGGAAACCAAGGTGTCAGGAGGGCCATGCTTCCTCTGAAGCCTCTAGGGGACAAGGCTTCCTTGCTTCTTCAGAGCTTTTGGTGGCTTCTGACAACCCTTGGGATTCCTTGGCTTGTAGCTGCATCACTCTGCTCCCTGTCTCTTCATCACATGGTCTTCTTCCTTGTGTCTCTGTCTGTGGGTCCTCTCCTCTTCCTACAAAAACAGTCATTGAATTTAGGACCCGCCCTTATTCAGTCTGACATCATCAGTGGATAAACGACATGTGGTATATCCATACAATGAAATGTTATTTGGCAATAAAAAAAGAGTGAAGAATTGATACATTCTATGACTTGGCTGAACCCTGAAACACTGTGCTATGTGAAAGAAACCAGACACAAAAGGCCACATATTGCATCATTCCAGTCATATGAAATGTTCAGAAAAGACAAATGCACAGCAAAGGAAAGTTGATTAGTGGTTTCCAAGGGTTGAGGTAAAAGAAATAGGGGGAGTTATTGTTTATGGGCATGGGACTTCTTTTTTGGGGTGGTGAAAATATTTTGTGAATGTACTAAAAAGCAGTGAATTTTACCTTTAAAAGGGGTGATTTTTATGGCATAAGCTATCCCTCAATTTAAAATATATACTATATAAAATTCACAGAGTTCAGTATCATTAACCAGAACAGGGTTTTGAAATTTTCACCCATGCTTTATTTGGTGGGCTCATGATTCAATCAACATTGTGTGCTATTGCAAACAGAAATGTTCCGAGCTTTAATCTCCTTCATGTGCTGCAGAGTACATCTACCGCTCATAATTTCCTCATTTATCTTTGCTTTCTTCTGCATTAAAAATTCACCCATGTGTAAAAGTAAAAATAAAACAAAACTGATTACATCACAACTCATAAGAACTTTCGATAATTCATAATCATGCAGCAGTAAACTGTTCAGCGGCAATGGTTGCCCATTAATAATGAGCGTGGCACAGAAATAGACTTGGGTTATTTACCATTCCCTCCATGTTGACTCTAACACCCCCTCCTTTCTTCTCCACGCAACCAAACGTTTCTGGAAAGCCAGTGAGTGGCTGTGATGTTAGTATAGGGAGGAGCTTCAAATGGTGCATTAGTGTCAAACTTTGGATTTGGGGCATTAATAGCAAATTAGTTATAAGAGACCTAGGAGCTGAGAACTTGAGGACAGTACACGTGTGAGGTTACTTAAATGTCTGCCTCCTGCCAGTTCTCTGGAGTCCATCTTCCTCTCCAGCCCCTTCGGGGAAATAGGCTCCACCAATCACTATTTATTGTTTTCAAATTCTATCTCCATACCCCTTCTTCTCAGCATGTAAATATGATTATCTTCTGCATCTTAAAATGAACAGAAACCTCCGTATGTGCTCCACTGCCCTCCTCACTTGCCTCCATCCCATCATATCTCTTGGATTTTCATGTCAAGCCTCTTGAACAAGTAGCTTACTCTCACTCCGTGTTAGCTCATGTCTCGTTCACTAGCCACCTTGAGCAATTTGATTTCCTGTATCATTGGCAAAGAAACCACTCTTAGCAAAGACCTTTTGAGTTGCCAGTTCCGTTGGGATACTTTTCTGTCCTTCTGTTACTCAAACACTCTGTGACGCTCGCAACGCTTGCTTTCTCCATCTTCCCTTATGCTGCTTCCTCTACTTTTCTTTTTTCTGGGGGGGAGGCATGGAGGGGGGAAACTGACTTCAACCCGACTTCCAGGGGTATGGACCACATCTTATTTGTCTTCCCATTACCAACTGCAGTGCATCATCTAGAGAAGACACACACATATTTGTCAAGTGAGTGAATGAACGCTCCTTCTCAGTCTTGGGGCTCTTCTTTAGCACCAGGGCACCCCAGAGTTGCACCCATGGACCCCTTCTCCACTCATGCTGGCCATTTAACTGGATGATCACATTTACTTCTCACCTCCAGGTAAACCAGATTTGATGACTTCCAAATCTAAACCTCTTTTAAACTCCACAGGGATTGACCCAGTTATCCTCCAGTTAACATCTCCTGGATGGTCTGCAAGTACCACAGTTTAACGTGGGTGAAGCTCTCCTCACCGTCCCTTTCAAAAACCCTCCTTTATCTCTACAAGAGTGCTGGATAGGTCAGTTGTTAGCAGCACCAGGGCGCAGGCTAGACGGGCATTGTTCCCAGTTAGTTACCCCCTGGATGGAACCTAGGTGGGAGGTGCTTTAGTTCCTTTGGTTCTCAAAGAGAGACATTCATGGGACAGACAAAGCTTTTCCTTACTAATGGACTGCTTTTATAGCATAATCTGAATGCTTTCTCTGCTTTGCCAAAGCCTAAGATTTCCTCTTTGAACATTTTAGTTTGGGATGGACCAGAGCCTGAAGGGATCAGTAGGAAAGGACTGTGTATGTGCACCACGAAGTGAAAAAATTTGAGGAGAAAGGAGAGCAAAAATTTCCTTTTGCCACATATATAATATAACACAAAGGGAAATACTTATTTAAATATCTATTTATCTAGAGATTTTTGAGCATCAAACAATTTTAAAACTTATCAAGCAGGGCCGGCCGAGTGGCGCAATGGTTAAGAACTGGCTTGGGACGCCAGAGGACCCCGGTTCGGATCCTACATATGAGGGCCAGTGACACTTCCCCCAATTCCCCAGCACTGTTCCCATCCCCCAATTCCCCAATAAAAATCTTTAAAATAAAAAATAAATAAATAAATAAATAAATAAAACTTATCAAGCACAAATGTAGTAAGTTTACATTACAATCACATTGCTAGCTCCTGACAATTGACAGTTGCTAAATAATTTTATTTTCTAAAACATATTCAGCTGTATGTTATTGGCCTAGTTGTTTGTCTAGTATTGCCACAGATATTGATTATAAATAACCGCTGGTTTTAATACTAATAAATCCAAAGTTTTTACCTCTTATCTGTTTAAGAAAAAAGTGAATTTGTTCACAATTTATATATTTGTACAATGAACAGTTCAAATATATCTTTGGTCGTGGAATATTTTATTAGCTACAACATTTTTGTTTATTCAGTGCCTTTTTGCTTTGATACTAAACTATGGAAGTGTTAAAAATTAAAAGATTAGGAACTATATGACCAATCACATTTATTTAATTTTAAATATAATAGTGCAAAAAGTGATTATGTGGTTAGGAAATCAATACGAACCAAGAACAAAATTAGCCTTATGACCTTGAGTGCTGGGAATTAATATCTATTCATTTCCCTGTGAGGCAAGTAGGGCAAGTGTAGGGCAAATACTGTGTGACTGTCATTGTCCCTATTTAAAGATGATGCAACTGAATCGACATCACAGGACGAGAAAATTCTTCAGTAGGAGGCCTCACGAGTAGGCAGTACTCCCCAAAGTACTTCAATGATATTGAACCATCCTCTGGCTTTCATTTTTGTTATGAGAATTCAGCTGTCAGTCTAGTTATTGTTCCTTTATAGATTACCTCCCTTTTGTCTCTGCCTGCTTTTAAGATAACCTCTGTGTCATTAGTTGCTCTTCATTTTTATTACGCTAGACCTAGGTATGGATTTCTTATCCTGTTTGTGATTCATCATAATTCTTGAATCCGAAGATTAATATCAGTCCAGAAGACATGCTGTCAGTGGTATCAAAGAAATGTGAACAGTAAGTAGAAGGAGATGAGAGAAAAAGAAGTTTAATCGGTCAATTTTAAGATGAAATAGCATAAGTGATCCAGTGATGAAAGAAAAATTGGTGACGCAGTGGAAAGAGGGGAGAACCAACCACTTCAGTGATGCTCTTGAGGAGATGAGAGGAGGTGAGATCATGTAGAGACTCAGGAGGACTGACACGTACTATGAGTGAAGGAAGGCAGAGTGTATGAGTGCAGGTATGTTTTGCTGAGTAGAGGTAGAGGTGCAAACTTGTACAATTTCCTTTGTGATTATTTTTATATTTTCAATAAACATTTCTTCCAGTTCGCTTCTTCATATGATGCTGTATAGGCTGACATGAAAGAGCAATTTGCATCAGAAATTTGTAGGAAGTTTAGAAAAATTAGTACTTGTCTAGCACAGTGGTTCTCAATGAGGTGTGATATTACCCTCCCAGGGGACATTTGGTGACATCTGGGGACATATTGGTTGGCATAACTGCAACTGGGATTTAGTGGGTTGAGGCCACTGATGCTGCTAAACATCCTACAATGCACAGGACAGCCCCTCAAAGTAATTATGCGGCTCAAAATGCCAGAAGTGCTGAGGTTGACAAACCCTGGTCTAGGGTAGTGATGAGCAAACCTTTTCTTTTTTTTTAAAGGTTTTATTGGGTAATCGGGGGAAGGGGAACAGACAAGTTGCTGTTGTTTTGTTCTTCAGTGTAGTTGTGGAGGATTTCGCTTCACTGGCCCAAGTTGGCACCTTCATTGCGCTCTTCCCGGGCGAGGCCGATTAGTCCCCGGCTTCTGGACGGCCGCTCACGGTGGCTGCCGACCGCTCAAGCTGGCTGCTGGCTACACACGGTAGCCCATGGCAACCCACTGCCACAGGGGCTGCAGCCCACGCCGTCGCCAGCGACCCACGGCAGCCCAGCTCCAGGTCGAGCTGTTGTTCAGCATCTTAGCTGTAGAGGGCAGTGTCACTGGCCCTCATATGTGGGATCTGACCCGGGGCCCTCTGGCATCCTAAGCCAGTTCTTAACCAATGCGCCACTCGGCCGGCCCGCAAACCTTTTCTTAAAGGGTAAGATAGTCAACATTTTAGGTTTGGAGGCCATTTGGTTTCTGTTGTACCTACTAAACTCTGCTGTTGTGTGATAGCAGCCATAGACACTACACAAACGAGTGAGCCTGCTTGCATACCAGGAAACTTCATTTATGAAAGCAGGTGGGTGGGCCAGTTTGCTGAAGCCAGAGGAATCCTTTTCTCTACCTGTGAACATCAAAGAAATAGAAGCAGAGTTTGAACTAACTATAAGTGGTAACCATGATTAAACCCTCTGCATTTCTGATGAATATTGGTGCTTTGATACGTTGGCTCTGTAACTAGCTGATGCTTAGTGAATACTTTTAAACCCAGACTTAAACAATTGAAAGTCAGAAGTCACCTATATTTTTAGTTTAAACATTAAATATCCGGCTGCCATTTTTTCCCACTGAGTGATCGCCTAGTAGCCACTGTTCCTATCTACATCCTTGTGATTTGGGGCTGATCATCCCTATTTCTTTCTATAACTAAAGTGATCTCTCCCCTCTATCCCCAGGCCCACTGTGCTCTTACATGCACACACACACGCACACACACGCACACACACACACACACACACACACACAGCCACACTACACTGAAAGGTCATTATTTAATATCTTTGGTTAATTTTTCTTCTATTATAATTAATCAGCACACATATATACTAAACAGAGCACGTTTTTGCCATCTTATTGAAAAAAATAACTCACTAATTCTCTTTAGGATTTGTCAACCCCAAACCTTATGATACTATAATTTAACCAACTTTAAAAGTCATCAAAATAAAATCTTCAATGATCAGGGATTGAAACAGTATTCCTTTTGCAGAACTATACAATTAAGTTTACTTTATTGTTCTGGAATTTTTAGAAATCGAGAAAAATGCTATCTAGCATCTCTTTCTAAAGTAATATAAGTTTCTCAGAAATCTATCATTCTTGATATTGGAACACTAAGTTAGTAATGATGCCCAGAGTTCCCTTCATAAGTTACCTGTAGCTAAGCTAGCAATAAAATAATCATATCTAGAGTCACTAGGAAATTATCTTGACATTTTTAATATTTTCCCCTGAAGATATGGCTTATGTTACATTTGAGAACTTATATGTAATTTGACTATTGAAAACAATTTTCTTATACCATTTTAGTTAATTTTGTATTTATTCTCAGCAGGGCTAGAGTTCATAATAAATATAGATCTTTAAAACGTTACCTTTTTTTGGGATGCCAGCTCTGAGCAGCAGGGCCCTGGTTCGGATCCCACATGGAGGCCAGTGACACTGCCCTCTACAGCTAAGATAGTGAACAACAGCTCGACCTGGAGCTGGGTTGCCGTGAGTCGCCGGCGACAGCATAGTCTGCAGCCCCTGCTGCAGTGGGCTGCCGTAAGCTACTGTGTGTGGCCAGCAGCCAGCATGAGCGGCTGGCAGCCGGTGTGAGCTGCCAAGAGCCGCTGTGAGCGGCCGTCCAGAGGCCGGCGACTGATCTGCCTCACCCGGAAAGAGCGCAATGATAATACCAACTTGGGCCAGTGAAGCAATGCCCTCCACAACTAGACTGAAGAACAAAAGGACAGCAACTTGTCTGTTCCCCTTCCCCAATTCCCCAATAAAATCTTTTTTAAAAAAAGAAATTACCTTTTTCCCAATAAAGAATCACTTTCAATAGGCCATGAAGAAGAAAAAATAGCTAACCTGGCTTAGCCAGAGGGTAAGAAGATTAGAGGAAAATGGTGATTAACTTATGAAAATTAATTGAAAGGAGAAAATGGAAGAGAGAAATATTCCTGTGCATGGTGGGCAATGAGAAGAACAATGAAAAAATAGTAATTTTTAAAACTTCTACTTTCAATGCACCTTGAAAAGGTTATGTTACACAGGAGCATTATTCTAGCGATTTCAAGTTTTCTGCCTCAGAATAATATAGACTCATACAAAACGAGCTAAAAATTTATTTACCAAAGTGAATTTTTGTTATAGCAAAAATTAGGTGGACTTGAGAGGCAATCAGAAAAAATATATCTTAGCTTTGTGGATTTGGGAGTTAAAGTCCTCCTCCTTGATTATTGATATTTTCATATTAATTGATACATTTTTTTTTTCTAAATTGACATAGTTTAAATTGACTTCCCAAGAATGAAATTCAATATTTATTTTCAAACAGTATTTTTTTTCTTCTTGTTAGCTTGAGTCAATTTCTTGGGTACTTAAATATTAATGAATTTAAATTATTTTTTTAGTTTAGTAATATATTTTCAAGGAAGGTGTAGCTTCTTTTTTTTTTTTAAAGTGGGCCTCCAAATCTCTACTTATAACATTTTGAATTTTTTCATAACTTAATATCCTCACCACTATATTTGTTGTCTCGATTAATTTAATGTCATTTGAGCTGTTGCATCTTTTATGAGATAGCAAATAAAATTGAAGCCTCTCAATATTTTATAAAAAGTATACGGACTTTTGAGTCAAATAGCCTTCAGTTCAAATATCGGCTCAACCACTACTAACTTGAAACATAGAAAAAATTTACCTCACCACTTGAACTTCAGTATCTTAACCAGTAAAATGAAATAATAATTTCTAGTTAACAAAATTAAGGGGATTTTATTAGATACTGTAACCATAGTGGAACTGCCACAAGGCAGCTCTCATTAAATTGTCTCTTCTATTATTGTTACCAAACTCTGACAAATTCTAAGTATTTCTGAGGCAGTTAGACTTTTACCCAAACATTTTGTTTTTTTATTCAGATTTTTTTGCTTATCTAAACAATGAGATGCATTATAGACTGTTCTATACAGGTCAGGCAATTAAGTTTGCGAGCTCACCCTAGAAAAAGTGCTACAAACCTCATTGCTGAATATCACTATGGTCACACCTTCGAAGTACTCCTCTTGGGAAGCTATGCACCAACGCCAGCGCCTAGTTCACCCTTCAAAGCAAGTTTGGAACTCTTTTTCTGGAATGACCATCAGAACTGTGTTCATATTACCCTTGATGTACTGAATGTCATCAAAATGTCTTCCTTTCAATATTTACTTTATCTTTGGGTAAAGAAAGAAGTCCTTGGGGGCCAAATCAGGAGAGTAGGGAGGTGTTCCAATACAGTTATTTGTTTACTGGCTAAAATACTCCCTCACAGACAGTGCCGTGTGAGCGGGTGCATTGTCATGATGCAAGAGCCGTGAATTGTTGGCGAAAAGTTCAGGTCATTTTCGTCAGGTCGTTTTCACTCAGCCTTTTCAGCACTTCCAAATAGTAAGCTTGGTTAACTGTTTGTCCAGTTGGTACAAATTCATAATGAATAATCCCTCTGACATCAAAAAATGTTAGCAACATCATTGCAACAAGTTCTCAGACTTAATTGTCAGATCTCGTATAAACAAATGCTAACCCTGTGAAATTTCTTTGTGTCTAAAATAGCTTTGTTTTGCATATTTCTGCTTGTAGAAAAATTCACACTTTCAACTTTCTCAGTATGAATTGTTAAACAGATCTTCTATAAAAGAGAACTGTTTTCTGAAGCCAGTAAATACAAGGGAAGTTTGTAAAAATTTTCCGTATTTCACTTTCTTTCCCATCGTTACTTAGCAACCAGCTCAATCTCCTTTGAATACTAAATTACCATTAAGATTTGTGTCTGTTGCTAAATTGAAGATCAAATACGCAGCCACAATTTTGCTAAAGGACACAGTTGAAACCTAGCTATTATTACCTCATTGCCACTAAGAGACCAATGTTTTGACTTTCCTGGTTAGGGATATCATTATGTGCTGTTACTTTTGCATAACCAATTCATAATAAAGTCTCGGAGACTGGGGTGTAAGTGGAAATGTGCCTTTAATATTTTATATGAGCCAGTCTTCCAGAAGCATTCCTTATTTGCTCTGAGAATACACACACACATAAAGTGTGACATGAATAAGGTAACAGTACAATTTGCTTTGCCTGGGATGGATCTAGTTTACATCTATTGTAAATCAATTAAAACAGTGATTTGAACACTTCTTTTCATTCTCAAAATTTACCTGTTTTGAACAATAAAGTCCATGGTGATCCTGGATTTGAAAAATTTGGAGGCAGTCCAGAAGAGAGATGAGAAAAGAATTAGGAACATAGGAAATAGCCTCTATGAAGAAATGACTAAAGGAGTTGGGTTTATTTATTTGTTGAAGAAAAGAGAATACTTAGGGAGATTGCACTACTTAAATATAGGGGATACTTTAAAAAGAAAAAAAATGTCTCTGCCTTCTTTCCCACCCAAGGCTGCATTGAATACAATTTTCACACTGGAGATAAGCTGTGCAGGAAGTAGAGATTAACAAGATGTATACACTGGATTGCACCCCTGGTAAAGGTTGTTTTCTATTTTGAATATTCTTTAAAGAACACATAGAATATGTAGAACACATTGAATATGAAAATATTCTGTGTTTAGCAATTCTACTTCTAGGTATATACCCCAAAGAAACTTGTGCACATATACATCAAGATGTACATACCAGGCTGTTAATAGCTTCACTGTTTGTAATAGGGCCACAATGACAATAGCTCATCTATTCATTAACAGTAAAATTTGAGATATTCAAATGATGAAACATGCTATAAACAAAAATTATTGAAACATATATAGTTACATGCCACGATGTGTATGTATTTCAAAAACATAACATTGAGTGAAAGACATAAGGTACAAAAGAATAATGCACTATGGTTTCATTTATACAAAATTCAAACTGTAAGTAAAACTTATTTCCTTAGTATGAGTGCCCCAAAAGGAGATCCTAAATCAAAGATTCAGGTTCAAATAGTAAGTTGAAACATGAAACTACTGATATTCAATCATTTTTGACCTATAAAAATGGCAAATGTGATTCAATCTTATAGTTTATTTGGGAAGGAAAACAGCAGTAGAAGTGGGGAAATAGATAAGTAATGGAAGCATATTATAGTGTGCATCTGCAAACCAGTTACCACTGTGGATGACTCACTTAATCCCATTAGGGAAACCCAAGGGACCCAGTAAAAAACATGCACCAGAATTAACTTATTTAGGGTAAAGTAGTTGAGCTATTTATACACCATTTCCTGCCAATTTTTGCTGGAGAGCTGTGCCAGGGTTTGCAGAGGCTCCCCACAGCATCACTCTCCACCATGAACATCTCTAGCTTCATGGGATCAGATGGGACCTATGTTCCAAAAAAGCATGTCTCTTGTACCATAGGCTGGAACTGCTACCAAGCCCCTTTTTGTTTTGGGCCCAACCTCAACTGGTAGTCCTCTAAGTTACCTAATGAATGGGTTTGAGGCACCATTCCCAAGTGTAGTTAGTATATGTTCTCCAAAATCCGAAGAGGCTAACTAATGTCTGTTTCGCTTCTTTAGTTGTAGGAATTGCAAGGTACAATAACAGTCCTTTACTCCCAAGGAGGTATGCTGGCATAACCCTGACCACTGAATCTCTAAACACTCAATTTGTGTTTCAGCCCCTTGAAACTTTGATGGGAGTTTATCTAACCCTCTGTTATTAGGGCACCCAGAGTATTACAACTTCTTGATCCTCAGTTCCAATTATTATGCCACCTGATAGAGTGGCTTGGTGTGCTGTTCTGAGAGATAGTCAGAATATTGAGGTTCTTATGGACTGCATTGTGCTCAAGGTCAGGGAAGTTATCATAGTCCTGGGAAGACTGTGACGTAGTCTGCCATCAGTCTATCATGATCCGCATGGTTTTGGCAAGAGCTGGATTGGTGAATTAAATGGAGCTATGATGGGAACATGCCCCTGTATCCTTTAAACTTTGGAGGGAGACACCAATCTCTGCCATTCCATCCAGGATGAGAGCCTGTCTTGCCTAGAAGGAAGGCAGTTTGAATGATGTCCCCCATTTCACAGATGAAAACAAACAGAAGAGAAACTTAAAGAAAATGGTTTTGTAAGAGCATCAGTTTCCCGTATCAAACAAAGAGGATGGAATGCAGAGGTCCCGCTGGCTCTTAAAACTCTGCAGTTCCAAATACAGCAGTTCTTCCTTTGAATTTTCTAATTCGGGCAATGTGGTAAACTAACTATATGAAATTGCCTGATATTAAAGTCATTAATCTAGTAAAATAAATTATGTTTTCACTTATTCTCTGCAGGAATTTCTAAATTGAATCATAGAATCAATTGCTACTCCACCTGAGACATACAAACTTAATTAAACCACATAATTTTTTTTTCCCAGGTGAACTTAGTGGCCCTGCAGTGACTACATCAGAGCTAAACATTTATCTAAAATTAAAGATTCTAGAAAAACAGTCCTTTTCTCAAAGTGATAATAAATCACATTTTTTAAAAAAGGATGTTTTGCATCCCAAAGATATTCACTTAAAAGGGCAATCTCATATACTTAACCTATACTTCAAAATGTTTGGAAACTGAATGAAATTATTAAATGTACATTAGCCTTGCCATAATTAATATTGTTTTCCTGGTAAGCTGTGGGTGGTGCGCGCATATATATATATATATATATATATATATATATAT
>NW_017732469.1:280281-285363 GCF_001890085.2 Hipposideros armiger | reverse complement strand
CGATGTCCTCCACAACTAGATTGAAGAACAAAAGGACAGCAACTTGTCTGTTCCCCTTCCCTCAATTCCCCAATAAAATCTTTAAAAAAAAAAAAAGGATATGGATTTTTTAAATAGTTGAGAAATGTTGTGGGAATTTTGGACAAAGCCTTGGTACAGCTCAAATCCTTCTATTGCTCCAGACCCTCAAAGGGATTTCAAGTAGTCTAACCTACAATCTTCCAACCCAGAAAAGTCAGCTGCAATATGCAAAATATTCTAAGCTGTACTCAAATTCTCTCTGGAAAGTTTTGTTAGTTTTTGTTTTGTTTTTTTTACACTACAAAATTGGAAATAGTATATGTGACACATTAAACTCTCAGATATGTTCTGACAAGTAATAAGCTAATAGTTATAATGGTCCCTTAATTATTTGGATGAAATATGGTTTATATCAGTGGGTATGTGTATACATACCCAATATTATAAGGGAAAATTAATGATGTTTCATTGACTAGTGCAAGATTGCTTCAGAAAAAATAAATCACAAGAGCTCCAAGTAATAGCTTTCCCTGAGGGGGCTTTGAAAGAATTAACATTTGAATTGGATCCTGAAACTCTAAATTTGAACTTACTCCTTCTTCAAGAAATATTGCAGTTATGTACAAGATATAGCACTTTAGAAATGAAACTCAATGAAAACAAATTGATTTGATCTTTAAAATATACTACTAGATTTATGTCACTCTTCTGAGCTGATGCTTGCTCTAAATTCAGCTGGTCCTCAATAGCATCAAGAACCTGACCTCAAATGGATTTCAGAATAATCCCTTTTAATAAATATCAGAATTCTTTGAAATGTAGAAAGAAACGTCACATGGAGAACTCGATGAGGAAAAAGAGCTGGGCATACCACAGCTTAGTAAGTGGCAATATTCTTCACCTTGGCTTCTTAAATCTGTGTTTCCATTACCAACCAGATAGGCATATAAAGGCATAAAATGATCACTTTCTTGGACCTGAGGATAAACCCACTTTAAATACTAAGATATTTATGTCTTACAGACTCAGTTGATCAGTTTAGATTGCCACTTACGATTCATCTGTTCCATCATTCCTAAGGATGAAATTAGTTACAGGAAGTTCATTATTTATTAAGAGAACATGGAGAATAACTCATTTAACTATGCTGGGATTAAAATGCATTCTGTAAATGATTTTCCTTATTAGTAATCAAATTGTATATATATGTATAATATAGTCATATATTATATATATCTTTAACTATAAGCTGAATGGATGACTTTTGGCACGGGCCTGTCCCTTCCTTGCTGTGGGCTACTTACTGGACCTTTCTGTGCCTGTTTCCTCACATATAAAAATGGAGATAACAATAGTAGTTACCACCTAGGGTGGGTGAGAGAATGAAATGAGATGATATAAATATGACAACCATGTGCTTGACACATAATAAGGGCTCAGTGGCTGTTATAATTTTCATGGTTAATAAATTCAAATGTTACAAAGTATGATTGAGGCTTTGCAGTATGTCCTTTCATCTACCAGCGGTTCTCAACCTTCCTAATGCTGCGACCCCTTAATACAGTTCCTCATGTTGGGGTGACCCCCAACCATAAAATTATTTTCGTTGCTACTCTATAACTGTAATTTTGCTACTGTTATGAATCATCACGTAAATATCTTTTTGNATATATATATATATATATATATATATATATATATTCACTGCTGAAGGTAATAAGTAAATAGATGATAACGATTGACAATGCACGAATTTCTGCTGCTGTGAATGAAAAAGCATGAGCTCACGTCTTCATGTGCGATTAAGGTGTATGAAGTGGTTCACCTTTGGATTTTAATAAGTTTGATAGTCTCTCTTTGAACATTAAACCTCCAAGTCATTTTCTTTTCTCTTTTTATGTTTCATTTCTTCTTTGTAGAACTACCACAACATGCTTGTCTCTTTATCCATTATTTTCATATCAAATTGCCATGTGTGAAGCATATAGGCCAACGTGCATAATTAGTCCAAAATGTAATGAAGGCAAAATATATGTTTGTAGTATAATTATGTTAGAAAACCAATTTCCAAGATCCTTATCCTTTGTTACTCTAAAGTTACTATACCTTAACCGTGCTCTGAGATTTCCTGTCTCTCTGCTTTTGTTGATGCGGCTCCCTGACCTGGCATACCAGTGTCCCCTCACCTCCGTCGCTCTTTTGTTTTCTGTCTATTCCACATTCTGGTTGCAAGTCTTTCGGGACCTGATATCAGACCCAACCTGTCGAGGTCTCAGGTGCTCAGTCCTCTTCTGACCTTTTTGGTGACTATCTCTAGTTGTCAGTCATTGCTCTGTGACAAGTGATTTGTATTGTTAAATGTAAAAAAATTATTTTTGTGTGCTGTAATTCAACTTTTCATGTGTATTTATCTTCAGTGACTACACAATAAACTTTGTGTGGGCAACTATCACATATTTATGAGTTCCTCATTGCCAAATCGAATGTTCTTCAAAAGTATTTGTATATTAATTGTCAAATGTGAGATAGTTGTCTTTTTTTTGGAAAGATTTGAAAAAAATGAAAAGGTTATTTTTTCCATCCACCACTGCAAAGTGCAAATCAGTGCCTTAGTGTATGCTAAAGGGAGCAAATTTCCTCTTCTAGAGTCTTAGGAATCAGGTTTATGTCCATTTTCCTTTGAAAGGCGGGGGTTCCAAACTCAAATGACTTAAAGGGTCCACACAAGCTGGTGTAATAGTCCATTTGCTTCTTTTTGGAAATAGCTTTATTGACATATAATTTATATACCATGCAGACAATCCATTTAAAGTGTACAAGTCAAAGGTTTTTACTGTATTCACAGATTTATGCAACCATCATCACAAGCCACTTTTAGATCATTTTCATCACTCTCCTCACAAATCTCATAACGTTTACCAGTCATTCCCTATTTCCCCCAATCTCCTTCTCCCCTCCAACCTGAAGGGAACACTAATCTACTTTCTATCTTTGCAGGTATGCCTATTCTGGACATTTCACACAAATGGAATTATACACTATGTGGTTCTTTGTGACTGGCTTCTTTCACTTAACGTGATGTTTTCAAGGTTCAGCCATGTTATAGTGTATATTAGTACGTCATTCCTTTTTAAGGCCAAATAATATTCCATTGTATAGATAGACCACACTTTATTGATCCAACCATCACTTGGATAGATGTTTCAATTGTTTCCAATATTTGCTATGATGAATAATGTTACTTTGAATGTTCATGTACAAGTCTTTACATGGACATATGTTTTTATTCCTCAGGGAGTAGTGGAATTGCTGGGTCATATGGTAACTCTATGTTGAACCTTTTTGAGGACCTGTCAAATCATTTTCCAAAGTGGCTGCACTGTTTCACATTCTCACCAACACTAACAATAAATGAGGGTTCCAGTATTTCCACATGCTTGCTACTTTCTTTCTAACGCTATTATGAAAAACTAACAAACAAAAACTCTTGGAGGGTAAGGATAAACGACGACTTGGCCTTAATTTCAGGGAGATAATTTGGGCAGGGTGGAGACCTGAGGGTCAGGAGTTCAAGCCCATCCAAAGAGGAGGCAGCCTCCAGCGTTAGCCTGTTGTGCCTTTGAAGCCAAGTCCTCTGGTTTTTTAAGAAAGGACAAAATTTTGGATATGTTTGTGAAATTACCCAACATGTTTTATTTTGACAACTAATTAAATAAAAGTTCATGTGTGCCTATCAGGCCTAGTCTGCTGTTTTGTAACCTCTGCCATAGGGAACACCAGTCTTTTCTGAGATCACAGACTAATGATATTAAGTCACCGTGGTTACTGCCCTCAGTGGGAACAACAGTGGTTGTTACAATGCTTCCATCCAATGCAACTGTTCCCTCACCTTATCCCTCTGCTCCCCATAGTGTGACTGTAAATTCTGCAAGCCTTTTCGTGTGTGGTGGCATAGAGAGAATAGCACCTCGCTTCATTTCTAGCTGAAACTGCAGCTAAATGTGTTAAGTCCAGTTAAGGAAACTGTTTCCCTCATCCTAGCCTTCTGTGGCCTCCGTTTGAGGAAGGAAACATTAGAATTTTTGTTAGGTCTTAGCAGAGTGCAGCACCCCCTACATAGTGGTCCCCCCAAAAGCAGACAATGTCATCATAGCAAATGTATGTAAAATCTAGACTACTGTTCCAAATATAGTTAAATGCATTTGTATTTGTCCAGGCTGATATATATATAACCTGCCAACAGCAGCAGTTTTGTTAAGGATCTGTCCCAATGAGTAAAAATATTGAGATTTGCCAAACTGTGTCTAAACATTTATCATTTCAATGTTGTTATACATTTGGAGTCAGGGCTTTAGTTTATATAATGCCTTTGGGGGACCTGGGAGTAGTGAAATATGACATCCTGGGCACTTGCCACCCCCCTGACTTTATATAGATTTTCCCTGTGGCATAGGCTGACCAAGGAGCAAGTATTTGATGGGAAGGAAAAGGCACTCAGAGCAAAAGGCTTTGCAAGTGGAGCGTGGCTGAGTTTCGGCCCCCACCGATCCCTCAGCCTGGTGCTTCTGTACCGTGCATGAGCTGCACAGCCATGTGCCAAGTCCCTGGCTGAGAGCCCACTGGGTCAGACACTCCCGAATGGAAATCCTGGTTCTGTCATCTATTAGCTGTATGACTTTAGGCAAATCAGTTCATGTGTGAAAAACTTGGGTCCTTCTGTACAGTGGAGATCATAACTATGTCATAGAACTAGGGAGAAGATTAAATACGATATGTGAGAAAACCAGGACATTGCCTAGACCGTGGTAGATAGAAACTCAACAGATGGGAAGTTTTTATTGTTATTAAACATTGTTTAGGAAAAGTCTCCCAGACTTAGAACTAAGATGCTAGTTTGACTGCGTGTCCTACAGGCTGGAGCATTGCCCACCTCGCCCACTTGAGAAAGATTCTGTTATCTACAAGATTATTCAAGCCTTCATTTATCTTTCTATTTACTGTTGATTAGGGCCCAACCACCAAAGTTCCATATTCAATCTTGTAGGTGTGTATCTGTTAAAC
>NW_017732469.1:269153-276901 GCF_001890085.2 Hipposideros armiger | reverse complement strand
GCTACTCTATAACTGTAATTTTGCTACTGTTATGAATCATCACGTAAATATCTTTTTGTTTTCCGATGGTCTTAGGCGACCCCTGTGAAAGGGTCGTTCAACCCCCAAAGGGGTCGCGACCCACAGGTTGAGAACCGCTGGTCTAGACTTTGATCTTGCTCTTCTTTCTAGTTGCAGTTTACTTGGTGCACGATGTAGCCATCACATCTGTATAATATTTAAATCCATACGTTAAAGTAAAGTGTTACATATTTTGTTTAGGGGCTTCAGGGGGTACTTCTGGCTGTTAAAATTACTCGACTTCTTTATGACGAGGGAGGAGAAATAATATCTGTTGAGAAAACATAGTTTTCTTTCTTTTTTTGTTCTTGTTTTATCTACAGAATGGTGTGCAAGAATTTCAATCTAAAGTGGAAATTTTGCTTATGGTTTCCGGAGACATGAACAACAACTGACCCAGGTCCGGTTGATCTCGCAAAATAAGCTGAATTGAGTTTTGTTTGTTTGACTGGACTGTCAAAGCTGGTCTCTGTTTTTTATTTTGACAGTCTAAATGAACTCTTCCCGCTTTCCATTCCCTTCCCATAAATACAGCCCACCCTGCCCAAAACCTTAGCGGACTGGCCTGTAGCTTGCTACAGTTTGCATTTCCTGAATTGCAATTTCCCCGCTATTCCTGAATAAACTCATCGTTTTGACAAGTTTGAGCTTGCCTCAGTTTACCTCTTTATTTAGGCTGACGATGGACAGTACTCGCTTTGGAAGAGCTGGTGGACATAAAGGCCATTTGAAAAGTCTATAACACAGGCAGCATGGTAGAACACAAGGAAGCCCTGAATTGTCAGCTCCCAGGGTCCTTGCATGGACAAATGACTCAATTTCCTAAAATTAGTCTAAGAATATTCTGTAAGAGCAGTGGGAATAAACAGACTCACATGCCACTGTGATTTTATGTCTGCTTTGCTAATGAATCAGCTGTGTTTGGCCAGCCCTGCTGTCTTCACGTTTTTCTTTGTGTTGACCCTCAAGCTTAGCAACCAACCAAACACTGAGTGGAATATGAATATTTAAGAGTAAGACATATTATTAGTTTACTAATTGTGCCACAGAAAGACTGAGTGTGGATGGTTTCCATTTTTGTACGTCTTTTTGTTTTACTTACCACATTCTGCATGCCTAATATTTTGGCTCCTTCCCACACTATTCATAAGCTTTCCAATACCAGTAAAAATGTGCCTTTGTGTGTCTTTTGGTCATATAAGAGGTTATGTTAAAAGTTGATGAATATACAAATGTAAGAACAGGAGAACAATTTTATTAAAGAACCAAAAAGTAACAAATATGTAAACAGGGCATTTGGTTACCTCACATCAGTGACAAATTTTAAAGCTGCCCCTCCCCCCCATGTAAATGGGTTTTTTTTGATCGCATAGCTATAAACCTGTTTCTTGACACAAAAATGTTTTTTAAGTGGAAAAAAATTGTGCTGACTTTTACTGGAAGCCAATTTTAAACAAAGGGTTTTATTTTTATGCCATTTTAAAAATGATGCATGTCGCACATTTATAGTCACAGAATTAGTTTTTTGTTTTACCTTGGAATTGGAAACTATTTACCCCAAACCCATTTTCCACATACCAAAAATATTTATTTTTTTCCTTTGAAAAAAGAAAGTGATCCGATGTCATCTCAGGCCTCGAATTGCTCTCAACAACGGAAAAGTACTAAGTGTTTTTGTGTCAGCTCTGGCATGGCGCCCCTCCCACCGATCGGAGGACCGTGAGCGCTGGCGGGGTCTTTGCACGAGGTCTCACACCCTCGCTTCACAGGTAAACCGGAGCCCAGGGAGAGCGAGTGGCCTGTCGGGTCCGGGGCTCTCCGGGCAGCCGGGCCAGGATCTTCCCCAGCCTCACTATTCTGGGGGCTGCCTTTCTACACGCCATTCCCTTTTTCTTTAGGAACCTCATAGACATAATTTACAGTCTTTTGGAACGACGACTGGACCATCGCAGGGCTTTCCTCCCTTTCCGAACCCAGTTTTTCTCTTTCTTCTCTGCCTTTCGCCGCGTCCCCAGCCGCCCCGTGGAGCCGCGGTGCCGGAAGAGGCGGCCGGGCAGGGGCCAGTCCCTGCTCCGCGGCTCCGCCTCGCCCCTGCCCGCGCGCACAGGTCCAGGCCTGGCGGAGGCCGCGACTCCCAGGCCGCGTGATGCAGCCCAAAAAGGCGCAGCCCCGCACGTGTCCCCGCGGGAGCCCCGGCCTCTCGCGTCCAGGCCCCTCGTGCCGCCGCCCAATCGCCGCGCCCATCGCGCGCTCCGGCCGCGGGGACGCCGGGGAGCGGGAGCCACGCCGCCCGCCGCCATGCGGTTCCGGTTCGGGGTGGTGGTGCCGCCCGCGGTGGCCGGGGCCCGGCCAGAGCTGCTGGTCGTGGGGTCGCGGCCGGAGCTGGGGCGCTGGGAGCCGGCCGGGGCCGTGCGCCTGAGGCCGGCGGGCACGGCCGCGGGCGCGGGGGCGCTGGCGCTGCAGGAGCCGGGCCTGTGGCTCGGGGAGGTGGAGCTGGCGCCCGAGGAGGCGGCGCAGGACGGGGCGGAGCCGGGCCGCGCGGACACGTTCTGGTACAAGTTCCTCAAGAGGGAGCCGGGAGGCGACCTCGCCTGGGAAGGTACGGGGAGCTGGCGCCTGCCCCGCGCGCGGCGGGGACCCCGGCCCGCACCCGGCCTCGGCCTCAGGCGGGCCCCGCTGCGACCCTTCCGGGCGCCTTGCCCGTCCTGGGGCCTTCGCGAGCCGCCCGGACTCCCCGACGCCCCGGGCTGACCACCTCTGCCGGCCAAACTGGCGTCGCCAGTCGCGCCTCCGGCTCCAGACCGGCCCGAGATGAACGCTGTGTCCCCTGCCCGCCCTCCGCCCCTTGGGTCGTGGAGCCTCCGACCGCTTTCCCGCACGCCCAGGGCCCAGTGCACTCGCGGGCCGGTTCCCTGGGTGTCCGACGGCCCAGGCGCGCTTCCCTCTCCGCGTCCTCCCTGCGCCCTGTCTGTCCCTGGACTGCCTGGCAGCTCGTGGGCTCACTCCTCAACTCTTCCTTAGTTGTTCTTGTGCCCTCATTTTCTTGCCCTAGTTCACGACCCAGCCGGTGACACCAGCCAGCCTTTTCGCTGATCCTAGCCTGCAAAGCGCTCCTTACTGTATATCCACCCCACCTCCCCGCCCCCGCCCCTTAGAGTTGAGAATGAACTAATCTAAAGACGTTGAGTTTTTCTTTTTGGATTTAAAAAAAAACACCCCATATATATCACAATGGAGGCATGCCCTGATTTCTTAAAATATAAAAATAGTACATGCTGGTTGAAAAAAACCAAAACATCGAATAAATGGAGGAACCACACACCTTAAGCCCACTGCTCACTGTCCAATATGTGTGTACATATGACACTTTTAAGTGTCCCTCGCTATATAGATGGAGCTCATGTTTTAAATGGCCACAAAATATTCTGCATGAGCCTATGGGCTTTAGGTTGTTTTTCGTTTTCCTCTGTTATGAACAGTAAGAGCGAAATGGAAAAATCTCTATATAGAGTTATCTTTGAGCATTTGGAAGTGATTCTGAGAAGTGAAGTTGTTAGGTTAAAGTGTAGCCCTATTTTACATTTCAGTGAGGACTTCCAAATTATACCCTGGAAAGGTTCATACCAGTGTAGACTCCTGCCAGTGATGGGACTGTAGACAGCCCTTTCTTTCCGTGAAATGTGCAGGGTAATGGATTGATTGGAGTGTGTGATACTCAGTGGTTGTCTAAAGCCAATGAAATGATGCCTCTTTTAGAAGTTTATGTGACAAAGACAGGCTATTTAGTCCACAATGATGTGGAAACAGAATCAGCAAAGAAGATGAGTATTCTGTAATACGCTATATATTATCCTTGTTCCTTTTTGTGTACCCCACTGGGTTTTATGGTCTGGTAGCACTTACTGCCCTTTGTATTACGGTGCCAGCCCTGAAAGGCGCCCTCCTAAGTTTATGCCCTTCTTTACAGGATACTATTAATACTGGTATATAATTATTTTTCATAATAAAATATGATACTTTTAATAAAAATTAAAATGGTTAAAAACCAAGGTCTTCCCAGCCCACTCCTTTTCTATTTTTAGCTTTTCTGCTATGCCAAAGTTCTGAATAATTTGCTTATATTGCTATTTCTCAACGTATCAACTTTAAGTTTTCTGTTTTCAGATTTTCTGAGTTACCATGTAAATTATATGTTATTATAATTAGATGGTATCTATTGACAGCTGCTGTATAACCGTAAAGTCAACCTTGATACTTGCTACCAAGTGTGAGGAATTTAGCTCAAGTTCATTATCTCTCTCCCCCTGCTGATTTTTATGTTATTTTAAATTACATATAATTTTATGTATATTTACTATTATATATGTAACATATTAAGTTTTATATAATTTATATTCTGTTTTATAATTGTTATTATGCCTTCCTAATTTAGATCGATAGGCTGATTCTAAGAATTCTGAGTTAACAAAGAGTGTTACGAGGAATAGTGTAGCCACTGTTTAGGAGCAAGGACTCTAGAGCCAATGCCTGGGTTCACTAACCAGTGTGTGACCTTGGGCAAATGACAGCCTCACTGTGCTATTGCTAAAAGCACTAAACTGCCTAATACATTTAAAGGACTTAGAATAGGACATATATTAAGTGTTAAGTAAATGTTACTTATTTTACTATAATGATTAGCAAATGATTACTTACTGCAGAACCAAGTAGTTCAAGTAGACTCATAGAACAGGAAATATGATTCTGTGACAGAACCTGTACGACTAGAAGGAAAGTGTCTCTCTTCTTTTTTTTACCTTATAAATCATGCTCAAATTTTATTTAAAATGATACCAGAGTTTGTTTTACTTCATATTAGGATGGCAGTGTTCTTCTACAACTTGTTCTAAAGTTTCTAGTTAATTTTTTTTTTTAACAGGAGAAAGACACTGAGCCTCAAAATTGCGTAGCTTAATTGCACTATTTGATGAATGCAAATTTCTTACTTTTTGAAAACATTTTTTTTTTCCTTAAAGAATTGGGATTCCTATTCTAATTTTCACTAATATACACCTTTCTCAGCAAAGCTATCTGGGACTGTTTTGTTTTATTTTTTTAAATTGAACTCCTGTGTTAGTTGCATTGTTGTGGATTCTATTGTTCCTCTTTCTTGAATATCGTAATATTGTTGGATTGTATCCTTGAATAATTTTTAAGAAGCAGTGATTGGGGGATAAAATATCTGCGTCCTTAAATGCCTGAAGATGTCTTTGTTTTGCCCTGACACATGGTTGATTATTTGTTAGAATATTCTAGTCCCAAAGTAATTTTTCCTTTGAAGGCTTTGCCACTGTGGTTTCTAGCACCCATTGTAGTTGATAATTCTGATGTGAAAATAAGCCTATTTTTTTTTGTAGGCAATCTGTTTTGTTTTGTTTTTTCTCCTCTGAAGGTTTTAAACTTTAAAAAATGTTATTTTACCAGGATGTATCTGAGTTTTTGTTTTGTTTTTTGTTCCTATCACTTGGCAATTGGTTGACTCTTTCAATTCTAGGAATTGTTTCTTTCAACTCTGGGAAGTTTTCTATTATGTATTTCTTTATTTCCTCTGTTCTTTCCCCTGAAATGTCTGTCAGCTATATATTGTATCTTCTGTTAATATGTTCAGCATCTCTTAACTTTTCTCTGGTATTTTTCATATTTTCTGTTTGGGTGGATTTCCCTGACTGTGTTTCTCAGGCCACTGTCCGGTTTCTTATGCTAGCCATTCCATCATTTAGTCCTTACACTGGATTTTCCATTTTTGGCAATCATATTTTTAATCTCCCACATTTTTCTGTTGTTCTCTGATTGTTTTTATTTTATTTTTTCTTCAGAACTTCATGTTCTTCCTGTATGTCTACAATTTGTACCTGAATATTATTTCTGAGGATGTTAAATTGAACTGGTTAAAAGTTGTTTTTTGTCTTTCATTAACTTTTGTTTTCTCTGTAGTCAGTTGTGCTTTCATGATAATTTTTTTCATGCTATAGAATTTTTCTCAAATATATGGTAAACCTTGGCTGGTCATTCATTTTAATGAATGTAGAATATGTTGATTAGTGTAGGCAGCTATGCTGGTTTTCTGTTGAAATTGCTTATTTTTATCCAAAACCGCCTCTAAATGGGAGGACACTCCTGGGATACTGTGTAATTAGCAGGTTTTATGGAAGGGAAAGTATCTCTCTTTAGGATGTATGGCCGGGGAGTCAGCAAGCTCCAGGTCCCTATCATTAGCAAAGTTAAAAAAACAAAACAAAACAACTTTACTACAGGGTTAAATATTTTAGTATATTTTCTTCCTGAATGGTGCTCCTTTTTCTTTAACCTTTCAGATCTGTTGGGTGGGTCCATAGACATCTCAGGACCTGTTCTGCCTAGACCTCTAGCCCTTACCCCTACACTAGGGCCCTTTCTAGGAAAACCTTTCCCCACCCTGCGTGTTTAGAGCACACGTATTTCATGTTGGGGATAGGGTGGGGTGGAAGGAGGCAGGTGGTAAACTTCCCCTTCAGCTCTGCTCCAGGCTGGCATCTGTTTATTTGTTAGATCTCCTCTTACATGGTGCACTTTTAGAAGTCTTCCCCACCTTCTTATTCTTTTTCATAGCACCTGTTCCTTTCCTTATACCTCTTATTACAGTATAAAATCACATTAGTTAATTGGCTTGGACTCTTTGGTTTTAAGTAATAGGAACTAAGTGTGAACTAGCCTAAAAAAGAAATTATTATTAACATATAACCAAACTAAAAGAAGCATGGGGTCCAATCTCTCCTCACTTGCTCTCTAACTCTCTCTCTCCCCCTCTTGGATTTGCTTTACTCAGGTATTGGCTTTATTGTTTCAAGCCAACTGATCCTACCAAGCTAGACTTCCCCATAGGGAACTCCAGGCTTACATACTGGTACTTAAAGCCCTTTTCAGAATGTAATATTGGGTTGTCGGAAAAGTCATGACGCATGTTTGCAACAGATGGCACTAGTTCATTTTTGGAAGTTCTACAGTCATTCGCATCTATGTTATTGCTATGTCATTTGACAGCTGACAGTTCTAGCGTCATTCTAAAAAAAATTGGGCGATTTGGTTGAGTTTTGGAGATTTTACAAGTTGAAGATGGAAGACCAAACTGCATTTTCGCCATATTTTACTGTTATACTTCCATAAAGGGAAGAACGCTCGTCCAGCTTGTGAAAAGTTGCATAAAGTTTACGGTGACAGTGCTCTACAAGAACGTCAGTGCCAACGATGGTTCACGAAATTCCATGCTGGTGATTTTTATTTCAACAGGCTCCTCGGTCAGGGAGGCCCACCGAGGTTGATGACGACAAAATAAAGGCATTAACCGAATCAAACCCAGGTTACACGACATGAGAGATTGCAGCAACATTGAACATCCATTATTCAAGCGTTCACAGCCACCTGAAGAAGCTGGGATACATAAGCAACTCCATATTTGGTGTCGCGACCCGCATGCCAACCAAGTGCTCCTGACTCATCAGCCAGGAGCGCACTGAAAGGGTTCCTGAGAGGATTGGGTGGGAGGCTGGAAAAGAAAGAGATTAGAGACGAAAGCTGGGGACAGGAGGTCCACTCAGTGCTGATGGCAGAGAGTGGCCCTGTTTATTGTTTGTACACAGCTTTTATAGCAAAACTAGCTTTTCTTAGGTAGG
>NW_017732469.1:265630-267638 GCF_001890085.2 Hipposideros armiger | reverse complement strand
TAATTTGCAATTCCCTAATGACAAATGATGTTGAGCATCTTTTCATATGCTTATTTGCCATCAGTATATCTTCTTTATTATACAGATGTTACATCAGAGCAGTGTCTGCTCAGATCTTTTCTCCATTTTTAAATTGGATTGTTTGTTTTCTTACTGCTGACTTTTAAGAGCTCTTTGTATATTTTGTGTACAAAGAGAGATGTGATTTGCAAACATTCCCTCCCAATCTGTGACTTGTCTTTTCAAATTCTCTTAACAGTGTTAGAAAGGTGAGCTGAGACTGTTCCAACCAGTCTTCAGCATTCTCTTAATCTCCCTGCCTGCTTTCTTTCCTCCTGACATTCGTTTAAGGTGTTGTTGCAGTCAAAACAACACAGAGTTTTGAAAATATTATCAAGAAGGGCATCCAAATAAAAATGAAAGGCATTATTTTCCCACTCTTGTATCAAACCACAGCCATGTATCTAAACAAGATGTACTGGACTAAATTATAAAGCTAACATAATCCAGGAGCAGCAGATATTATTGTAGTTTCTCATTCCATCTCCCCCAGTGCCCGATCCTCATCCTTTGCCAGAAAGTTAATGGGAGCTGAAATGAAAATATTTGCTGCATTTAGATGACTTGTTCCTGTCCCCAGAAGCAGAGTGAGGCTCTAATTTTAGGGAAAATTAAAAAAAATATTGGTGCAGGCTGGCGCTGGGGAAGGAGAAGTGTTACGAAACTCTTTCAAAAGGTGGCAGAGCAAATACAATCTTAAAAGTGTTCCTTGGTGCTCCTATGCAGACAAAATAATAAGCTGGAGAAGGCATCGATATAAACCTGTCAAACACACTCTGTGGTGTTTAGGGAAATATAATACATGTGGTGGAGATTTTATTCTTCATTCAGTATGTTTCTTTGTATAAAGATAATGCTCCTGAGTGTTTGGGATTTGAGAACGAATGAAGAAAAGATTTATACATTGGCTGTGTAGAAAGCCAGGGAGTGGAGAGTTTAGCGAGGGGAGGGAAGTCTGAGATTTCAGCTTTCTGGGAAAGAGACCAGTTCAGCCTGCAGGTCAGGTCTGACTGGGGGTGCTTCTGGTAGGTGAGAGATGATGGCTTTAAGTCTTAGCACCAGCCTAGGTGAGAGATGGCTTTACGTCTTAGCACCAGCCGAGGTGCTGGGCCTTTTGTAACAGTAAGCGCCTGAAAATGTTCTGTTACTTCAACACCATAAAAATTTAAATTTTGATAATTTGGAAAATTTTCTCAGTTTTCTGCTCTGATGTGATGATCCTGGGCTGTGTCCAACTAGCTCGGGTCTGTAGAATCGCCAGTGTACACTGGAGTGAGAAGCTTAACATTTTCAAGTCCCTGACCTTCATGTTTTTAAATGTTAAATTGTAATGTCACATTAACATAGAGCTTTATCCTGAATTTTAGCGATTAAGTAATAGGAACCAGAGGAATAGTGACTGTGAAATTATTTTCTTTTTCAGGGTTAGTTGTAGAAAGCTCTATATTGTTTCCATGAGCAAAGACAGTTTTTACCATCATTTGATCTTTTATTGCCACAATTTCTGGAGGTTATAGTTGTAGATTTTGTGAAGTATTTGTACTTTTGGTATGAGCTAAAGTAACATTTATATTCATGTATTTTGCCATAAATGACCAATATATTACTTTCTTTACTAACTGAAATCACTAAAAATCTATCTGATGAGCACTGCAATTGTGTTACAGACCAATTCCGGAGCTGGAATAATTTGGACTCGCATACACAGAAAACTATGGGGATTACACTGCTATTTCCGTAATTTCAGATTCAGAACTATTCTGTCTTCTGTTGAATTTTGAGGTGATATAAATTCTGAGTGTTGTGTAACAAGACATTGGTTCAGCACTTACGAATTCAGAATAATTATGAGGAAAATTGAGTTAATACATATGAACATTCTTTGTAAATGGGATGTATTAAAATAGTAAAGATTTGTCACTGGATTATTTACATTTATTTATTTTTG
>NW_017732469.1:245740-263189 GCF_001890085.2 Hipposideros armiger | reverse complement strand
GAATTGGTGGGTTGTTTGTTATCACAGCATGTCCCAGGACCTAAAATGATGCCTGGCATTTGGCAGGTGTTCATCAAATACTTGATAAATAAATGAACTCGAGCAAGTCACTTTCCAGGTGTCTGAAACGAATACACATACTCGCCATCTCCCCATCTGCAATGTGGTCCTGGGCTGGTGAGTTGGTAGCACAGGAGAGAGATGCACCATTGCCTTAAAGCAACAATTTTTCTAAAAGACATTTGAGGAAAAAAACACATTTTATAATTAAAATACAAATGTATATGCTATGAAATAGAATGCAAATCGTACACAATTTCTTAAAGGGAAAATACAAGTCTTCCAAGAATGTTCATGGCAGTAGGACACTGCTTCAAGCTGCACTGTCAAGACCCCTTAGAAATGTTTGAGAAGCTTTGATAATATCTGAGCCTTAGTTTTCTTCTGCTATGAAATACAGTGTTTGGACAAGAGTAGAGATGTCAAAACCTCTGTGGTGTGGGCAGGAGTGGACTGGGCGGCCGTAGGCTGTCCTTTGCTCGCTTTGCTACTAACTAAACACACAGCCCTGTCAAGCCATTTAATCTGTTAGAACCTCAGATTCAGGAAAAGATGTACTCACGCTTCTGCTATCTGTCCCACTGGATTTCTTTAAGGAATAATATTTTTGAAAGTATTTTCAAAATTATTAAGCTGTCTTATTCCAATTGAAAAGTGATACGAAATTCTTGCCATTTTCAAATTTGAAGATTTTACTTATAATTCCACTGGGTGGCAGTATTTCACTTGTACGCTACTATAATTTTACTGTTTGTATATAATGTCATAGAAAGGAATTTAATCGACATTTTATACTCCCCCAACCTTATCCTCTTCCCCATTCCATATTCTATCTCCCCAAAAAACAACCCTGAGAAGGTATTACCATTAATTTAAAAAAGAGTTAATGACAAATGTGGGGGCAATCTCCCTAACTTGGCAGTTTATCCAGAACTTCTGCTTCATTTGGGAAGTGTTCGATAGCTTAATTTTGCTCAGATGTGAGCAAATTACTTTGTTAGGTGATTAAAATCAGTTAAAAATCACCTACAAAAATCTTGCATTGACTGTTTTGTAAATGCTTTAAGTTATTTTTTCAATAAACTCATGTAGACATTTTTGACTGATAATACTAGTGATATTTTTTATCATGTATCAAAAGATCATAAAGTTATTATGCTGAATCTTTTGATGTCTATGACATGTTTGAGAAACATTTTATCATGCTTTCATATCAGTTTACTTTGTGTCAGAATTTCTTAGAGAATAAATTCCACAAAATGAGTGAAGTAAAAAAAGTATACTTGTAAAGCTTTGTATAAGTGATTACTTGCTAACTTCTGCTGATACTAAGGTTTCAATATAAGTGGTAGCCTAGGTCTTAGAATACTCTTGTCCTGTGACATGGAAAATAATTAGAAATCTTTAATAACGTAATGGATTGCTTGTTTTTACTTGTAATGAGACCATGGATGCAATTTGTAAATGGCCATAGTCACTACAATCTATACAAGAGAAAGTAGCTGCTTTGAAAAATTAGGCTGTTGAAAAGTTGCTTATAAAACTTATTGGACATAGGGAAATCTTTATTTTTAATTGGCTGACACTTGATAGAAAATTTAAATTGATTTGTGCCAAATTAACCTTTGGTGTTTTCATGGAGGAAAAAACGTTTTTTAAAAAAATGGATATCTAAACTTGAATTGGTATGATAATGAAATTTCATTTCTTTCTCTTACGGCCATAATTATGAACCACATTTTCTGTCTTCTAATATATGGAATAATGATAATCTGTACGCACTGTGTGCACAAGCATTTAAAAAAATTTGTGGTGGGAGAATGATCTGTAGGTTTTTACTGATTTTCAAAAGGCACTTGTGACCCACATAAAGTAAAAAAACCCCTGGTATTTTATCATCATTTCATATTTTTGAAGTAGGTTTAAAAATTGCTTTAGAAGTTTAACCTCATCAAATCAGTCCTTATTTGTACAAGGGGGTAAATAGAGGAATAGTGGATCTTAGTTTCAGGAAAGGACTTGAGAATATTCTCACAATTTCTTTGTGCACAAATTAGAAAGCAGCCATCTGGCTAATACAATAGATTAGTTAGGTGGGTTCACTGCAAGATGAGCAACTGAACCTAAAGTTCTCTGATCAATAAACCAGGAAGAACATAAGGGTGAATGCAAGTGGCATGGCAAGTCACTTGTCTAGGTGCTCTCCTGCTGGGTCTTTGTCTCAGTGATTCAGGAAGCATGCTTATCAGATTTGCTGACAGGAGAAAACTGGGAGCAGTAGTTGCTATTTTGTTTGAGAGAAGCAGTATTTAAAATATTAAGTCCCAAGGATAGGAGTGAGCCAATGTTGGGAAAGGGCCGGGAGAGCTGTTTCCAGGTTCTCAGCTGCACGTGGAAAGGTTATTAGATGGCCACCAGCTGTAACCAGTTGGCCATTAGCTACTACTGTTTTCATATAACTGGCCCTGCTGCGTAAGCAAGTGCCGGTGTCGCGGATGGTGCAGATCCTGCGGATCCTACTTGCTGTGTCTCGCTGGCCCGCCAGCGCCAGCGAGACTGGTGCAGGAAGACCCCTTGTTGGGGGTATTGACGGATGTTTGCTTCTCGTGTTGACCAGCCGTCATAAAGAACATAATACAGTGGTAGGAACCCCCTATCTGTGGCTCCATTGTTGTTCCTGTTCAGCCTCGCTGAATTCTGCGTTCATCTGCTGGGAGCTGAGCCCCGGCATGACAACCAACAAGTAGAAATTAATAAAAGTTGTATTTGCATTCACAAGTTATTTTTTTAAAATAGAGAAATTTGTCTTGAGAACGATTCAGAGGGAAAAGATTTCGGAGATTTTCAGTTAGTTTTGGTTTTCGGGAGAAGTTAGCACAGTTTGGGCAGAGATTAGTCAGGATGTGTCACCTCGGTGAGTTGCTGGAAAAATCAGTGGTCTTGTCTTTGGACACATGAGCCCGGGCGGAGTAACTGTTACTGTGTTTTTGTCTTGAAACACACAGGTCTGAACAAAGCTGTTGTCAAAAACAATTTGAGTTCTTTTAGTGGTTTGCCTGTTTTGCAAGTCACTGTACCGTTTTGCACACAAACTGGAAGAATGTAAGAGAAGAAATAGAAGCTAAGAGCTGCTATTAAACACCAAGCATAGTAGGTCCTGTGTTTAATCCTTTAAATGGATGATCTATTTGAATTCTCTACAACAACTCTATGAGGTGGATAGTAGTACTGTGATCCCTTTTTCACAAATGAGAAAATGGAGGCCCAGTTGCCTAAATGACTTTCTCACCATTTGTAAGTAGTCAAGAGCATAACTTGGAGTGGAGCCTGAGTCTATGTTGAGTCCATGCTGTTAAGTGCTGTGATTACTCTGTTGCAGCAGAAGAGTGTTATGGAGCCAACAGGGGAGAGTTTCAACAGACAAGGGGGCGTGACCATGAAATGCTGTAGGCAGGTAAAGGGAGGTGAAGAAGGAACCTGACAGTTAGGAGATGAGTTCACTTAAAGTGTTTTCAGAGGAATGTTGAGGGCAGATGCCAAAATGTAGCGCACCGAAGAAGGAATAGGGAAGTGAGGTGGTTCGAGATGATGGTGGAGCAGAGACAACAGGAAAGCTAGGGGAGGAGGGATTTGGGGAGGCTTAGGTTAGAAACAGAAGGGGTGATTCTGTGTCATAGCGAAGGGGTCACACAAGCCAAACAAGCACTGGACAAATAGCCTGTTTCTCTATACTGATACCGATACCTTTATCTACACCTATGCCTATCTGTGTGTCTCTTTTTCTGGCAATTTTCAAGTTTTTTTAAGTGCATTAAAATGCTTTTAGTTTTGCTATTGATTTACTTAAAATTAATTTACAATTAACTCAATACATTGGGTACTTTTGAATTAAATCAGGTAGAGACGTGAAAACTAAAGAAATGTGATTTATCTTCCAAAATGACTTGCTGGAGAAAGATGATGTGTTCAGATCCATCACAGTCACCATCAGTGGCCTAATTAACATGTGTTCTCTCCACTTGCTTTGGCTAACAGAATCCTGACTTATTGTGGTAGAGGTGGATGAATCCTTATTGCTTTCACTAGTACGGTAGTCTTACTCCTTGGCTGGCAGCTGCTCTGAGGATGTCTGTGTCACCTAGTTCTGGCTCATGAGAGGTAAGAAGTCCTTTGGGTGAGGCTCCCAGGAAAGCTTTCAGTTTTCTCATGAGAAGGAGCTGAGGCCCTTCCCCCTTCTCCATTGCTAGGACTCCAGACATGATGCCTAGAGGTCACCCTCTGAATGTGAGGTGACACGCAGGCCCACAAAGTCAATGTGTGAAGCCTGGCAAAGCACACACTTAAAAAGCACTTGTGTGTCCCTCGTCCTGGGCTGCCTGACTTTGCATCTCTTTTTATGTGAGAGACAGATCTGTATTTTTAAAGACACTGTGACACTCCTTATCGCTTGCAACTGGACATACTCCTCAGAGAAGCAAAATCCTTCTTCAGCTGTTTCTTATACTTGTACATGTGTAGTTTATGGTAAATTTTAAGATAATCTCCATAATTGACCCTCTTTAATTTTTACAGCCTATAATGTCTCATTAAAAGGGTTTAAAACAATCTGGCTTATCAACCTCAGAAACAGTCTAAAAATTATGTTTGGCCACTCTATCCCCCTCTCAATCAACTGGATGTTTCTAGCTTCTTTTCAGTAACTTGAGCTGTACCTATGTGATCACATCAGCTGTGTCTTCATAATGTCAATGAAATATTTTTGTCATGGGAGAAACCAAAGCATGACACCATCAGAGATGGATATCACATCACAACTCGATCAAACTAGATCAGCTCAAAGGAATATTTCATTACACCATTTAGTCCACATTCTAGAAAATCTTAATTGAAGAGAGATTCCATGCCCAAACATTTACTTACTATAAAACTGCTAAAATGTATGTCTGCTGGGCCAGGTGGGTTAGGATGGAGTGAAATGTAAAATGATCCTCAGTGTTCTTCAGAGTTCCTGGGATGAATCTGATTATTCTGTGTTCTTTGCATATAACTGTTGGACACTCTTGAGATATGGCTGCTAAGGAAGAAGATATCATCTTCTGCCTCAGCGTTATTTGACTCAACATACACAAAGATAGGTGACATGGGAGCTTTTGTAGTGGGCTTCAATGTATGTCAAAGGAAGTTGTGAAATCTGGTTAGCGGAATTTGCTTTTTGTAGTGAGCCTAATACTGATATAAAAATTTTATCTCTTTTTTATAGTGTGACTTCGATTTGTGTTTGGATGATGAAACACAATGAAATCTCTAGTCAAGTCTGGAAGTACTGTGGAGAGAAAAAAATGACCTGCCAATTTAACCACAAAAGTCTAGACACGACTATAAAAAGAGTTTAAGTGACAATAGGAAAATCAACATTAAAATTATTAGAGCAATTAAATACAATTGAACATATGAATAAACATCTCTGCATGTGACATAGAAAGTAAATGTGGTAGCCAGCAAATATATCTAATTATGCAGAGATGGAGCATTTTAATATCCTGATCTTTTTGTTTAATCCCTGGAGTCATGGTGTAATTAGCTACCAAAGGATTTGATCATTTCAAATCAGATGGTCAAATCTTTGGCTTCGCTCTCGATTATCATCACATTGAATGAATGATTAATAATTAGTCTTGGTGCTTTGAGTCCAGCCTATTACGAATAATCTAAGTTTCAGATTTTCTCTAAAAATTATATAAAGAAAAAGAGCTCTGCTATTGTTCTCAATTTTAAATGGAAGGATAATTGCTTGGTAATGCCATTGTTTGGGTTGTTTTTATAGAGAATCTTCAATCTTTGAGATGCTTCCCATTTTGAGATGTATGTATCATCCTGAATCACTAATTAATATAAATCTTCTGTGTGTAAAAAATATGTGACTTCTTAAATAATGGTTAGAGAAGTGGTGATTCTTTGCTTTTCCGGTTTATGAAATCCAGTTGTTTTATAGTTCTTGCTTTAGAATTTGGTAAGTTATATGGATCTCCTGTGAGTCTGTCTATATTATGTTTTCACTCTTCCCACTGAAATAAGCAGATTTGTTCTTACTATCTATTTCCTGCTCTGAATCATATTCATACATTGTTGTGCTCTTTGTTATGTATTTAAAACATACCCCGTGGTTGGTCAATCACAGTTTGAGACCTATCCCCTATGTCACAAATCCTTTATCAGTAATTCTAGCTCGCACAGAAACGACCATCTATGTTTTCAGTTTTCTACATTTGTGTACACACCACAGATCTATCATAGCTTTCTTTCCTAGTGAACCAATTGCTCTTTAAAATACATCTTAATATAGCATTCCAGTCACATACATTAAAAATGGTGTTGAATATGAAGCCCATCTTCAATCTTTGAATAATCTGTTCATGTATCAATATCTTATCATATAGTTTTAAAATTGTTTTCATCATTTAGTTTTATTTCATTCACTAATTGCTTTGTATAACCTTTGTCTAGTCAACAATGATCCATTCATTTTGGGAATCATGTCTTCAATTTTATTTGTCCACCTTAGTTTAACACAGGATTGGATATATAACAAACTATCAATAATACTTGGTTATTAACTGGATTAAACTCTAGAATACTTCACATATGAGTATATGAGGTCTGACAATTAAGTTCGCGAACTTGTTGCAATGATGTTGCTAATCTTTTTTGATATCAGAGGGATTATTCATTATGAATTTGTACCAACTGGACAAACAGTTAACCAAGTTTACTATTTGGAAGTGCTGAAAAGTCTGTGGGAAAAAGTTAGACGGCCTGAACTTTTCACCAAGAATTCATGGCTCTTGCATCATGGCAATGCACCAGCTCACACGGCACTGTCTGTGAGGGAATTTGTAGCCAGAAAACAAATAACTACATTGGAACACTCTCCCTACTCACCTGATCTGGCCGCCAATGACTTCTTTCTTTACTCCCAAATAAAGGAAATATTAAAAGGAAGACATTTTGATGACATTCAGGACATCAAGGGTAATACGATGACAGCTCTGATGGCCATTCCAGAAAAAGAGTTGCAAAATTGCTCTGAAGGGTGCACTAGGTGCTGGCATGGGTTACATAGCTTCCCAAGGGGAGTACTTCGAAGGTGACCATAGTGATATTCAACAATGAGGTATGTAGCACTTTTTCTAGGATGAATTGCAAACTTAATTGTCTGACCTCATATTAGCCTGATTGGGCTGCTATAACAAAATATCATAGACTGGATGACTTAAATGACAGAAATTTATTTTTTCACAATTTCGGAAGCTGGAAGTCCTAGATCAGGGGGCCAGTGGATTTGGTTTCTGGTGAGGACTCTTTTCCTGGCTTGCTGATGGCTGCCTTCTTGCTGTGTCTTCACATGGCCTTTCCTCTATACCTGCATGGAGAGAGAGATCTCTGGTGTATCTTCCCATTCTTATGAGGACACCAGTCCTATTGCGTTAGGGCCTAACCATTATGATCTCATTTAGTCCTAATTATCTAATTACCTAAAGGCCCTATCTCCAAATACAGTCACATTGGGAGTTGGAGTTTCAACATATAAATTTTGGGGGAACAAAATTTAGTTCATAACAATGAGAAATTATTAGTAAATCTTTTAAGAAAACAACTGTTGAATTGTGCTTTTCCCAAAAGTTTTTTCCTATTGTGTTTATTCAGCATAGTTTGATCTAAGCATCCATTTCACCCATATCTTTTTCTAATCATGGAAGTTTTCCCTTCTAATATTTTCTGTTCTGTATGGTTTGGCAGGGGTTAATTAGTCTCCTTAAAATTCTTAACTGGAACTGACCATGGATTTTCTGAGAGTTTTACCTAAAAAACCCCCTCTGCAGACCTGGCAGAGAGTGAGTCCAAGGCTAGGCTTTATTAATAACGCCCGCTAGTCCCCTTTTCTGCACCTCAAGCTCACCTGTGAGAGGACCAACACATCATACCTGGCTACTGAACATCTGTCTGAAGGACTTTTGTTGATTATTTCATAGCATTTGAAGCATATGTGAATGGTCTTAACTCATTATTAATGAGAATACATGAGACCATACTCATTATGTACAAAGGTATGAGACCACTGATAATTCTATCAAGTAATTGGCTTAGGCTGAGTGGCTGATTTTTAACTAAAAGGGCTGATGTGTTCTGTACAGATGTACAGAAAGGATGATGCTTATGTATCTCACATTTCAACTTACTGTTTGCCATTTAAATAGTAGTCACCAATAATAATCAGTTTTCTACCTTGAAAGACAGTCACACACACATACACACATATATATCACACACATGCACACCTACACACATACACCTGAGCCAGATGTTGAATTCATTACCATAATTACCTTTCATGTTTGATATTTTCTGGCCCTCCAAACTCCAGCCTCCTTAACAAATAGTATTATAACATCTGTTGTAGAATTATCTCTAAATTTAGTTCTTGTTTTCATCGTTGCTAAGTGGGCCACTTATTTGTCTTTATAGTCATTATCATTATTTTTAATTAAAACTCTTGGAACTCTTTCCTGAATTTGTTGGGTTGTTTTATATTGGCTTTTTACTTGGAGTTATTTTAACTTTAACTCTAGGCATAACACTCTTAACGATCTAAACTCCCTGTTATTTTGATGCAATATTGTGTAACAAGAACTAGGCTTTGGTCAACTTTAGTTAGTATGGAACTTTTTTCATTCCCCTGGGTAAGTCATTGATTCCCTAATTTTTCATTAGCCAGATTTTATTATTTTTGACGTTAGCATGAAGTATTGTCTACTTTTATTTAAGATTTGTGCATTCCTCTAATCAAATGAGATAAAAAGTCTTACAAAAATGTTCTATGTGAGTCTTGTATTTTTTATCATTTTAGTATTAAATCTCATTGTTTTCTTTCATAACTTTTTTTTTAAAGTACTGAAAAAGTAATTTATTTGAAAAGATAGTACATTTCAAAGAAGTAGAAGTAGGCCTGAGCAGTAGAGAATGGCTCAAGGGCCCATTATTAGAAGAGAGATTACATTCCAAAGAGTTTGGAGCAGGCCACGCCCAAAGGCAAGGCTCAAAAGGCTCAAAAAGGGAAGAAGCAATCAAAAAGAGCAGGGGTCCAAAAAGGGCGAACTTCCTAGGACTTGGAGTTTTTGTCCTTTCTCTAGAATGGGCTATTTCCCTAAGGGCGTGGGACCACTTGATTGGCACCTGTGATTGACAAGAGGTACTGCGCAGGTGCGAGTGACTCGTCTGATCTAGTTGGGTATTTTGTGCCCATTTGTTTTCCCACAGGGGTAGGTAATTATAATACAAAGGGGAGTTTTGGGTGTAGAGGGGATGTCCCCTTGGCTGTTGCATCCTGTGGGACGTGCAGGAAAGCAGAGACCCAATGCCTGCCTCTAACTGCCTGCCTTGTTTTCCCCTTGAGAGACGTTATCCCCATTAACTCTCTATGGGAAGCTGAGGACAGGAGGTCTCTTCTGTATCTGCTTCCTGCTGGGCAGGGGCGTAGAGCTGTCCCTGCCTATTGGGGGATTCATGGAACTCTCGCTCTAGCTGATCTCAGATGAGAGGAAGGGGTCTCGAGCTCCGCCTGGAAGACCGTGTTGGCTTCTTTGATTGTTACTGGCAATCTTGTTGGGGTATCCTCTGTATCCCCAAGGTTCCTCTGTGGTCCGTGTCTCCATTCTTCAGCTTCACAAGACTACGATCTCCGCACAAGAAAAATCCTACATCATGTAGACAGAAAAAGGGGCCACATACTAAACCCAACAAGTTCCAGAGAGGCCTGCAAGGCAGGTCTACAAGCTCAGAGACCAAAATTAACCACATAGGATGGTCTGAGCATAAAAATTCTTAACTAAAAGCTGGTCATGGCCAATAGTCACATCCTTGGCCTGTAGCTTTCTTTCATAACATTTTGTTCTGTTGTTTGTGAGCAGATTCTGAAGGCTTGTAAAGACTCTATAATTGCATAAGTTGGATTTTAACCGTGGTCTTCCTCCTGGGGTGTGTGTGTGTGTGTGTGTGTGTTTAGTCCCTGTTTCTATAAATTAGGTGGGGGAGGGGTGGGGGCTAGAACCCTCTCTAAGATGCCCGTGCAGCAGGGAAGGTTTATATCCTCATGGGTGTCCTTGACTTTGTCTTCCTGCTTATGCTCTGCTCAGCACACACACCTTCTTGTGGCCCTGCTTATGTTATTCTGTTCTACATCAAGTCAACATAGGCAAGGAATTCAGTTTTTAAATAAGCTTTCATTAGTGGACCATCTTCTCTCTCTCCACACAAGAAATTTGTGTGTGAGTGTAGTTGGTGACATTGAAGGTTGGAGAGGTGGATAAGAGGAATATTACAGAAGGGCAAACAACTTCAAATTCAATATTAAAATGCTTGCCTTTACCGGCTCTTTGGTGGCCTCGTGACCTGGTGTTTTGATCATCCACTTCACTGTTGTAGTTGGCCAGATGGGTCTTCTCTTCTCTCTTCTCTTTCTCCACCTTTCCTTTCTTTCTCCTCAGTCTTTACACTCTTTCCCCTTCCTCTCCTTTGAGTGTAACCAGTATTCTATGTATTCTGTGATGCAGGATAGTTCAGCTGTCTCCATCATCACCCCAAACTCAGCTATTTTCTACCTTTGCACATTGCAATTTATCAAAATGCTCAATCTGCACAGGGTCCACCCTCTCAAAGTCTCAGTTGGTTGAACAAAAATACTTTTTTGTGTGTGTGTATTTTGTTTTTACCATTAGAACAGAATATTGAAATGCCAAAGAGTTGGTAATGATGATACTATGTTGGTACGACTTGATGCACCACTAACTCCTGAGGTAGTAACAGATGGGGCACGAGAGAGATCCAATCTGGGTGAATTACTAGCTAAAATTAGAGATTAATGTGTTAGGTTCAGAATTCATGTTCGTGTACTAGAAATAAAAACTGTACAGTAATTAAAATCCAAAGAGGATAGAGTGAAATAAAAAACACATGAATAATAATTGCAATTTTATTTTAAATAGACCATACTATCCAATAGATAATTGCTTGTACAATATAATTTCAAAACTTCTGACTTTATAAAAAAGAAAATCATTTTAACCTGAACTTTTAAACTTCTAGAACTACTTAAACTAATGCATTAGTTCTGATTTTTACATTCTGAGCTTTCTTATCTCTCTGGCCTTAATTGGAGTTCCAGGAAGCAGGCCTTTTATTCCTGCACATTTACTCACTTGATTTTAACTTACTTAATTTTTTGTTTTCATTCAGTTTGAGATCTTTGTGATTCTTCATATAGTGAGTGACTTTCTAATGAAACCTGAGCATGTTGAGTGTCCTATAACAAGACTCTGGGTCTTATTTACTCCTTCTGCTTTAACTGGATTCCTCTAACACTGCACCAGCAGGGAAGTGGGGGTGCCACCTCATTACCCAGGTTCCCCACCTAGTCTCCATTGACAGCGGAAGGGATTGGACTCATTACTACTGAGTGGGGTACAAGTTCCAGCTCTCCACTAGGCCTCCACTGATGCCTCTATGGCTGAGAGAGATAGATGCACCTTGTTACTTCTTCCCACATGGCTGCCACTGACAGTGGGGGTGGGAGGGACCTGACACCACATCAGTGGGAAGGGGTGGACACCTTGTTGCTGCTATGTGGAGGTAGAAATCCACCTCCCTTCCTGGCCTCCACTGGTACTGCCAAGGGGGAAGTCTTGCTTTCTTTAAAACCGCAGCCTGATGAGGGTGGAAGTCTAGGTTCCCTACTTGACTTTTGCTTGTGTTGGGGCCACACATTTCTTAAGTGGTGTTGGGCTGCGGTAGAGCAGTTATTGTCTAAAATTAGTTTTCTGCTTTGCAATGCTGCCCCTTTCCTTTACTTCTGGCTAGAGAGAGCTGACTGTTGGGCTTTATTTTGTCTCTTCTCATCAGTGTTGCTTGGTTGCTAGCTTCTTCAGATCCAAGTCTGGGATACAGAAGGCAAAACAAACAAGCAACTCAGGGAACTCACTACTGTGTAGTCTCTTAGTCCTCATGTCCCCAGGTGGTCTGCCTTCTCCTCTTTGTCTTTTGTACTCTATGTTTGTGTTTATACATAATGTCCACTCTTTTTAGTTGTGCACAGTCCCAGAGTCCCAGATACAAAAGTCCTGAAAAACAAGACTTCTTGTTCATTTTTGCTGTTTCTTTAAAGTCAAAAGACAATGACCAACCCTGTAAAGACACTTACTAGAAAACAGTTTGCATAACCCAGATTACTATATATGAAAGACTCCTTTAAAAGGTACCTAAAACGTGTATATGTGAAAATGAGTAATTAAAAAAGCCAATTCTAGGAATGAAGAATTCTTAGGCAGTTGATGTTACATAAATAATTTGTCTTGAACATTGTAATTTATGTATATTTGAGATTCTCAATAATTATATTTGTTGTATCATTTAAATTGTTATGTCTGTTGTATTGAACAGGGGGAGCCATCGATATTATTCTTTTATTAAACTACAATAAAAAAGTAATACCTGCTTTTTGTAACAAATCCAATGAACTCAGAATAGTTTAGAGTAAAATAGTATCCCCCATCCCAATTCCATTCTCTAGATGTAACTACTCTTAAGTCAGACATGCATCCATCCATCCAGATTTTAGTGTATTTATACTTTTAATCACACTTTTACTCCTAGTTTTCCTCTCCAGCTTCTCTTTCTATGCACTCTTTATAAGCTCATCCATCTTTATCCAACTGTTAAATGTTTGGATGCTTTCATACTTAGTTCTAGAATTATTTTCTTGTCAATCCATATTGTTTTTCTTTGGAACTCATCTATATCCTTGTTTCAATTGCCATTTACACTCAGATGACTCATAAATTCATTTTCCTACTTTAGATCTCTGGTCTGAGTGTCAAACCAATAACTCCAGCTTTCTCCTTGACATCCCCTTTTGGGTATCCAAACAGCACTCCAAACCTAACATGTCAAGCCAGACTGATGAGCCATTCCAACCTTTTCCAGGTCTCACATCTCAGTGAATGGAACCACTATGTATTGAGCTATGTTTACTAGAAGCTTATCAATTTCCTTTTTCTTTCACCTTCCACATCCAATGAATCAACAAGTCATATGGCTTTAGCCTCCTGAGTCTGCCCATTCCTTTCCATTCTATCTTCAGGCTTTCATCATCTCCTACCTGGGCTCATGCAGTGGTTTCTTAAATGGACTTTCTGCTTCTAATCTCATTGTGCTTGAATTACTTTTTTACTCTGTAACCAGGGAGATCTTTTCAAAATACAAATTCGGTCATGTTACCTGCCTGCTCAAAATATTGCAATTTTTTTATTGCTCCCATCGTAAATACCTAAATCCATAACATAACTTAGCACAGTACCTGTCTTATAGTTGACACTCTAATGTTGATGGAAGAATGTATAGATGAATTTACATAGTTTACAGTACTTGCTATTAAAATAGTATTGCCAAATACTCATATCTCTATATGTATCTTTCTTTACTCTAAATGTTTCTGTTAGGTATATTTGTAGAAGTGGGATTGCTAATATAGTTTTCATCTATTAAATATCAAGGTTAATAGAGCAGTTGGTGTAATGAATGCCTTGAAGCTATCAAGAGAAAACGAGGAGTCTGGACTGGGAATATCAGTGGTGATTTATTAAGGAAGCCATCCTGTACCATATATCTGATGAAAGGAGTTACATTCTTAAAGAATTGACCAATTATTTAAGAATTTTTTTTGAGATTTTATGCCAAATAATGTTAGATTAAATATGTAGTAATATAGAGCAAGGAACAAGTGAGCCAAAATTTTATATTCATAACAAATGTGATTTATTCCTATTTTTATTTTACTTATATATTTTTTTATTAATGACAAATTATGGAAATTAGGTAGTTTAAGAAATGAAATAATTTGAAAATGGGATGGTGACATAAGAAGGGTTAATGAAAATAGTGTAGGATTTATAATTTTTGTAGAAGTAAAGGATCTGTTTACTATTGTAATTGGTATTGGGCATATAGTGTTTTCAGAGACATATTCTTCCATCTCTGCCTCTTTTGCTCTACTCCTTGGAAGGAGGGTGGTGTGTGTGGTGCTTGGGAAATAGGCAGAAAACAGAATGAAGGTATCAGATACCTGAAAGGGGAGCGACTAGCACTTCACTTACTCTTATAGCTCTGTGACCCTGGGCAAGCTAGTTAATCTCTGATTTATTTTTAAAATTTATTGTTGAAGTGATACTAAAACGTTTTATTACTGATTTTAGTCATGAATTTGCATACGAGAAAATTAAAAGTATGTAATACAGGGACATTAATGGCTTGAAGAGCCCTTTTCAGCAGCTTATCAGCCTGTAAAACAATTTGCAAGAGGCTTGTAAGGCACTAAGAAGCACCATGAAATTCTGAAAGAGTTAATATGCTTTTGGAACTATCCATGCACTCAAAGGGAACCCGAAACTCTATGACATCCATAACTAACTTTTTACAATTTCTACTGTTTTCCCTTTCACTCTAGTCTGTTTATACTGAAATGTGTAGATTAAGTAGCTTTGTATTTTTCATTTTACCATTAATTTTATGTCAGCTACTTTGTGGCTGTTTAAACAAAGCATTGATTTAATTGCTTTGTTTGTCCTTTCTTCTTGTTCTAGGCAATGGGCCTCACCACGACCGTTGTTGTACGTATAATGAAAACAACTTGGTGGATGGTGTTTATTGTCTCCCAATAGGACACTGGATCGAGGCCACCGGGCACACCAACGAGATGAAGCACACAACAGACTTCTATTTGAATATCGCAGGCCACCAAGCCATGCATTATTCAAGGTAAAAATAGTGCCATGTTTATAGGCATAGAAATAGGACAAGAGGTAGCATTAGGACAATGGAAATATCTACTGTGTTCAAGTCTGCAGTGTCTCCCTTCAGGGAGGTGTCTAGGTCTTCAGTTCTGTGAGGAGATAAATTACTGTGAATCAGTGTGTGAGCTTTTCTGGTTCTTGATGTGAAGGATCCTTTTTATAGAATTCTTTGATTGAATACATACCTTGGCGTCAACATATTTTGACCAATTTGCAATGATATGGATGGACCTAGAGAACGCTATGCTAAGTGAAATAAGTCAGACTGAGAAAGACAAATACCGTATGATCTCACTTATATGTGGAATCTAAAGAACAGAACAAATGAGCAAACAAAACAGAAATAGTCTCAGAGATATAGAAAAAAAACCCGATGGTTGCTAGATAGGAGGGAGGTAGAAAAAATGTTTTGAAACATATTTGTCTCCAAATAAAAAAGAATTTTTAAAATGCACACTAAGCAGATTCAAGAAATTCCAGCTTATTCTATTTTGTACAGAATTTGTTTTAAATCTTAGATATTTAATATTTCTAGGAGAACATTTTACTTCCTTTTAAAATCTTTGGCTCACAAATGCTATCGCACAGTGAGCATTTCTGTTCTTTATTTCAGTCTTATTTGAGAGGGAAGAATAGCTTTGACTTTGTTTAAAATCACTTGAACTCTGTGGGCTCCAAGGTAACTTTTTCTTCAGCACCCCAAGCTCCATTTGCTGCCAAAAAAAACTTGACTTTTTAGTTCAAATAAAAATATCTTGAAAAGGCTTATTAAGGAAAAAAAAACACACCAGATTTTGACCAGACAGTAGGTAACCAATCTTTGTCCTTAGTGGATTAAAGATAAAAACTGGATGAAAATATCCTAGATCAATATTTGTATCTTTTATGCTATTGACGAACAGTAAAACAAAAATGGGTATCTTCTTATAAAATCTTACTCAAATAAACATGGGTGAAAATCTAGACATAAAACTAGATTAGATGTGATTATGTGCTGTATTATTTATTAGTGTATTAATTTTTATTTATGTTTATTATTCAAGCAACATATGCCCTGTTAAAAATGTAAACCCGAGAGGATGCTAAATGTAAAGTAAGGTTCACTATACTTTCCTTTATTCCCCCTCGTCACACCTAACTCTATTTAAACATTTATGGTTAGTTTTTCTGGAGGGTAAATTCAAGTCTTAAATAATATGCATGTACTTTGTTAATGTGTTAATTTAAAAATAGCTATTGATGCCCGTCTATGACATGAGAAATTTAGTTCACGTAGACTTGTCCTCTTTCCCCAATCCCTACCAGACTCATTAATTTGTTTTTTAATTTAACTTCATAAAAATTCTATTTCTTGACTGATACTTTTTTAACAGTGTTTCCTGATTTCTTACTGTGTAAGATCAGAGATTTATTGCCCCTATATTATCCTCCATATCTACTTCTACCTATTAGCTCCTATTTTTTATTGCATTTACATCTTCAAGGTTTATGGAATTTACATTTAATTTAGTAAATGTAAATAAGTCTCTCATACTTCGATACTTTCAAATTTCAAACCAATATCCAATATATGCAATAGTATGTACTGTATACTGTATAACATGCAGTGTTTGTACCATAAACAAAGATGCATTCTCATGTTCTTAAAAATTGTATTGTTTCATTCAAGAGAGAATTAGGGCTGTGTTGAGCAGGAGAGAAAGAGAATGCAACGTCACCATGGTGTTAGGGAATCAGTATTCTTCTTGGACACACCTTTCTTATGAATTCATGCTACATGCTGCTCTTGCAGATGAATAGGAGGCAAAGCATGAAGAACAGATTAATTACGTGTGAGTCATGGTTTTATGGCCTGTGCAACTAGATTAATGATGTTGCTGTTTACTGAGATGGAGAAGACTAGGAGATGAGCAATTTGGAATAGGGGTTGAGATAAAAATTATATTTTGGACATACTACAATTGAAATGCATGTTAGATTGCAGAAAGGCAATCAATTTAATGTGTGAAGTTTTGAAGAGAGTTTGGAAATGGAGAGAAAAATAGATGACATTCAAAGTGATGAGTTTGGATGAACTCACTTAGCAATTGAGTGTAATATAGAAGAGAAGAGGTAAAAATACCACAATTTAGAGATCAAGGAGAAGAAAAGGATCCAGAGAAAAGAATGAAAAGGAGCACCCGTTGAGCTGTTCTCACACTTAATGCGGATGTGTTTATGGGTGATTTTTCACTTATCCTGAACCACATCTGCTGAACCCTTTTATCTGAAAAGTCATGTCTTAGGCGGTAGGCTTTTTCTTCTATTATTTGATTATTTCTTCCCGTTTATTACCGTATTTGCCGGCGTATAAGACGATTTTTTGGCCCTGAAAAATATGCCTCCAAGTTGGGGGCCGTCTTATACGCCAGGTACACTTCAGATAGACTGCCCATAGTGCTTGCCCCGTGCCATAGTGGCCTCCCGATGCCCGCCCACTTCATTCCACATAC
>NW_017732469.1:235831-244624 GCF_001890085.2 Hipposideros armiger | reverse complement strand
ACGCCATGGCCGGCGACTCACGGCAACCCAGCTCCAGGTTGAGCTGTTGTTCAGCATCTTAGCTGTAGAGGGCAGTGTCGCTGGCCCTCATATGTGGGATCCAAACCGGGGCCCTCTGGCGTCCCAAGCCCCCTCTTAACAAATGCGCCGCTCGGCAGGTCCTATAGATTTTTAAAAAGTATTTTTCACCTGGTTTTATTGCTTTACATTTTGTGGTCACTTCTTTTTTTTTTTTTTTGTCCCCAACTAAACTAGTTTTTTTCTTAATTTTGGTTACTGTATTCTTAATTTTCGTGGACTCTGACTTATTCTGTTATTCCCTTTTTGCATGTTAGTTTTAGTTCATGAATGGACATATTCTTTAATCTTTCATAGGTTACCATGGGGAATTATTTAAAAATTCTCATCTCTTATAGGAACTACCTTGTTTTCTCATGAATCAGCTGTTCTTTCTTCATTTGATGTTTTTCTTTTGTGGCGTTAGTTTTGAAAATAGCTGGTAATTCTTAGTTGTGTTCATGTTTATTATATTGAAAGACTAGGTTATTAACGGTAGCTGGCATGAGTTTCCTTGGCCATTACTAGCTTCTGTACCTGTGAGAGTTTTGGTATAAGCTGTGTGCACATTGGCAGGTCATGTCTCCCTGTGTAGACAGGAAGCAGACAATCCACCTGGGCACTCCTGCCACCCCACCCCAATGAAAAGAGGTGGCCCTGTGTGGGGTACACCTCTCACTGAGAGATCCTTTGCTCCTTAAGTAAATGTTTTAATTTCTAAAGACTTTAATGGAAAAGGACTGTAATTCCTGCATCATGAAAAAGGCTTATTGGCAATTAAACACATTTCAAGACACATAAATCAGGCTTTATAAACATCACACTTTATACTGTTTTGAAAATGTTACAGTTTAGAAAATCTAAGAGCATGTTTAAACTTTGCAGCCCCTTTGGCTTATAAAGAAAAGGTACACAGTAATTTTCAAAACTCAAAATTATTTTAAACACTAGAATCACAAGTTTGCACATTTTAAAGTACTGTTTTATCTAGCACATTTTCCAAAATGAATGAAATTAATCACTTTGGAGACAAAGCGAGGAACTTGGATGCCAGCGCAGCTCTCTCCTTTACTGCTGGATAACCTTGGGACAACCCTGTAGCAGTTTTAGATGTCCTATTTGCGGTAACCTTGGTGAACTAGATGATACTAAAGGCAGTTCTGGAAATAATCAAGGATTAAAGTTAATTTAAAAAAACTCAGGCGTGTGTGACATTTTGCTAATATGTTACGTTGACCTAACAGTGACGATTCTTCATATCAAGCTTCTTTGGTTTCAGACCCAGAGACTAGTGTCTGCAATCTAGTGCTGCCTCTAGATGGCACTTCTCTTCATTTTTGTAGCCCAGGACGTACATTCAGTCCAACTTGACAGAAGCTGTATTTGGAAATACACATTTTCTAGCCATTATACAAATACTCTTTAATAAGTATGTATATGCTTCTTATAAAATGATATTTTTACATTGGTCATATTTATAATCAAACTTTGACAAGAAATCTCTTTTGGAGAAAATAGAGAATGACCATAAAATTCTGTGTGCAATAGCACCTAATTACATTGTCCTGCTTCTATAGATCACAATCAAGACTTTACTGGCCAAAAGAAGAATCTGCTTTCAATTGGCCGTTACATCTGATTGAATGATGTGAGACTTTTTGAAAACATTAATACCAAGATTATGTTTGTTTGTTCCCATGTAGGAAAGGAAAACAGCAGGATCCTCCTTCTTGTTGAGTTCTTCTGATTGGACAGCAATTTTTATTGAGTATTAACTGAATGTGAGAGATTCCTTGAAGAGTTCCTCTCCCTGTATAAATAATGCTCTTCATATTTTATAAGGTCAAGTTAATTGATGGATAGCTTTTTCTTATGATTAAAATACATATCTTATATGAAAGATATTTAAATATATTAAGTAAAATCGATTATATATTTCATACTATATATAATTACATTGAGATGATTTATTTTCAACATCATATCAAAACTATTAGTGATAGATATTAGTATCCTAATAGTGATATGGACAAATGCAAACATACCCTTTAATTCTTGTTTCTTAGGAAAACATACCTGCTGAGGTTCATGGGAAAAAGAGTTTTTGCTGATAGTGCTGTTGTGGAGTCAGAACAATTATAAAGGAAACAGCTGGATTCTGTGCTGCCTTGTATATTATCAGCCACATTGTCATTTAAGTTGTGATTAAAATATCTTGGTCATTAGTGAATGAGAGAGAAGCTTGATTGAAGGACAGAGTTTGATTGTCAGATCTCAGGTTGTGTCTATAAGAATGGTAGTAAGAAAGACGAAATATCCTATCATATAAATTAAGCAAATTGGATTTCTAAGTCATTATGTGGGTAAAATATAGCAATTTTATTATAAAATGTGGATTTTTACTACAAAAGAGCAGAAAAATGAAGAAATGTAGGGTAGGGGAAGGTAATTTATAAGATGAGAGCTATTACAGAATGTTTTGATGTTAATGAAAATGATCCCATAAGAGTTGAGAAAAATCAATGGTTAACAGGAGAAAAAGGAAAGTTATAGGAGCAAAATCTTTGTGTGAGCAAGAGTGAACTGAACCCAGGAGAACCAGCAGTTCAATCGCGGTCATGAGAGGAAGGCAGAGGAGCTGGGCGTGGATGAAGGCAGGTCAGTGTAGTGGTGACAGTGTCTGGAAGTTCAGTTGTAGATTTCATCTATTTCTCAGTGAAATAACAAGCAAGGTCATCAGATGAGAATAAGAAGACAGAGGAGTTTTAGGTTTGAACGAGATACATAGATGGGATAACTGACGGAATGTAAGTATACCGACTCATTAATTTTAATATTTACCAGACTCAATTTCAGTATTACAGTAGCCATGACAATCAAAGAAGAGTTATTCTCTCCTATTAAGTGAACACAGAAGACGAATATTTTTGACAAACCGACATAGCCTTTTTCTATACAACTCTAGACAGATCAGAAAGAAGTCTCAGTAACGTGCTAAAATGGAGTCTCCGTAGGTTGGGAATTATGCACCATGCTTTTCAGAGTTAGAATTGTATTTGCTATGCTAGCCAGTATGGAAGGTCCACTTCTTGAAGACCCACGTGGATCTATTTATATCAGAGCCAGTGAGCACATCCGGGAATGTTTCTGTCTTGTTTCCACAGGGTTGGTATGTTTATATCACTTTGCAGTCATTGATTGTGACCATTTAAGTTGGCTTAAAAGGACTTAGATCATAGTCTCATCTTTGTCTGAACAAACTGGAAGGATTATCAAACCCATGTGGGACGGATCAATTAGGAAAGAGCAGTCAATATGCATATATTCCTTACTATTGGGTTGTTGGAAAAGTCATGAGGCATTTTTGCAGTGAAAAACATAGAAGAAATACATCATGACTTTTCCGACAACCCAATGTAGATGAGAATCAGTTTTGCTGTTGTGTATTGTAAAGGACTGTTATGACTTTTCTGTTCACAGACTTGTTTTTGAAAGGTGAGATCTTTATTTTCATGCTTTGATAAGTTGTAAAATGCCTTTCCCATTCTTCTTTTACCAAGTCCTTTTAATTTTTGAATGTCATGTTGACTTTTGTTCCTGATAATTGATTCAGTAGTGATGAAAACAGTAACTTAATTGATTAGCATGTGTAAACATTACTCTGAAAAAAAAAACTGGGTGTATCACACATACATAGAAACACACACACACATACACACACTACACAGATAACATGTACTTGTACACTTTCTCCATTTTATAATAAAAAGATTGTTTTCCACCCAGAAGCCAAATGGTGTGTTTGACAGAGTGTTCGGGCAGAACTCTAGGATCTGGGCTAATGAAAGCAGGGAGTAGATTTTAGATGTTGTTCAAGGCTTATATTGGGCAAGTAAAACCGCTATGTTGCTTTCTAACCTTCGGCTACTTCTGACTATGAGAGAAAAGGAATCTTACACAGCACCCCCTCATGTTATAGAGGAGCAGAACGGGAAGCAAAGTACCGCCCTGAGGTCGTCAGAGCTCATAAGGACAAGTGCCACCATTCCCAGATTCTCCTCCTGCGCCTCTAATTGTTCCTCATAAGACAGGGCTTTCATTTTCTTGTTCCAGAGCGTTCTACCATCCACTTCTCATCAAAACATACATCTGGACACAAACCAATGACAAAATAATCCTACTTATTTTCACTAATCAAATTTTAAAATTGATTATATCGTCTTACATATTATAAGATATAATATTATAGACTTATATAACCTATATACGTCTAGATAAGTTGAGTGAATTGTAAGGGCTGGAAATATTTTTCCCTCTCCTAGAGCTTTCATGCCATTTTTTAGAAAGCAATATTTGTTCAGGCTTTTGCCTTGTTGTTTAACTTGCCTGGTTATCCTTCCCACCTTATAATCTTGAACAATTGTATTCATTGCTTGCCTCACTTACCCTTTTTCCTAGATTGCAGATCCTGTTGAAAGACCCCTTTCCTCCATAAGATTCCCCTGTTTGGCTGTTTTGCTTTTCTGAGACAATTATTATTAATCTTAATTTAGTTGCTGGCATTTCCACTGCTGTGCTTTGTCCACAGACATGTTTATTGCACTCACAATATGAATAGGCAGATTGATGTTAGAAGAAGGCATTTTATGAGAGGATCTTTCAGTATAAACCACATCACATTGTTTTTCTACTGGCTACTCCAGCTTAGTTACACTAGGTGTGACTCCTCATGCGAAGTTTTATGGAAACTTAATATATAAAGTCACAAAGCTCAAAGAGACATATTTGCATTAAGAAGGAAGTCACCAGAGAATTTATTTAAATGGTGACTTCCTCAAGGATTTACGAGTTTATTTCTAGACTTTTTTTATTGGGGATCTAGTTTTAGGAGGGAAGAGAAACCTAACACTAAAATTAATGATCAGTCAAGAATGAAAATTAAGCATCTCAAAAATGAAACATTCATGAGAAGCATGATTAATTTGTTATAAAAGTAATAGGTTTATACAAATTATCAGGAACCATTTTGTCATCCACAGTGAAATATATCTACTTGTATGTTTACAGTTGGTTCTTAGTCATATCTTAGAAAAGTTAGAAAAGAAGAAAAAAAGAGAAAGACAGAGGAAAAAGTGGCAAGAATGGAGAAACATTGACTTCTTATCTGGACTTGGCCAGTGTTAGTTCAGGTCTTCTGTGGTAGCAGGTGATGACATGGATAATTTTTCTCATCCCAGTTCCTTCTGAAGCATGGCCTGTCCCTTGAAAATTCACTCTGAATAATCTGTCGTTTGTGATGTTACCAGGGGTGTGGAAATAGGGCCCCTTGTGTGTCTCATTTCTTATAGCCCTGAAGATGAGTTTTTGTTCCTTCTGATCTTTTCAAAGAAAACAAAGCCCAGTGAAAGTGAAAGAACCATTCTCAGATCAGCAGTGCATTGATCAGTGGTCCTTCGCCACAATAACAGCTGTTTACAGTTGATGGGGTTTTGAAGAGCTGTCCTTTAACTCAAGGTATTCGAATCAGATATTGTTAATCAAGTGAAGACGGAGTAGAAAGGACGATATAAATCGTATTGTAGAGGCTGTAAATAGATGTAATTAATTGATTATAGAAATAGATTTGAACACCAGAATGTCAAGCTTCAAAATACCCTTTTCTTAAGATTAACATTATTTCCTATTTAAAAAACAAACAAACCTAAAAGGCTTGATTTAGAAGTATGTATCATTTTGATTCTGTACCATGTACCCAATATTGTGTTAGATAATGTTAAAAATTTTCAACTTAAATAATAATGAAATGATATGGTATTTATTTATGTCACAGAAGTGTTCCTCACTTTGTGAAAGGATTCCTTCATTTAAAGGCCTGGACATTCCCAGGACAGAGCTGAGGGACCTGCCTGAACTCATAATACCGGAGGAATGTTTCTGTCTTGGCCACGGCCACAATAACTAGGAAAAATTAAGAATAGGAAAAAGAAAAAAAAAAACAACCTCAAAACTGTGAACAGTAATTAACCAGCTAATTTACATTTCAAAGATGAGTAATGAGAAGTTTAAACTGTGAAATTCACCAACTGCAGACTGTGGAATGGCGTTTATAAAATGTTACCTACAAGTAAACTGTTATCAGGTTTTGCCCTTATTCTTTGCCACCTGTTCTATTTTTCTACCTTTTCCTGTATTTCGAGGCTACTTCTCTCTCTCACCCCCACCCCCAACCCTTTTTTTCCACTATCTCTTCTGTTGTGCCTCTGTTTCCCTGTCTCTTACTCTCCCTCAGCCTGTTCTTGTCCCCTTTTCCCTATCTTAATGTCCTTTCCCCCTTTCTTTATTTTCTGCTTGATACTTTACTGCCTGGCCACAATATGAGATTGAAGTCCATATCTAAGCACATATTTAAGAGATTTTATACTTTCTGTTCTTAATATGGTAATCAGGTGACTTCGGTATGTGTTTATCCCATTCGCTGATTCATTCAACTATTTTTGAGCACGTACTTTTTGCCAGAAACTAGGTGCTAGGGGCACAAAGTTAAACACAATTTAGTGTTTCTTCTTCAGAAGCTAGTGGTCCCACTGTAGAGACAAATAAAATATGTATTACTATGAAGTCTTAATCCAATTAAATTACTTTTTACTCCTCTGTGATTTCTCAAATTATTTTCTTTACGTGGCCTTGAGTGAATTTAGGTCTTGAATTCCTGTTGAAATTTCTCTACATTTTAAATGTGACTTTGATTACCAAAATGTAGTTATTTAATTTTCAGGAACAATTTTTTTAATAAAGGGAGAGACCATGATACTTAAAAAATTTTTTTTTATTAGTTTCAGGTATATAAAACAACATAATGATTAGACATTTATACCCCTCACAAAGTGATAACCACAAGTCTACTACCAATCTGGACACTGTACATTAGCTATTCCAATACCGTTCTCTATGCTGTACTTTTATATCCTGTGACTATACATAGAGAGATGTAGATATATAGATATATAGATATATATTTCTTTTAGTTAATAGTTGACATTCAATATTATTTTATATTAGTTTCAAGTGTACAGTGCAGTGGTTAGGTATTTACATAATTTATGAAATGATCTCCCCCATAAGTCAAGTACTCACCTGACACCATACATAGTTTTTACATTATTGACTATATTCTCCATGCTGTTTTTCACATCCCCATGACTGTTTTGTGACCACCAATTTGTACTTCCTAATCCCTTCACCTTTCTGACTCATCCTCCCAACCTCTCTCCTGTATCTATGAGTCTATATCTGTTCTCTGTATCTATGAGTCTATTTATATTTTGTTCATTTATTCTGTTCTTTAGATGGTTGTTTCCATATCTTGGCTATTATGAATAGCACTGCAGTAATCATAGGAGTGTATATATCTTTTCTAACTAGAGTTTTGGAGTTTTTTGGATAAATACCCAGGAGTGGAATTGGTAGGTCATAAGGTAGTTCTATTTTTAATTTTTTGAAGAAACTTCATACTGTTTTCCACAGTGGTTGTACCAATTTGCAATCCCACCAACAGTGCATGAGGGTTCCCTTTTCTCCACAGCCTCACCAACACTTGTTTGTTGATGTATTGATGATGGCCATTCTGACAGGAGTGAGGTGATATCTCATTGTGGTTTTTATTTGCATTTCTCTGATGATTAGCTGAGCATCTTTTCATGTTTACTGGCCATCTGTGTGTCCTCTTTGGAGAAATGTCTATTCATGTCCCCTGCCCATTTTTTAATTGGGTTGTTTTTTTGGTGTTGAGTTATATAAGTTTTAAAAAATAAATTTTGAATATTAACCCCTTATCAGATGTATCATTGGTGAATATCTTATCCCATTCAGTAGGATGTCTTTTCGTTTCATTGATGGTTTCTTTTCTTTTCTTTTTCTTTTTAAAAAAATTTTATTGGGGGGCTGGGGGAAGGCAACAGTGTTGGGGAATTGGGGAAGGGGAACAGACAAGTTGCTGTCCTTTTGTTCTTCAGTCTATTGTGGAGGACATTGCTTCACTGGCCCATGTTGATATTATCATTGTGCTCTTCCCGGGTGAGGCAGTCGCTTGCTGGCACTGGACCACCGCTCACGGCAGCTCACGGCAACTCACGAAAGCTCACAACCACTGACGGCCAGCCCCACTGCAGCCTATGCTGTCGCCGGTGACTCAGGGCAGTCCAGCTCCAGGTCGAGCTGTTGTTCACCATCTTAGCTGTAGAGGGCGCAGCATCACTGGCCCGCATGTGGGATCTGAACCGGGGCCCTGCTGCTCAGAGCTGGCATCCCAAGCCAACTCCCAACCAATGTACCACTCAGCCCGCCCTGTTGATGGTTTCTTTTGCTGGGCAAAAACTTTAACATAGTCCCACTTGCTTATTTTTTCTTTTGTTTCCCTTGCCCGAGGAGATGTATCAATAAAAATATTACTAAAGGTAATGTCTGAGAGTTTACTTGTGCCAGTGCTTGGCCTGTGACCTCACTTTGCAAAGTGCCCTTAGAACATTGTAGCCAGCCATCGTTTACCTCGGGCTCGCAAATATCCAAATGGTACTCAAGAGAGACTGCAGAGCAGGGTATGGCTCACTGCCCAACATCAAAAGTTTCTGAGGCTACCACGGGCTTTCTGCTGCTATAAAAGTCTCCCGCAGTTTATGGGCAGGGCTGGGCACTCAGTAGTCCAGAGTGCCCCAGGCAAAGCAGCACTAGCTGGGCTGG
>NW_017732469.1:233796-235290 GCF_001890085.2 Hipposideros armiger | reverse complement strand
TCTTGGCCCCTCCTGCCAGTCTCAATGTGGCCTCTTCTTTATAACCTTAGTTGTAGGGGTTCTGTTCAGCTGGTCTTCAGATGATTTCTGATGTTGATTGTTCTATAATTTATTTGTAATTTTGGTGTGATCCTGGGATGCAGCAGGCATAGCGTTTACCTAATCTGCCATCTTAGACCTTCCTTAAAATGTTTTGAAGTAAGGAAATTAATAAAAGTTTTATTTACCTCACATTCTTATTTTCTCATCCTACTAAAACCTTTTCAATAATTGTACTGTTGAAGCACAGAAAACGCCTTCTGGGTAAAGTACAACACTGTCTATAAAATTGTGCTTTAGATTTTTATCATTATTAAAAAATAAAATTTCATAGAGGGTTGGATATAGGGCTGTTGCCTTGCATAAGTACAGAGCATATGATCATAGAGTAGTTTATATGACCCCTTCCTCCACCCCACTTGTTCTGTGTGTTGCGAGTCCTGCCTGCCTTGCTCTATGTGGGGAGACTGGTTGAGTAATAATTTTAGACACCATACAGAAGTCTAGTTAGTAGGCATTGCAATCTTTTGGATTGACATATACTTAAAATTTTTATAGTAGATTTTTGATCCAAGTTCTAAGAAATTACCTGTAGTAACCTTTTTTAGTTTGTAAGTCAAGTGACTGATATTCTATCACATCTCCTTTGGGACTCTGAGTGAGTTAAGGCCTGTCATGATTTTTAATCTTCAAGCATATCCAACTTTACAGTGATGGGGTTAGAACATATTACCCCAAAATATGATACTTTGGGACACTGAATATTTTAAGCTGAGGGAATTTGAGAAACAGCACTTACAGGAAGGACTTTATGACCTCCCCCTAAAGCAGGTAATAAAACCCTCATGTCAGGTAAAGCAGGTAAAACCCTTTACCTGTACCACAGGAGCACCTTTATCTCCAAAGATTGAGAAGAACCCTAATGCATAGGCCTTGATAAGTTTCTCCCATTTTGCTGCCCTTAGTTCATATCCTTTTGTCCTATATAATTTTTCCACTCTTCATCAAACCTGGTTTAAAAATACTCAGGTTTAACTGCTTCTTCTGGTCCTGATTTCCTTATGAAGGCTCCCATGTCATGTAAACTTAAATAAATATATATTAATATAAATACATTTCTATGCTGTTCTCTTGTTAAGCTGTCTTTTGCCAGACTAATGTACAGAGAGCCCCAGCTGGAGAACCAAGAAGGATAGTAGGAAAAGCTATCCCTCCTCCCCCCACACAATAGTCTGAAAAATCTTTTTGGAATTTGTATAGGGAAAAGTATCTAAGCCTAGAAACAAGTATTTCTAAACACAGTAGGAAAATGGAGATTAAAAAAATTATATAAAGGCCTCAAATCCATTGCAAGATGAAGAGTTGGCATTAATTTCATTAAAAATCAAAAACACTTTTGGATTTTGAATTTAGAACACTGTTATGGCTTTTCATTCCTTTAACTTATACAAGGCA
>NW_017732469.1:229948-231601 GCF_001890085.2 Hipposideros armiger | reverse complement strand
TGGATGGAGGAAATGACAACTGAATTGCTACAAAGTTATAGCTTGTCTGCCCTGAGGCCCAACGCCTTCCTCCCTCTTTCATTCTCTGGAGGACCAGAGAAACTGGCCATGTATTGTTGGCAATCAGAGGGAATGTTCTTCAGGAGTAACTGATAGGAGGAGGATTTTCAGTGGGCAGAGTGAGCAGGCAGATGGGAGTAGAGAAAGGTGAAGAAATCTAAATTACGAAAACCTTTAGAAATATAGAATTGTGGTGGCATATTATAGGGTCAATCAGTTTCAGTTTGTAGTGGGGAAACTTGATCAAGGTGGCTGAGTGTTTCATGTTCACTGTGCAGGAAAATGTTAGTTAGAGCAGGCCTGAGATTGCCTAGGTTCAGGAAAGCCTTTCTGCAAGGTTGGCTTTTTTGCTCTTCTCTGGGACCTTGGCTAGGAAATGGTCCCCCGTACTAATATATAACTATCCCAAAATAATAATGGTGGCTCACTGTACCTAAACTGTGCAAAGAAGGTGTTTATGCTTAACACTTGCCTTCCTTCTGGGAGTCTAGAATTTTGGTCCTTGCTAGGCAGAGGATACCTGCATACCAGCCCGCAATAAAAGCAGTGTCTAATGAGCTACCCTGGTGGACACTTGCCGTGTATTGTCACGACTTGTTGCTGGAGGAATTAAATTAAGCACGTCCTGGTGCAATTTTACTGGGAGGCAGGTTTTTCCAACCTGTCAATGCTGCCATTATTTCTGGAAATGAATTTACTTTTAGTTGTTGAAAATTTTTATCACAAATGTGGAACTATAAGATGCTAATATTTAATTCGTCTTCTATTGCTTATGTGTTTTTTCTAGTCATGAGTAGCAGGGAAACACTTAAAAATACCAACATTGTAAGAAAGTAAATAAAATTTTATTGAGCATCTATTAGCTACCAGGTACTATGCTACCAGGTAACTATGTGCACTAATTCATGTTATTTTCCCAACATCTGTAATACAGGTGTTAATAACCCCATTTCAATGATGAGGAAACTGAACCATGGAGAAGTTAAATCCAATAACCACACTAATGTAGCCAGTCATTTGCAGAACTGGGACTCAAACACAAGACTGCTTGATTTTTAGGGACTGTTTTTCAAGTATTATGCTGTCACATGATAAAAAACACATAATGAAAATAAAAACTAATTATTAGAAATTAAAATTAAAGGATGTGGAAGAGGATTCCTATATTTATTACATATACTTCTTTGAAAGTGTATTTGGCCACATGAACATGGCCTAATTAGACATACTTGATGAGATTTCTGCAGCAGAATTTATTGAGTCTTCTTTGGCTGCATTATTTTTATCAGCATTATTGATTTTTGAAATCTAATGCTTTACCTGATAATTTCCTGACCCTTTTTCATGTTATTAGTAGATTTCTGGATTTGCTCTGAACATTTCCTTTTCCAATATTGCTAAAAAAACAGGTCTAAGCTAAACCCTCAGACTACATTTTTGGTTCAAAAACCTAAAGATATCCAGTAATAGTAACTCTTAAAAAAACCTTCCCAACACTAAGGACTAAACTTGTTTCCTGCTTTATAACATAGTAGTTAATTTTAATGTCATAAATTTATGTATTTGTAGCTTAACTTAAAAATACAGTTTGTT
>NW_017732469.1:196286-229138 GCF_001890085.2 Hipposideros armiger | reverse complement strand
CAACCTATTTCAAAGCCTAGGTACAAAGTACCTACTCCAAAATTACTGTATAGCTCCTTGGATTGTTTTTGTCCTTGATCATAGAAGCTATGACTTGAGTGGAAAAAAATAAACCTAAAGATTGTCATGTGTCTCTTGTCTTACTTCCTTTTCCTGTGTTTGATCTGCCTTCCTGGATGAGGAGCTCCTAGAGATGAGTGCAGACAGTATCAAAGGTCTAGTTTGTTTAAAGACTCAGGGGGAGCATCTTTGAATTCTTATGTTTCAAGCTGTCAGAAATCACTTTAGTATGCAAAAATGGTAGTCGTGTCACATGGATTTCTCTTTTCTCTGGCTATTAGAAAGGCTTTAAGAAGTAACAGGCAATGCTGTGGAAAGCATATTCGGTGAAAAGTCTAGACTTTGTTCTTCAAGAGTTGCATGGCATTATACAAATTGCCCATGTCTCCATGCCTCTGTTTTTGCTTGTAAATTAAGCAAAGTAGTACAAGTTCATGAACCCACCAAAATAGGCAAAATTCATCTATAAGTCCAGATAGTGGTTCTCCTTGTAATGGACCTGGGTGCTGGTGATGTGGACCTATTCAGCTTGTAAGGAATTTATTAAGCAGTACATTTATTTGTATTTTTAGTGTATATTATGTTTCAGTAGAAAGTTTTTTGAATTTCATGTGCTCAGTTTTGCAAAAACTTTTAAAAAATTGATAGAGCACAAAAATCCTAATGTGTTACAAAGATAAACAACCAAAATAACTTCTTGCAGCATTTTCCTTCAATAGTTTGCATCAGAAAATTAGTGAAGGCAAACAAAAAGGGATGGTAAAGTGTATGCAAAGAAAAGCAAATTTCTTTGAAGTTCATTGACTGATTTTCCATGGAGCCACCTAAATTGAGTTTTAGCTCTCTGGTACTGTACTTATTTTCCTTGTTGATGTTCATTTCGAGAATGCAATAAGACCAAATGGTTGTTATTTGTGAAAGTGCTTTCTGATGTTTGTTAAAAGAGGATGGAAAAGCAAAGTAATAAACATATAAAAAGAACAAGTAAAGCCTCTGAAAAGTATATTAGAAGCTTCATGGCTCCGAGTTGGAAAATGGAATTATTTAGGGTTTCGATAGAGCTATGGGATGATCCTCCTTTTGTGAATCATAAGTACCATGCCAGCCGCCTACTTTTAATATCAATGAGAAGAGGATGGATAGAATTTTCACATGCACAGTGGGTGTTGGAAACCATAAAACAGACACAAAATTTTCTGCAGATCCCCTTTGACCTATTTAATAAAATAACAGATTCCCAAATTATGAGTTTGTTTTTTTAAATAAAAACATCTGAATAGCCAAGGGACACCCCCATTGTAGGTGGTTGGTCAATAGGGTGAACATCAGTATAGCTCAGCACTCTCAGTCACGGCCTCACTCCCACTTCTCTTTTGCTTATTTTATATTCATGACCATTCTCTCTTCTTATGTAAATATAAAAACCACACCATTTAATTCCTGGTTCTGTTGGCTGGATAGAGGAGGCAATTCATTAATACGTCACTCAGTATTCCTGGTTGCAGAAATGCTCTGCATTGCTAAGCGGAGGACAAGGAAAGCTTCCTTTACATTGAGAGAAACAGGTGTTCTCTTTTAGTTGTCAAGTCAGCTCCCTTCTGAGAAGCTCAGATAAGTGGTCCAAATTACATCTAAGAGGAAAATTCGCCAAGCATAATTACTTTTCATCAGGGTGCCACAAATAATGAAAAGAAAAGAACACTGGATGTATATTGTAGTCTCCTTAATCACCCTCATTTTAAAAAGCTGATGGAGAATTCCTCACTTCAAGACAAATTGTATAGCTTTGCTGGTAAATTAGGCATATTTTCTAAACACTAAATTATATTTCTTCTAATTCACATTTGGCTAAGAAAAGCTGACTCGTCTTTGTAAGCAATGGAATATAAGAGAGAAAGTTTGCAGCTGCCATTTCGAACAGTGCATTTTTGTCTATTCTTCAATCACTTCCTGTGTTTCTATTCATATTGAATGAGTCCCCTTCTTTATATTTTTGGTAAGATAAATTCCATCAGTGTTGCTATCTGTGCAGGATGCTGGCAGATTCCTTACCTCACCTTGACTTCCCTTTCACCCCCCTGCCCCCGCCCAAGAGCTAAACTTGTATAGACAATAGATTATTAGCATGGGTAGAGAGAGTACAGCTTTGTCCAATGATAAACACTTATCTTGCACAGTGCATAAGAAATCCTGGTCATCAGATTTTTGTAGCATTTCTCTGCATTTAAGAGAAGTTCTAGAACTGAAAAACTCCAGTTGGGGCATAATGGAATACCTGAGACAATAAAACTAGGTTTGTCTACAAGCTCAACCTTTGGATGGGGAAATTGCTTAAGCTCCACATGCCTTGGTTTATTCATCTATAAAATTAGAATAATGATACCTATCCTACAAGAGAATCAAATAGCATAACACAACATTTTTTTTAGGATTGTATTGGATTAATAGTAGTAATTATAAAGGAAATCTCATATTTTGGGGAGGGTGTGTAGACTTTTGGGAGCTGATGGGAGAAAGTGCCCCTCCTACATCAGCTCCTTTAAGACTTTCACTTCACCTTCTGTTTTCCCAGTTGCTTTCTGCTTTTTCCCCATCACCAGCTCTTCTTCTGTGATCTTCACTGTATCCTTTCCAGCCTATATCATTGAGAACCTCTCACCGCCATAGCCACTCTGTCTTTGCATCCCACACTGAGACTGTTTTCCTGTCTCCCTCTAGCCAGCTGGGTCAATGGAATAGAAATGCCCACTCATAAAATAAGATTTGTCTTGATGATTAAGTTACTATGGGGAATAGCTTTAGGCTTCCCAGTATATTACGCATATAAGGAAGGAACTGGCAAACTTTTTCAGTAAAGGGTCTGACAGTATATATGAGTATTTTAAGCTTTGTGGGCCATATGCTTTCTCTTGTAGCTATTTATCTACCTCTTTTGTTGTAGTGTGAAAGTAGATATAGACAATATGTAAGCAAAGGAGCATGGCAGTGCTCTGTGAAGAATTTATTTACAAAAGCAGATGGGGACTGGATTTGGCCCATGGGTCATAGTTTTTGAGTCTCTAAGACATTGAGAAGAATCATAGCAATCTAGCTTCCTCAAAGTCTGCTCCATGGAGAGCTGTCCCCCTGCACCCAAGTGTTAACTGGTCAAATGTACTTTTGAAATGCTATAGGATATGTCCCCTACATAGAAGCTCACCAACACATTAGCATACTCAAGGCCCTGACTTTTTTTGGGTGTAATATTAATCATTAGAATAATAACCAATGCTTTAATAGTTCTTTCTATGTTCCCAGAACTGTTCTAAATGCTTCTACAGATATCATTTCACTTAATCTCACAACCCTTTGAGGTATGTAGTATTGTTAAAGCCATTTTATAGTCGATGAAACTGAGGCACTGAAAGGTTCATTAATCTTCCCCAGTTAACATAATTAGTGGAGCTGGAATTAAAATTCAGGCAGCCCAGCTCCAGGGTCTGTGCCCTTAGCCACCCTTCCACCGCCTCATAACATCAGGACACCTCTGTGAAATAGTGTGAGTTGAGCAAGTGCTTCTTTAATCCAGTTCTCTCAGCTTACACGTTAGAAAAGTGAAGTCTAGAGAGATTCCAGTGACTTTACAAAGGTCACAAGTGTAATTATTAACTGAGATTAAGTCTAAAAATCAATTAAATCACTAGCTGGTACTTGAAGAAATGCTTAAATTAATCCTTTATAAAGACAGAAAATCCTTCAAAAAATGAGTAATCACTTCTAATTTTGCCTTTTTTTTATTCGGGTTTTATAACCAGTTTAATTTAATGGGGTAAATATACAGCTTGATTTTTAAAAGATAGAATTATTTTCACTTTTAAAAATCTGTTAGGCAATCCTCTATCAAGGGAAAGATGACAAACCTTTAGCTCCAACTCTGTCCTTCCTCTCAGGCTCAAAATCAGTGATCACTAGACCTTCCTGTCCATTAGAATCACATGGGATGCTTGAAAAAATGATGCTGGGCCCAACCCCATGGCCTCAGAATTCTGTTTTAATTGAGGACCTGGTATAAATATTTTTAAAGATACCTTCAGGAGATTCTAGTAGCAGCCAAGATTGCAAATCACTACTCTAGAATCACATTCGTTATTGTCTGCTAAATTTGTCCCCTTGCATTCACAGCTAACATTTAAAATACTAAATGTCATGAAACAAAACTTATTACTATGGTCCATGCGTTATAATTAATGAAAATGTGAGCACATTCCAAGCATGACTGGAACTTTATTATTGCAGATAAATTGTACTGGCGGCTATAATAGTCAATCAGTTTTATGTGAGTCGGACTTTAGGATTGATGTACACAGAACCAGACTGACTAGAAAACTCAAGTATTCTGATAGGTTGCCACAAGTCTGTATGGCTCAGACAGATTCTGGTCTGTACCTTTTATATGGCTGCTTAATGTCTGGGACCTACGGTAGAAAAAACAAGTATTTTGGAGGATTAAGTTTTGGCACCATCCTCTGCCTACTTACAAATATAATCATTTATAGTAGAAGAATTTAGAAAAGAAATCATGTGTAGTAGAAGAATTTAGGATAGAAATAGACCATCTATGGGAACAAATGGGCTAGAAATTGTCAGGACTTGAGACGGTCTAATTACTACTATTGAATACAAAATTTGCCTTCAAATTTTCTGGCAGTTAAGGCAGAAAAGGAAACAAGTTGAGTGACGTAATTTATATTCTGGCTAAAAACAGCCTTCACATTTGTCTGCAGAGAAAATTTTTATTTTGAACTATGTTCAACCAGTAATTTAACGTCCGAGTATATATCCTTGGGATAACACACTTGAAGATATCTTTACCACCGTTTCTCAAAAGTCATAGAAATGCTGTTCAGTTTATGATAGTTGAATGAACCAAATATCTTGACTTGGTAAAGGCATTTCTGTGGTTGTTCATTCATCATTCATTTATTCATTCAATTATCTATTTACTTCTAAGTGCCAACTATATGCTAGATATGATGTTAAGTTCTGGGAATATGGTGATCAACAAGACATCATTTTTCTTCTCAAGGAGCTCACAGGACAGAGGAGGAAAAACTCAGGAAAACCAACATTTCCGAGTGAGAGAGGCCAGAGTGAAATAAAATGTGTGATCATTAGTATCTGTTGTAGGAACACAAAGAAGGAGCTAAGTGAGCCATGCAGAGTCAGGGAAGGTTGAGTAGGCGTAGTCAGAAAGCTGAGTAGTGAAAATGCATTCCAAGAGGAAGAAGAGCAGGACTAGATAGAGGCAGGGAAGGGAGAAGATGTGGCACATCAGGAGAATTACAAGTATCTGTCTTACATTGGCTAGTGGGAGTCATACGGGAATGCAGAATTAGAGACATAGGCAGGTGTCATATTCCAAAGGGTCAGGCCGAACACGAGACTTCCTGTGAAAGTGATGGGTCGTCACCTCAGGATTTTGGGTAGTGGAGTCATGTGATCAGATTTGTGTTTTAGAAAGATCAGCCTCGCTACATGGTGGCAGGGAGACAGACTGAGAAGTCACTTAGGAGGCCCTTGGTGTAATTCACCTTGTAAGTGTTGGGGATCTGAAGAAAAGCAATAGTAATGGAGAGCAGGGGATAGTTCTACAGCTATTTAAGATATGGACTTCTGTGACTGCATTAATGACTGGAGGGGAGGAGAAGAGGAAGGAACTAAGAAAAGTTTCCTGGTTTTGGTGACGGGTGGCTTGTGGCACCATTTAAGAGATCAAGAATGATAGAGGAGAATTAGGTTTGTGGGTAGGGAGCAGCGTAGAAGGTGGTGAGGAGTTCAGTTGATACTTGCTGGAGTGAAGAATTCCAATAGAGAATTGAGATCTGAGCTAAGGCAATAGATTTGTAACTTACCAGCATGGAGATGGCAATTATAGATGGCAATGTATATTAGTGAGATCTTTTAAGAGTGTATAAATTGCATAGAGAGACCAGAGTTTGGAACTCTGCGAACACTCACACTTAAAAAGCTTGTAGAGGACACAGAGCTTATACAGGAAACTAAAGCTTAGTAGGAGTACACTAGAAGTGTACAGGCTAATGGAAGTGATCAATAGGGTGCGTGCTCCCACCTAGCAATGTAATTTGAGACAGAGACAGAAAGTGTACATCAAACTGTCGCTGTGAAATATAAGTCGTGTCAGATGGGACTTGATAGATGTTGGGTCTCGGGCTGTTGGACTGAATTCTCTTAATAGGAGCCCGTGGATATTATTTAAGGGACAGATGATTTAGGTGTCTGATAAGTTTCAAAAGTTTGATGTCCTAAACATTTTTCCACTTACTGAAGCCCAGTTGTAAAGGCAGAATAACTTTCCTGAAAAATCTTGAAAATACCTAAGCACTTGCATAGCGGAAGGTGGAGATGACAATGCCCTGGGCTATGAAACACGGAAGAGGCAATTTTAGCTTAAAAAATTTAAGACCAATTTGTACCAATTAAACACCTCACTGAATAGAAGCTAAGTATGCTCCGTGGAATGGACGATCTTAAATGAAGCTGTATTGTGAAGGTCTTGCCAGAATGACTTAACTGCATGTAAGAGGACCATAAAGCTGAATGTAATCTCAGGATGACTCGGGATATTTGAGATTTACCACTTTAAATATGACAGTTATCGTTCGGGTACGATTGGTACTTAATCCTCCTTGTGAATTGTATTGGAACACGTATCCAACTGTTTATGGAAAACCTTTCCTAGTTAGAAATAACATAACCAGGCCGAGTATCACTGAGCCTGGCCTAGTCTCCTATATCTATGGACCCTCAGGATCTGTGATAACATAAAGGAAAGTCTTTGATTTGCACATCCTTAGGAGGGTTTATTGACTGTCATGACTTCTCTTTGGACATCATAAAATACACTGTATGTGCCCTGACTCCAGGCTGAATGAGACAAGCAAGACTTCCCAGGGAATTTGTAGGGCGCAATATTACAATACTTAAAGTTATGCATCTCTTTGTCCCTGACATCCTCACTATTCACATCTCCTAAGGGAGAGGAGATGTTTATTGTTGGGCTTTCTGGAACCTTATCTAATGTCTGACGCCCCTGAATGCAACACTGCTTAATGCATCAGAGTTTTTAGCCATTTAAATTCCTTGATATCCCATCAATTTCAAGTCCTAGTGTGTATTTTTCCCGATTTTCAGCATCCGTATGTAAAATCTCAAACTGCATACTTTAAAGTATAAAACAAAAGGGAATTTTAGGTTCCCATCAAGAGGCCAGAGAGCACTAGAAACAAGAAGAAAGGAGGGATGTTCCAGAACCAAGGAAGGTCAGTATGTAAACAGCCATTTGGCTTCCTGCAGATGGGAAATCAAAGAAGAGGGCTAAAGAAATTTTAAAGTTTTTTTGTGATTAGTAGAATTTTTAAAAATAGCGAGCCTCCCTGCATGGTTAACATTAGGCCTCTTATGTTATGAGTCTGAGACACTGTGCTGTTATAAATTTCAGGTGATTCTCCATTGAGGCCCATTCTCTGAAAGCCAAGCAAAGGGGCCCAAGACTACTGTATTTATCAAAACTAGACATCGCAGAGCTTTAGACCTGAGTTATTAGGTCAGGAAGGAAGCCAGAGGGTCCGCAGGGGCCTGATAACCTCTTCTGCCATGTTGGAAGTGCTCAGGTGATGGATTGAAAGACAGGAGCATAGGAAGGAGTGTGGGTGGTATTGTGTATAAGAGGACAATTTGTGCACCACAATCAAATGTTGGGTGTATTTGTAGAATTCTAGACGTTAGGTTGAAAGGTGAAAAATATCTATTAAAATGCTTTCCTTCAAGTTCACCTGATGCATGAATATTTGAAGAGTCTATATGATTGAATGTATATATTTTAGGTCGGAGTGTTTAGATCCTGCATTCATCCCCTGGGGCTGCCATAACACGGCTCCACAAACTGGGTGGGTGGCTTAAACATGACAGAAACATATTGATTGTCTCACTGTTCTGGAGGCTTAAAGTCTGAGATCAAGGTATCTTCAGGGTTGATCATTCTGAGGGCTGTGAGGCAAGGATCTGTTCCAGGCCTCGTTCCTGGCCTTGTAGGTGGCTGACTTCTTCCTTTATTTTCACACTGTCTTCTCTCTGTGCATGTCTCTGTCCAAATGTCCCCGTTGTATAAGGACACCAGTCATATTGGATTAGAGCCTACCCAATGGCTTCATTTTAACTTGATTACCTCTGTAAAGACCCTCTCCAGGAATAAGGTCCCATTCTGAGGTGCTGGGGGTTAGGACTCCCACACAGAAATTTTGGGGAAACACAATATAACCCATAATTAATTACATGGCATTTTATAGCATTGAAAACAAAAGAATATATGTAAAAAATGTTTGGTTCACATGGTTAGAAACTACATAGCACATCCAAAAAAATTAAAAGAAACGAACTGCATTTATGAAATTAACAAGTGCTCTATATACAAGATAGTCTCCGACCCATGAGCAAACTGTAATAAAGCTACTTTTCAGTAAAGAAGTTAATTTGTATCACTCTCCAAATTGGAATTTGCCTTTGAGCAGTTATTCAGCCTTAGCTGGAGTCTGTGGAATAACCCTTTTGGGTTAGAAGTTTGGCATTAATAACTTAAAACTTGCCACCAGAGAACAGATTTTCTGCAGAGGGAGCTGTATGTGCTCACGAAGCTTGGAGCTTTCCTGGAGGTTGATTTGAATGTTTCTCTTGCTTTCTCACTAATGAGATCTAAATTATAAGACTGATAGACTTTTTTCTTTACCCATTATTTAAAAGCCAGCTCACTTTTAAATTTCACATTGAATTGCCATAAAATATTAAATAAGGTAAATGCAGACAATTATCCACCTTAGGAAATGTGCTAATCATTTTTTGCTCCTAAATTCTTAGCTGGATTTTGTGAAGAACCTCAGCAAAATCCATTTTCTCCATCTTTGAAATGGCGCCATGTTTGTATGGCTAAGAAGAGGGCACTGCATTTCAATAGTTGTGGTCTCTTGGTGTGATAAGCAACGAGCGAAAGCCTGTGTTTATACAATGTCATCATTCCTGTGTTTTCCTAATTGTTTTTCCTATGGACAAAAAATAATGCTAATTTTTCCCTTCAGGAAAAAGTTATTCTGTCATTGCTCATGGCCGTTAGTGATGGAACCTCCACATAATGGTCTCATTTCCAGATATTGCTTGTCTTTTCCATGCCTCCTCCTGCCAATACCCTGTGGTGTTTTTTACGAAGTGTGTGGATGCACATTCTGCCTGATGTAGTCATTATTGCCAGTGAGTAGTGTAGTCATTATTGTCCATTGATTGACAGCTGAGACACGGCAAGATGGCTCTGATGCATAAGCTTCAGTAGCCATGGCACCACTGGCCCCGGCCTGATAGGTGGAGCAAGTGGTGTAGCATTGTGATGTGATTATGGGGAACCACAAATCCAGATTCACTCATATGAATGAAAGTGATTTTGATTTGTAGCCCAAGAAAGTAAGGTTCCAGAAACATCAGCCATGCATTTCTTTCCCCAGGTCTTTAGCTGACGTGTAATATTCCTAGGATGGGTTTTATTTTAATTCCAAACTTGGTGAATTTTAGTGGCAATAGTCAAAACCCAGGTTAGTCAACTTTTGTTTCTACAGGAGTACCTTCTTAGTGGATGTAACTATATTAAACATTTGTCATGACTCAGAAGTAGATTTAGTTTTGACTTTAGAAGAAACTAGGTATTAAACACATGGGCACACATTCTCAAAACAACTCCTTCATAACAGATAGTTTCCTCTCTGTCTAGGAATCATTTGCAGTCTTGAAACTATTTTGGGAGAAAGGTAAGGACTTAATTTTACGCATACCTATGTAGAACTGAGCAAGTCCACGTCCTCTTATTTCCATATTTTTTACTGCTATTAAAACGTATTGTGATCTATATACTAAGCTTCCCTACATGTTTTTGGGGATCTGCTAGGCTAGTGGTTCTGGAATCTGGCTGCATATGTAATATACATAATCTGGTTAATTTCTAAGGAAAAATAATCCACAAAATCTTAGGCCTCACTCCAGATCCACTTTATGAGTATCTGTGAGGTAGATCCTGGTAATGGAAGTTTTTATAAAAGCACCACATGGGACTTGAATGCAAAACCAGGTTTGGGGACTTCTGTTCTGGTGGGCTGCGGGTCAGTACCACTTGGTACAGTGGTTTCTGTTTGACCTTTCCAAGTAATCTATAGCGGAGCTGCCAGCCAGCTCTGATATAACTCACGATTGACAATGATTTATTCACAAACAATTGTCTGGAAGTTTTACAGTGTAACTTATAAGCTATATTTTTATTCCATTATTATATCTTTGAAATTCTATATGCCTTTTATTAAAACTGCCTTTACAAAAGATTTTCAATCCCTAAATCTTATATTTCAGCAAGTTTCTTTTCACCTTTTAAAAAAAATCCTAGGCTGGCTGAGTGGCTCAGTTGGTTAAGAGCTCGCTCAAGAGTTTGAGCTCTGAGCAACAGCAGTTTGATGCCCAGCTCGAGCTGAGCTGCCGCTGAGCTGCCAAAAGGTGGCAGGATAGCTCAGTTAAAAAAAAAAAAATCCTGGACCGGCCAAGTGGCACGTTGGTTAAGAGTTGGCTTGAGATGCCAGCTCTGAGTAGCTGGGCCCCAGTTCGGATCCCACATGGAGACCAGTGACACTGCTCTCTACAGCTAAGATGGTGAACAACAGCTCTACCTGGAGCTGGGCTGCCGTGAGTCACTGGCGATGGCATAAGCTGCAGCCCCTGCTGCAGTGGGCTGCCATGAGCTACTGTGAGTGGCTGGCAGCCAGCGTGAGCAGCTGGCAGCTGGTGTGAGCTGCCAAGAGCCGCTGTGAGCGGCTGTCCAATGGCCGGTGAGCGACTGCCTCACCCGGGAAGAGCGCAATGATAATACGAACATGGGCCAGTGAAGTGATGTCTTCCACAACTAGACTGAAGAACAAAGGGACAGCAACTTGTCTGTTCACCTTCCCTGATTCCCCAATGCTGTTCCCCTCCCCCAATTCCCCAATAAAATCTTAAAAAAAAATTCTGATTTTTAAAATTGTTTAAAGTATCATCAACATCAAAACAAGACTAAAACTAAGATGAATAAAAATTGATTTTTAATGGTGCCAAATTATTCTCTTTTGAATGGATAAGTAAAAGTTTAATTACTATTTGGAAAATACATCATGCATCTTATTGCTTCTAATGTATCATATAACTAGAAATAGCTCACCTACTATTAGAGACAACAAACTGAAATGGGATGCATATAAAGGGCACTTTACTGTCTGATTAATCAGAATCCATTGATTTGTGTGTTTCTAACAAGCCCACTGTTTTGTCTCCATATCCTATGTAAGTAATGGGTCAATAAATTTACTTTATAACTTTAATTCTCTATCCTTCAATACACTGCATGTTTTCAGAATTTGTCTTTAGTTATCTATCTCCTAGGTTCAGTATATCTTGCTTAAAGAATCAGGAATTGTTTTAAATTCATTTTTTAAATATAGACTCTGACTTCTGGTATTTCTAGAGGAATAATTAATTATGTTATCAAAAAAGTTAGAAATAACCTGGTACAGAGACTGGTGTTTATATGTGTGTGAGAATGTGTGGGTGTATATTTCAAGGGCTTATTTCCACTAGAAAATTGATATGGGAAATATATATGTTAAGGTACCAATTTTGGGCCTGTTTGTCTTTGACTTTTTCTGAATTTCCTGAGGTTCCCAGTTAGTTTAAATATATTCGAAGACCAGGGCTGAATGAGAAGAATAGAATAACATGATAGAATAACATCTTTTTTAGCAACAAAATGTGATTTTATATACTGACTTTGGTTTGGGATTCTGATTTCTTATTCTGTAGGCTCAAATGTCCCGATTTACACTTTGCATATATTGCTATCAACTATTCTTTGGTCTTTATGCAAATCTTACATGCTAGACACATTATTTTGGCATTTATTACTAGCTAAATAGTAATTGCTACCCACTCAAAGAGTACAATATTCAAATGAGCGCTGAGTAACATTTGGGATTTAGTGTGCCTGTCATGAATATTCATTTTAATATTTTACCTGTCCGCTTCAAGATTTTGCCAATACAAATCCATGTTGTTCAAAATGCTATATTGCTTAGTTACGTAGCTGAGGTGTCCAGTCTCCTCTTTTCCAACTTGGGGCACTGTAGTATGCTTAGTTAAACCCCAAAGTTTAGGTATGGCAACCCAACACTACAACCTCCTAGGCATCCAGCAGGTTATTGGAGGAGGAATTTTTAAGTGATAATGGAAGGAAGGATGGAACACCTACATAGAGATAGGCTCCTACTCACTCAGTAGCCAGAGGCAAGGGGCGGTGACCCAGTGGGTCTGAAGTTTCCACTCCTGCAAAGATAGCAGCTCTTGGGCACTCTAAAAGTGTCCCTGTTGATGGTCTTTCTTTCAGTGCACTGGGCCAAATGGGGTATCCGGGAGTTCTTTGGGGTCAGGAATTAAAGGGAAAAGGCCTTTGGATCCTCTGCCCCTCTTGACAGCACCATTAAGTCTTTCCTGGGTTTCTGATTTTTCTCTTTATTTTATTTATTTATTTATTTATTTTTTTTTATTATTATTTTTTAGCTGAGCCATCCTGCCACCTGTTGGCAGCTCAGTGGCTGCTCAGCTCAGGCTGGGACTTGAACCACTGTTGCTCAGAGCTCAACCTCTTGAGCGAGCTCTTAACCAACTGAGCCACTCGGGCCAGCCCCTTTCTCTTTATTTTAAATTGTGTTCACGTTACTTCTCCATAATAGTCCTTCATAACCCACCGGGAAATACCTAACAACCCATTAGACTTAGAACACAAGCAACAATAAAAAATTGGTTTATCCTCTCCTGGAGGGTAAGTAGGATTCAAGCTTTAGAAAGACAATGCTTGATCTTGTAAGATATTTCCATTGAGGATGGGTAATACCCACACTTGAGGATTAGTCAGCTGGCTTCTTATGTTAACATCAATAATGACAACGACAGCAAAAGGAAAAAAACAAGGTGGTTTTATATAAAAAAAAATCAGTTGAATAGTTCATACTCTTTTGCATTTAAATGAAGGATACATAGAGCAATGGAAAGTTATCTGAATAGTCATTGCAATACAAAATAAATTACTAAAGTAAATAAATTGTAATAACTAGACAGCAACTGCACTTGCATTTTATTAGGCATTCACTAGTGTCAGTCCTATTCCAATACCTTATTTAATTTTGTTTACTCCTTACAAAATTCCTGTGAATTGTTTTTAGACCCATTTTAAAGATGAACACACCAAAGGCTCAGAGATGATAAATAAGTTGGCTTAATGTCAGATGGTTATTACCAAGTGTTTTTAAAAATATTGTGCTAGGATTGGCATTTGAACTCATTTTTTTCTGGCTTGTGTTGATTGCCTTTTCCGTTGTTTCACACTAAAAAAATGTTATGCTGTTCAACTATCTAATATTAGGATTTTGCTTCATTTTATAGATCTCTCCCACATACATACATATATACATACATATATAAATTGATACATACATACATACATATTTTAAAATACGACATGTAATATTATCAGAATAACATAACCGATGAGCCACAAACTCGGTGTCAGATGTGTTGGTCTTACTCATGCTCCACTTGCCCTTTCTCCCTACAAGTAGTAAGGAGTTCGGTTCCACTTTCATCCTACTAAATCAAGGCTTCCTAACCTCAGCATTACTGACATTTGGGAATAGATAATTCTCTGTTGTGGGAGCTGTCCTGTGCGTTGTAGTATGCTTGGCGACATCCTGGTCTCAAGCTACTAGGTGCCAGTAGCACCACCCAGTGTGACAATAAAAAATGTCTCCGTAATCGTTGCCAAATATCCTTTGGGAAGCAAAATCATTCCCAGTTGAGAATGACTGGTGTAAACTCAAAATGAAAGTAACTAAATAAGAGTGTAGTCCCTCTGCTCGGTTTCTTTCCTGCATATTGGAGGCTTTAAGCAATTAATTATTTAGGCTTTGTTATTAGTCAGAACAAGTTAGGTTATGCTGTAGTAACAAGGAATGTCAGAATTGGCTTAACACAATAAGCCATTAGCTCTTGGAGGCAGCTATCCTCCCTGAAGTAGCTTAACATTTCAGGTTATTTCAGTATTCTAGCAGCTTAGCATCCATGTGTGTTTTCATGATCATTGCAACAGGGAGAGAGAGAGAGAGAGAGAGAGAAAGTTGAGAATCATGCATAAGGTCTTAAATATGTCCCTCTGGAAGTGACACATGTCACCTCAGCTCACGTTTTATTGACAAAAGCAAGTCACATGGCCATGTCCAACATGGAGGTAAGGAAGAAACTTAGTCCTCTGTGCTTCAAAGGGGATACCTGGGAGCACTGGCTAGCACCTGTGGTATCTACCATTGTCATTCAGACAACTACTGTCTGAATGTCCTGTAATGAACCTAGTCAAGTTCTAGGTGGCATGATTAAGTCAAGTTTGAAATAAAGTACCCATTAGTTCTGGAGGGAATGTACACATGTGAAATAATTGGTGAGCAAGGCAATGTAAACTGTATACAATAGGTTATAACAATATGCATTACATTTATATATTAATTTGGAAAATATTTACATTTTATGATAGTCACATTTTGTACTTTTAAATCTTCCAATTTAAAAGCATGGTATGTCTTTTGGGTTCTGGGACCCAGTTCCACTGTGTGAGGGAAAGGGGGTTTCCCCACACATCCAAACAATTCTCCAGGCACCACCATGGTGTCCTATAATTCAACTCAATTCTGACCATATCTACCTGGGGATAGCAACAGATTCCACAGGTTAAGGGCTCAGTCCTACAAAGCTGCCCACTCTCACCCCCACCCGTTCCACTTCAGATGCCAGTTACAAGTCCAGATTCTTACCTGAAAGTCTGACCTGCTGCCTATAAATCAGAGGTTCTCATGACCCCATCCTTCCTTGAGTTCGATTAATTTTTTAGAGCAATTTGCAGAAGTCAGAGAAGCATTTACTTACTAGATCACCAGTTTATTATAAATGGATGTAACTCAGGAACACTCAGATGGAAGAGACACATAGGGCAAGGCATGGGGAAGGGGCACAGAGCTTCCATGCCCTCTCCAAGCACACTACTGTCCCTAAGTGCCATGTGTTCACCAGCCCAGAAGCTTGACCCCAACCTTTCAGGTTTTAATGGCGGTTTCTTTACATAGATATGAGTGATTAAATCGTTGGCCTTTGGGGATTGATTCAACCTCCATCCACTCTCCCTTCCAGGAGGTTTGGGTGGGACTGAAAGTTCCAACCCTCTAATCACTTGGTTGAGCCTCCTGGCAACATGGTACATCCTTAGGTATGGCTCCAAAGGTCACACATTAACATAACAAAAGACACCTTTAAGTCTCTTATCGCTTGGGAAATTCCAAGGGTTTTGGGCTCTGTGTCAGAACCCCAAGACCAAATACTGGGGGTGCCAAAAAAATGTATACGTGATTCATCTTTTGTTACGGTGTATATTGAGTATTATAATTTTGATACAGTTTTTCCTTTCTTAAAATATGTATACTATTTTTTGGTACCCTCTGTATATATGTCACATTATAAAGCACAATATCACAATGTGTCTTTCTATTTGTTGTCGTTTTAATGTCCTCCAATAAAATTACATAGTTCTTTCTGGTAAATGTATTCCTAGATTTTTAAAAATTTTGTTATTGTTTTTTGATAAGATTCCCTCCCCCTCCCCCCCAATCCCACTTCATTTCTACCTGGCTATTGCTAGTACAGAGAAAAACTGATTTTTCTATATTTTCCCTCACGCAGATATCTTAATCTTAATATTTTTAATACTTTGCATAGTTTTGTAGTTGAATCTCTTAGGGAGTGGCTGTCAAGATTTGGCCCCTGAATTAGGATATTTATATAGAATCATACTTGAAAAAAATATTTATAATGCTTTCTCTTTTTTATAGGTGGTTATATTTCCTTCTACTTACCTTGTAGCATTAGATGAAACATAGAACAGTATTGGGTACTAATGGAAATAATCTTTACTTTGATTTTATTTAAAAGACTGTTTGTTAGTTTCTGGTATTCAGCATGTTTAAAAGGTCTCATACAATTTGAAATTTTTATATAGCGTTTTAAACAGGAATGATTGCTGAATTTTAGCAAATGTTTTCCAGAATTTATTAATATAACCAAAGAAGCTTTGCCTTTAATTTGCTAATATTTATGTTGATGCATTTCCTAATGTCGAACCACATATATATTCATGGAATAAGTATAACTTGGTCAGCTTATTTTTATATATTGCTAGATTTGGTTTGCTAATAATGCCTATTTCGTGGCATTCTAGTTAATTGAATTATTTGCTTCCCCTAAAACACCACCACCAGTATTTTCCTTCTTTTAGTAATAATGGTGATTCTCATATTTTTTATATTGCTGTTCCTCTGCCAGATTTAAAATTTAGTTGAATTTTAATAATACGTGTTGCATGCAGCTCCTCTGATCTCGAATTATAACAATAGTAAGGGTTGACTTCATATGTTCTCATTAGAATTCTACCAAATATCTGGCTGGGTAGCTGTCCTCGCCAAGTGGAACACGTAACCATCAAACTGAAGCACGAATTGGGGATTACAGCTGTAATGAATTTCCAGACCGAATGGGATATTGTGCAGAATTCCTCAGGCTGTAACCGCTATCCAGAGCCCATGACTTCAGACACTATGATTAAGCTGTACAAGGAAGAAGGCTTGGTCTACATCTGGATGCCGACACCAGATATGAGCACCGAAGGTAAGCGTCAGAAGAACAGTTCTGGCCCCTTGTGGAATGTGTTTCCAAGGAGTCCTTGCTATCTGCCTATCTGATCTATCTATCTATCCATCTATCTACCTACCTACCTACTACATACCTATCTGTCTACCTTTCTGTCTAATTGAATGACCTAACAGTGAATGATAAAAATAGAATAAAGATAAGGGTTTAGGTTTAATATATTTAATATATATCTTTTGATACCTTGTCTAAAATTCTTTTTAGCATATGTCATTTGATTTGTTTATTCATTAAACATGTATTTATTGTGTATGTGCTGTGCATGTGGCGTTATGCTGGTGGCTGGGAATACAGCCCGGAAGAAAGGCAGGTTTATAGTCCTATAGGAGAGACAAGCACTAATCAAATGACTACAAATAGAGCTTTGAAACTGTGATGAGCTCTTTGTTGTTAGAAAGATACATAGTGTACTGGCGTAGAATTAACCCCTGGTCGTTTGCAGAATGTAAAAGAATTCACAGACTCTAAAGGATAGAAGTTAGAAGGTTTATTTAAGAAGAAAGGTGCTGGTAGAGTGGCTGCCAGGGGCAGTCTGGCGTGGACAACTAACTGCACCTTACTTTAGGTTAGCTTTTTCTTATATAGGAAAAGGGGAGTCAGTCAGGCAGGTCTGAGGGCTGACATCGCTTCCTGAGTTCTGGTCTGTTTGAAGATAATCTCCGGACTATGCATTACCTGTAAAAACTGCAAGGGAGCAAATTGGATTCCAGTGTCCAGATGCCTGAGGATTAAGAAATAGCTCTTTTTCTGACTCATAACATAGATATTGCTATGGGAGCATGCACAGGCAAATGAGACGCAGGAAAGGGGGCCGGGGGATCAGGAAAGGTGTTCTTGGGAAGTAACGTTTGAATTAAGATCTGAAGAGAGATGGGGTTGGGAGTGAGATCCGAAAGAGGCTCCCAGAAAGAGGGAGCAGCTTGAGAAGAACCCCCATTGCAGCAGAGCTCAGAGGGTTGTAGGAGCTGGGAGTAGGCCAGCGTGACTGCAGGCCAGAGAGAAGAAAGGAAGCAAGTCTCATAGAATTTGGGCCACAATAAGGATTTTAGACTTTATCCTAAAGCGGTGAGAAGCAGTTGAAAGAGCAGGAGGCTGGGAATTACCCAGATAGCCATTCCCTACCCTCACCCACCCACCCCCACCCCGGCTCTAAAAGTGCACTTTGATTGCAGCATAGAGAATGGATTGGGGTGGGCCCAGAGTGGGGTCTGGAGATGCCAGTTAGGAGGTTCCTGCAATGTTAACGTGAGAGATGATGAGAAAGATAACGTAACAGTGAGGCGGCGTTTATTGCACAAGTACTGGCTGAGCGTGTTTTTGTGAAGAGAGGATTATGGTGTGACTTGGGTGCTGCCAGGGAAACACAGACAGGTAAGGCATAGTTTTGATCTAATGGTAAGAGGCAGTAAGACAAGTTCAAAACTAACTACAGTACAGAAAAGAATGAGTCACGTGCCCTAGGAGGGTCATGTTGTGCAGGAGTACGTTCTGTGGAGGCGACCTGAGTGTCGTGGCATTTGAGGTGGGCACGACAGGTCAGTGTGGAGGGACAAAAGGCATGCCAGGTGCAACACACGGCACAGGCTGAGGCACAGAGGCATGGGATTTTAGAGGAATGACCTACAATATGTTTCAGCCTGGCTGTAGTACAGGGTTCTTGCAGGAAAGGAATGGAGATAATCTGAATCCCAAAGAACCAAGTTACACTAATAGTATCAATTAGATGTCAGCAGGGGGCAGCAGAGAGCTATGGAAATTGCACAGGCTGGAGGGAGGCTGGCCAAACTGCCATTTCTTTTGCGGGGAAAGAAGGAAGAAGGTGATGCCTAAAAAGGAAGTGTTCTATTATCAACCTTCTTCCTCCAAAAGTACATTGTGTATCAAACACTATTCTAAGAAATTGCATGTGTTAATTCATTTAATTCTCTCGACAAGAATCTGGGCAGATTATTATAGTTATCTCCATCTTGCAGACGGAGAGACCGAGGTACAAAAATGTTAAGTACCCTGGACAAGGTACATAACAGAGACATAGGCTGGATTTCATCGCCGGCAGTCACACTTGGAACACTGCTCCAGACTCCACACACGCTCCCATGGACTGTTCAGGCACAGTCTACAGGCCAGCACACTTTCAATCCGCCATGTGCATCACCAGCGGGATTTAGGCAAAGTCATGAGTTTCCGAGGAGGTAGCTTGTCTCCCCGACGTCAATAGTCCAATGGAAACAAGAAGGCCTGGAGAATCACAGGTTGCCTGGCCCTTGGCCTCACGTGCTCCAGTTGGCCGGGCTGGACCCCTTTGTGGGTCTGTGTCTGAACCGTCACTAGAGATGAGGTATAATTTTTGCTCCTTAAGGAGAGTACAGTTTGGTTACTCCTCCTGGTAACGCTGATCCAAAGGAGCTTGATTTTATCACAAGAGCTGTCTTTTTTCAAGAAAGAAAGAAAGAAAGAAAAAACTCTTGTTTGCACAGAAGAGCACTGGATGAATCTAGATTTATTTGTCCTGTCCAGCTTGTGTCTCTGGTTCCAAAACAGAGAAAATTGTTAGGATAGTGTGTCTATAGCTTCCAGAGGCTGTTTGGATGTTGGCTTTCCTGATTCTAGTTTTGTAGCTTTGTATTCCCACTGGAGAATGATGTGAAACAAAGTGCAGAGAAGTTGAAATAAGTGGGTGTGCCTTCCATTGCTCCCCATGCACTGACTACTGAAGGCCCTGCTCACTAATCAGCAATTTGCTTGATAGTTTGGGGGTACGTAGAAGCCTGAGGGAAAACTATCCCCAAAGACCCACTGTAGTTGTATTAAGACCTTTTTGGGGGGTTACAGGGTCACCCGGTACTAGTCACAACAGTGGAGCGTCTTCCACACTGAGGTGGTTTGGCAACACAAAATGATAGCAAAATGAAAGCAACTACATGAAAAAGGCCAAACTCCAAGACTAAATAAAGGGTTTCTTTGGCTCAGCATAACCTGGGGAGTAATCAAAGAGTTAACGACCATCCCGGAGTTGCTGAGGAATTTTTGACCAATAGATCAATCTATGCGGCTCATAATATTAGCACAGTGAAGATATAGATTAATTCTGCTGAATATTTTTAGAACGCCAGAGAAAAATCCATAGGATTTGTCTTGAGCTGCAGCATAGTGCTGTCAGATAAAGCCTGAGAAAGAAGACAGTTTGTTAGGACTGACTGTCACCCTTGGTTGTCACAGACCTGTTACGATCAATTGTGCCATCGATCCTTATCTTGTACATTTTGTCATATGCAGAGGGGTGGGTTAGGTGTTTTCTTTTTTTTTCTGAAATTTTGGTTTGTATCTTTCACCTGAGAAACGAAAAGCTCCCAAATCTAGCCGTTACCTGAAAAATGCCACATCTGTTAAGATTCAGTTTTCCTGTACATGGGAAGTACTCGGTTGTGTTCTGTCCTCTGTCAGGACAGTGCTTGGGTAACAAATGGTCTCTCCTGGCCGATCAAGCAGTTAATATGCTGTCGAGTCCTCAGCTACCCGTTGGCTGCCACAGTCTGAGTTATTTTTTCTGATTCAACACAGTGAATCCAGCTCTGCCGTGAGGCAGAGACCCTGACCTTGGAGACATCGCTCCTGGGTCTGAGCCTTGTCACCACTGCGTGGCTGGCTGTGTGATACTGGGCAGGCTAGCTCCTGCATTTGGCGAATAGGGATAATAATTCCTGCCTTACAGGGTTATAACAACAGAATAAGATGATGGATATGAAAGGGCTTCGAGAATCACAAAGTTGGGACTATATGATTAGTTCCAAGTCCTTAAATTTTTACCAAAGGATGTTATAGATAATATGAACCTTATCTATATTACATTGCAAAGGTGGAAAAGAAGATACGCTCAAGTAAAATAATAAAATAATAATATATTCCTCCATAAACCTGCCCTGGATTAAGAGGGGAAAGACACGTGCGTATGTGTGCACGTGTCGGCAAGGCTGAAAGTTGTGCCAGGAATGCTTTCTTTCAGGGTCAGCCTAGGTGAACCTTAGATATCCTCAGGGCCTTCCCTCCGCCACTTATTTCAGGCCCTGATGCCTCAGGGCACCCCATCATACCCTTGTCCTCCTTCACCAGCTTTGCTTGTTCATTTCATGCTTTCATTTAATCATTTAAAATGATTATAAAGAAGCTTTATTGCAGAGTTGCATTAGCTTGGAGAACGTGGGACCAGAAGTTAGGTTAGAGGGGTCCAGTTGTGACTCAGATCAAATCAATATTATTGGGTTTGGTTTTAATTCATGTGCTTAATGAATGTGTTTTGAGTGCCAAGGCCTGCTTTAAATCCAAAATAAGAGTCGCAGACAGTGGAGTGTTTTGTTGGACCTGCACAGGATTTTCAATTTTCAACTTAGTTGCCAACATTTAAAATTTGAACTATTTTACATAAAAAAAAATAATAAATCTGCATTTCTGTCTTGCCTTGAGGTATTACTTTTTTTTAAGAATGTAAACTTTTTGTTAAATTCTATATGAAGCCTAAATATGTGAAACATAACAATTAGGGGCTCTGGTTGACAGTGACTTTATTGTGTGAGCCTTGACCCTGGGGAGCCTCGTCTTATTGCTGGTGGGTCACATCTCAGGCTCCCGAGCTTGGGTTTTCAAGCAGAGGGACTTGGGCAGGTTAGGCACACACGGCACCTCTAGGGAAGAGGCAGAGGTGCTGAACCCCGAGCCAGATGTCACTCTCACACGGGGGTGAAAGCAAAGCATGAGTGGGATGCAGGAGCTGACTGATAACTCAGATTGACAGCCTGGAGCCAGCAAGTGCCACCTTCCAGGCAGGTTAGGGAAGGACAGTGGTGCAGAGGTTAAGACCAGAAGCTCTGGAGCCTGGCCGGCTGGGTATGAATGGCCATTGGGGAATTAGCCTTGGGAAAATCTGTGTGCCTCAGTTTTCTCAAATAGAACAGGATAATAATAATAGTAGCAATCTCAGAGCTGCTAAGAAGTGGTTGTGAAGGAACTACTGAATGCGCAGTGCTTAGAATAGCACCTGGCAGGTGGGAAGGGCTCAGCAGACGTGAGCTGTCATCAGTGCAGGGTGATTTGCAGTCCCTAGAGATCAAAGTAAACGAGGGCCCCCGCTGAGGCCAGGCTGAGACGGCTGGGCATACTGGACCCGCTGCTGCTCTGGTGCCCCTTTGGATTATTTGTCCATTCTTCATGTTAGTTAAATATCTGTCTGACAGTTCTTAAGTGGGATGGCTGAGTGGTTCTCAGAGAAGGCCACCAGCATGTGGAAACTGTGTTTCAACTGGGAGCCTTCTGGGGCCTGTGGATGGCCGCTGACATTTACCTCCCAGGATTACGTGTCTGAGGCCACAGAACCTCAAACGAACACACATGGCATGTCAGCTTCTAAACTGCGTGCATGCCTGTTGAAGCCTCTTTTACAGATCAGAAGGAAACGGGGAGGTGTTGTGTCCTCTGGGCCATGTGATGCAGACCTTCCTCGGGGAAGGGACCCCGCAGGGCCCTGTGAGCCCGGCTTGGGCAGGCCAGCTGCGCTGGGATCGTGGAGGCTGAGCACCGGGGTGCGACTCTGACTGCAGCAGCTCCTACCGCAAGTGGCCGCTGTGGTCTGCTCGGACATTTGGCATTTGATAAAAACACATTAGAAATATTTCGATTTATTTCCTGGCAGTGTACGTGGTAGCTGGAGAGGTAGCTGTCACCTTGGAGGTTTTGCCTCCCTTGATCCCCCAATTCACACAGTGGATCAACTACCATGTTTCTCTGAAAATAAGACCAGGTCTTATATTAATTTTTGCTCAAACAATGTACATTTATTCATTTATTCATGTACAAAAATCTACATTTATTCAAATAGTCATGTCTGGCTGACGATCTTAACTGGGGCTTATGTTTGGGGTAGGGCTTATATTACGAACATCCTGAAAAATCATGCTAGGGCTTATTTTCCAGTTAGGTCTTATTATCAGGGAAACATGGTACACAGTACTCTGCTAGGGACACAGTGAGACATCTCTCTCGTATGATGTTCCGTACCTTGTTACATCTCCAGTGATGTTTTACGCCCTCTAGGAGAGTGCCGCGAAGAACTGTGTGGCAGGCCCACCTCAGAGCACCCTGAAACCAGCACAGAGGTGTAAATCTGTTATAGTTTATGCCTCAGTTTGGAATCCAGCGACACAGAGGAGCTGGTGTGTGTCCATCAGATGCCCTCAGGCCCTAGGGAGAGATGCAGCCTCAGGACACTGCAGTGTGCCCTGCCTAGAGGAAGCCCAGTGAAAACCATCTGTGAACTGCTGTGTGGGGCCTGAGGCTTTAGATCCTGTAGTAGGAGGGACTGACTGAGCACCAGTAGCAACAGGAGAATATCATTCTGGCGCTTCCGTCTCTCAGGGGGTGAGTCTGACGCTAAGACAGACCCCCTGGATGGAGCGTAACTGAGAGGGCCCTAAACCACCATGAGGTCTCCGGGACCATCTGTCCTTCTAAGGTGCTGGCGCCTCACCGCGCTGTGTGGTGCTGGACCCGCCAGGGCACTGGCCTTGTAAGAACATCTGATGAGGCAAGACTGATCTCACATGAGCCACCCCCAGTTCTCCTGGGAGAACTCTGGGCCTCCGTGAAGACCTGCAGTGAAATCGTTTGAGGGCGGGGGCTTTTCCCAGCTCTCTAGTCCTCCAGTGGGCTGGCAGTGTGAAGGCTCTGGCCCTCGGAGGGTCCTTCCAGGGCCACTGTATCTCTGTGTGGTTGAGGACGGAGTGGACATAGTTTTAATCCAGGGCCCTGTGCAGTTTCCCTCTCTCATCCCTTCTTTAAGTAATTTACACTGACCATCTACCTCCCTTCCCCAAAGCCACTAAATATTATATCTTTTCTCAGAAACTCCTGGTATCTAGGAGTTGATGATTTTAGGGGGATCTCTTCCACTAGGATTAAAGAGGGGGGCTTGTCACCAGGCCCCAGCAGAGCATGCATATCCTCTCTCAGTGTGATGAGAAGACATTTGAATCATCTAATAATCGAAATATTGGGTCGTCGGGAAAGTCATGACGTATTTTTCTATGTTTTTCAATGCAAAAATGCCTCATGACTTTCCTGACGACCCAATAGTAGTCATGGAACTGCAATAACTATAATCATAACTGCCCAATAAAGGAGGAACTGAATCAGTTTTAATACACACTGCATCATGAGGGAATAAATGAACCATTGATTATCCCACCCATGTGTATTACTTAATAAGGTAGCCATTCCTTTGGACAAAGGAAAATGAGCATATGTTGAATGAATAAGACTGACTTCTTTAATCAATATGGACTAATTCTGTTTTCCATTTACCTGGAAAATCCTTTTGGATCATAGGAAATTCAGGTGACAGGACCTGTCAGGTTCTCTTTGAAACCGTCTGAACCTCTGCCGGATCTTATACAAACCATTCTGATAGATGGAAATATCCGTTCTTCTGAGGATAAGAAATGGTGAACTTTTCTTTGAAGGGAAATTGGCACCGTCACAGGAGTCACTCAAAGGAGCAGCCAGATCAAATGACAGTGCAGAGCCGACCCACTGCCTGTGCAGGGCTCCTTCCACTTTACTATTAGCAGCTTTTGATATTGTCTCACTTTTTCCTTCGAAATAAAAGGAACGAATTGGGCTCGAATGCCCCCGCCTCTCGCGCCGTGGCGCTGTGATCTCACGGGGCGCTGGAGGCGTTAGTATTAGCGGCGATTCGGGGGTTTCCTTATTCACGTGTCTGTACTGTGTTTTCTCACTCCCAGGCCGAGTGCAGATGCTGCCCCAGGCGGTGTGCCTCCTGCACGCGCTGCTCGAGAACGGACACACCGTGTACGTGCACTGCAACGCCGGGGTGGGCCGGTCCACGGCGGCCGTCTGCGGCTGGCTGCAGTACGTGATGGGCTGGAACGTGAGGAAGGTGCAGTACTTCCTCATGGCCAGAAGGCCGGCTGTGTACATTGACGAAGACGCCTTGGCCCGGGCTGAACAAGACTTTTTTCAGAAATTTGGGAAGGTTCGATCTTCCATATGCAGTGTGTAGGGCTCCCTCCCGGTTTCCTTAGAAAGCTGGGGTGATGATGCTAACTACAATGACCTAGAAACCAAGATTTCGCCTGAAAAGACTGGCTGCTGGCTTCTCCCCCAGCCTGCCTTCTTTAGTCTGGGGCTGACTTTCAGTTATCGTTGGTTGAGCTGTATCATCTCTGAAATATTTTGCAAAGGAAGCCATGACTGACCCGTGAGCAAAAGCCACCAGCAGGTGGGCTGTGCCGTGTTGTTCTAGCGTCAGACAGAAAGAGAATGTGTGCCGTTCCTGCTTCCTGCAAGCGGACTAGCCCTTAGCGTTACAGACGCTGCATCTGTTGTGTTATGAATTCACTGCTGCACTTTCTTGCTGCCTTGTAATGTGACATACAGAAGAAAAGATAGGAGTTGTGTAGAATCCATCACTTGTGCGTACACACACCACGCACCACACACCACATACACACACACGTTCTGCCAAAATTATAAAATGAGAGCTAGCCAGTTGCCAAAAAAGGAAATATGGACTAAACATGACCCAAATCGATGGCTTTCTAGACCTTGTTTTTGCGTCCTGCTCCACGGTTGTTAAAGCCTGTCCCAAGGCTGCACCCCCTTTACCTCCCCACAGCCCTGTGTGACACCCACAGGCAGTTATAATGTCTTTGTTCTCACCGAGGCTCTGTGATCATAGGTCTCAGGGCCAGCTGGGGACTAGCTGGAGTTGGACTCAGTGTTTGTTGTTTTGTCAGCAAACTGTAGTGTATTCAGTTTCTCTGTCTCAAAGTAAGGTTGATGTTTCTGCAGCAGTTTCTATAGTGGGAAATGGAACATTGTTCTGGTCAGTCGCCAAAGAATTTAGAAAAGTAGTTATATTTTGTACAACCTGTCTTAAAATGTGGTGGGCTGTCTCCAGGCCAAAGTGGTCTGTGCCATAGCTCAGAAGAGGAGCTATATTACCAGAAAAGCCCCAAACCATAGATAATTGTTCCACAGCTTGGGAACAAGCCCGACTCCACGCTCAGTTTAATACAATCCACGGTTACTGTGCCTCCAGAATGCGCAACTCCCTACCGTCCCCTAGACGCTACAGGAAACACAAAGGTGAACAAGACCTGGCCTGCAAGAAGCTCGTAGCCTAGACACAGCCCTGTGTTCAGTCAAGTATAACGCAGGATGGAGCTGTGAAAGACACGCTAGACTAGGGGGAGAGGAAGTAACTTTTGTTGGGTGCCTCTTATACACTAGGTGCTTTACAATCTTATCCAATTTAATCTTCGCAGAACCCTGTGAGGGATGTTTCATTATCTCCACTATATAGACGAGGAAACTAAGGCTCAGAGAGGTTAAATCAACTTTCCAGGAGCACATGGTGAGTAAATAAATGAAATGAGATACAAAGCTAGGTTTGTCTGACTCAAAGCCCATACTTTTCCTATTAAGCTATGATGCTTATTTAATTTTCTGCTCCTTCTTCCATAAATGTTTATTGATAGATATGGGAGATTCTGATTTAGGAAGTACGGGGGATAAGAAGGTGCAAGATGGGCCCCAGTGGGGTTCAGAGGAGGGAAAGATGTCTTATAACTGTGGGACTCAGGGAGACGACATTTGATTTGGGCAGTGAAAGCTAGACAAGACACATTTCTCTTACAGTTTTACAAAGTTAAATTTATAAACCAGGATTGAATGATATGGAGTCCAGCTCCCTTGCTAAGAATAACTAGAGAGAACTATTGTATTAAAGTAACCTGTTTATAGTCATAATGTGTTGTGTAAAATTTAATCTTAAAAGTGGAATATTTCTAATTTATTATGTGTGTGTGTGTGTGTGTGTGTGTGTGTGTGTGTGTGAATTTCCTTAATGTCGAAGGAGTCCAGTTACATAATTTACACTACAGGAAAAACTTTTTGGATGGATTTTTAAAATTTTTGCTCTGATAGGCAAAATAATTTTAGGGCTATTAAAGAATGTGTTGGAATAACCTCTCTTGTCTTCAATGAATGGGATATCCAATGTCTTTCAAAATCACCTGGAAATTTTGCTGGATAAAAAAGCATTAAAGATGACTTCTGTGTACAGGATTAAAAAACCCAAAATCCAGTGTTATTAATTTTGTCTGAAATCCATAAAAACAAACTGTGTGTTTCTTATTTGTAATCCAGTGTATTCCTTTATTTTTCAAGACCCAGAGACATCAAATGACTCTTTTACAGAAAAGGGTTTTAACTGCGGGTCAGAGGAAAGGGATGAGCTAGGAAGATTTGTAGGGAGGTTTACTGTGGTGTTGAGGAGTCCCTGGAGAATTGACAGGAAGGAGAGCAGACAGTGCTAGTGGGAAAGAATTCATGGGAGGATCACAGAAAGTGGAGTAAGTGGAAGAAAAATGACTAAAATGAGAAAAAGCAAAGAAAAGTGAAATTTCCAAAAGAAGAAGCAGGTGTATCCTTTTAGAAAGAGTGCTGGGAGGATTGTGAAGGAAGGCGTGACTGTAGGACCAGGCAAGTCGGGTCAAGGTTATGTTCCCAGGCAAAACGGTCAGGCTAGGTATTCACTACAGCAGGAAAAAGGACAGCTGGATGTAACGTGCTGACCGAATAGGAGGGTGGACTGTGCTGTGGCTTATTACCTGCTAGGACAAAAAGGAAGTCTGATAGGAGATGGGACTAAGAATAAAGAGGAAAGGACTGGTGAAGCTACCTCTCATTAGAACAATAATAATGGCACGATAATCAGGGGAAGGGAATAGCAAAAATTACAACTGCGTTCTTTCCTTTCCTAATCCAATATTCCGAAAGTCTTGCCCAATGTAGTTCATGGAAACGTACTTCCAGTTGCTCAGGTTCCACACCTCAGAGTCATTCTTAACTCTTCTCTTCCTTTCAAACATCACATATCATCCATCAGAAAAATCTGCCACCTCTTCTGTCAAAATATCTGTAGCCTAACGATGTTTGACCTCCTCCGCAGAGCACACCTGGTTAGAGCCTAATTAGTGATCTCTAGACTGAACTTCAGAAATCGCCTCCTAACTGGTCTCCCTGTTTCTGTCCTTCGCTCTCAGTCAGCCCCACCACTGTCATATCTACTCTCACCCAGTGGCGGGGGTGATCCTATAAAAATATACGTCAGATCATGCCAACCCTGTGTTCAAAGAAGCCACCAATGACTTGCCATGTCACTCAGGGTAAAAGCCGAAGCCCTTCAAGGACCCACACACGCTGGTCCCCTGGTAGGTCTCTGACCTCATCTCCTGCTGCTTTCTGCCTCACTCCGCTCCAGACATCCTGGCTTTCTTGCCCTTGGAGTATTCCTGACAGCCTCCTCCTTCAGGGCACTTCCTGTCCCTCCGCCTGGAACGCCCTTTTCCAGGTATCAACATGGCTCACTGCCACACCTCCCTCAGTGAGGCCTTTCTGGACCACCCAGCTACAAATTGCCACACGCAGCCGCAGCCCGCCCCGTCCGCATTCTCCACGTCATTTCTCTCCATGGAGCGTATTGCTGGCCAATATCCTACACAGTTTGCTTATTTGTTTTATTGTCTCCGTTCTCTCACTACAGTGTAAACTTCAGAAAGGTAAACATTCATGTCTGTTTTGTTTGGTGATGTGCCTAGAGCGCCTGTGATGGAGCCTGGCATGTATTTCAGTGAGTGAAGGACAAGAACAGCTAATAACTACTGAGAACATACATATTCCATGTGCTGCTCTCTGAGGGCTTTACATGTAGCAGCTGATTTAATTTTCCTTATAGTTCTACGAGGTAGATATTATTATTATTATTATCCCTAGTTTACAGATAAAGAAAACTAGAGGCATAGAAAAAGCATGACCTTATTCTAAAGCAAGAAAGGCAGTTTCACTCCTGGTTTGCTAGAGTAAGCTCCCAGTGCACCACCCTGTATAAACTCTGGGCACACGGCGTGTATTGGTCTGCTAGGTCAGCTGTTAAAAAGTACCACAAACCCAGTGGCTGAAACACCAGAAATGTACCGGTCCACAGTTCTAGAAGCAGGAAGTACAAGAGCAAGGTGTCAGCAGCGTTGATTCTTTCTGAGGGATGTCAGGGAGAATCTGTTGCAGGCCTCTCACCTAGCTTCTGGTGGTTTCCTGGCAGCATTTGGCATTTCTTGGTTTGTAGAAGCATCGGTCCAACCTCTCCCTTCATCCTCACATTCTCTCTCTCTCTCTCTCTCTCTCTCTCTCTCTCTCTCTCTCTCAGTAAGTGTGTGTGTCCAAATTCCCACTTTTTATGGATACCAGTCACATTGGATTAGTTCCACCCTGTTCCAGTATGACCTCATCTTAACTTAATTATACCCTGGAAGTTAGCGCTTCAATATATGAGTTTTTGAGGACACAATTTAAACCATAACACTACAGAAAACAACTACCTGAAGTTGAAGACTACAGAGAGTGAAAAAAGCAGGCAGATTGCAGGAAAGTGGAAATTTGGAAGATGGGACCATACTTAGCTGAGTTTCCTGTTTTCCAGATTTACCCCAATGTCAGGCCGGTCAATGTTGCTGAGACAGGTGAAACACTGACAGGAAACCCTGTCATCCTTGGTTCAGGAACCTAGAGTTGGGCAAAAGCAAATATTCCCTTGTGATAGAGATTAGTTCAGGAAAAAAACATGTGACTTAACATGGGCCCCTGAGATACATGAAGAGTTCCTGGGGGCTTCTGGGTTAAGCTTTCTCACTCTTAAGAAAGAACAACAGGAAGAGATGCTTTTTCTTCCTTTCATGGTTGATTTGTGTAGATATGTGATCCAGACTAGTGGAACCATATTCTGACCAGCCTTAAAATAATACAAGCATGGAAGATAGAGAAAAGAGAACTGAAGTTGTAACTACTAGATCAATTAACCTGAATTTTTGACTTTCAGTCAAAAGTGCTCAACTTTTTGACTTTCAGTTGTGTATGAGTACATATTTGTCTGTGTTTAAGCCAATTAGAGTTGGGTTTTCCATTGCTTACAGCTGAAGGTATTGTAATTGCTACACCACCAATACATAAGTTCTAGTTTTTAAAATCATGTTTATTTTTGTCATAATTTTGTGGCATTAAAATATATTGTGATTTCATATATCGTTTAAAGAACTTATGTTTTACATTTGCTTCTACTGGGACAGTGCCCAATGATGACTTCTCTACCACCGGGTTTCAGAGGATAGTTCTTAAAAGGAAGATGGAAGCTCTTGAATGATGCTCTGTAAATTAAAATTTCGTGTCAGAGAAAAGTAGCTTATAATGGATCTATTAGAATTCAGAACATTTATGTATTTGTGATTTCCAGTTATTTTCATTTGGGTAGTGAACCCAAAGTAGAAGATACTGAAAACGCTCCAATTTTCTTGGGAATAAGCAAGTACACTGCAAAGAATTACACCAGCAGATAATCTCCAAGACTTATGTGAGCCAGGTCGTCTTCATGTCTAGCCAAGGAGCTATTAATAGTTAAAAATGAATGGACTGGGCCAGTTTGACATTTATGACTTGTTTTCCCTACCTCTAGACAGAAATCATGCTGAGTATAAAGATGTTTGAAAAAGAGAGAGAAAAAGAAACATAAGAAAAAGTAGCATGTAGAAGCAGAAGCAGTAAAAATAATGGACTTTTCACAAATAGGAATCATTAGCCCCTGAATATGTGAATTGGGTTTTTTACATCTTAAAAATAGAATTCTCAAGTAGAAATTTAAATGAGTCTTTAAAAGATAATTCATATGACAATGTTTGGCGTTTCTAGCTGTATACTTATAAACTTAGCCAAGTTTTTGTCTAATGAAATGTATGTTCAAAACTCTTAACACAAAACACATTCAAAACATTCTTTGGTCAAATAATTAGCTATTTTTTTCTCATGTGAGATCATTCAGAGTTTGCTAAAAATGTATTTGTATATTTCATATCATTTGTCTTACTGAGCAGCTCTCTTATTGTCTTCTAAAGATGTCCCTTTAATCTTTTTGGTTAGTTTATCTTTGCTTCCTTAGTATTAATTTAGTATCAACATAAAATATGTGGTCAGTATACATCCTAGTAGACTTGGAATAAACAGTTCAGCTCTGGGCTCCTGTAGCTAGAGGATATGATGGGATATCCAACACTCCACAGTGCAGAAAAAACTCTAAGCTCAAATACAATCTGGAAATTATCATTTGGCCCAAAGGAAAGAAACCCCGAAACAAAGTCCAGAGACACATGAAAGAATAGTTGGAGGCAGACAGAAAACGTGGGGCCGTTCAAATAAAAAAACAGAAGGAATTCCTATACTGTAATTGTATCAGGCATTATACCAATATTACTAAAGGGAATACTGCTTAGCATTCAGTGACTAAGATTGCTGTCATTTAAAACCCGAACTATAAACAATTAGTATTAAATGATCTGGCATAACATCAGAATCGTATGGATTTCAAAGGAGAAAGTCAGAAGAAATTGGATGGTGAAAGAATAAAGAGCTGGACCTAGACGAGAGCAGAACCGATAAATGTCATTGTCACACCTGTCAAGGCTTGCATCGATTTCTAGTGAGAGAAAACTGAGAACTCACTGAGTATAATTTAGTTTGCTGAATATAATTAAGAAAATGGAATATATTTTTTATTCAGTAAAGATCCTTATTGTTGCCTTCTTAAAGTTAAATAACAAGCCCAAAGATGGATTTATGGACCAGACAGTTTCAGTGAAGATTTCGTATCTATTGTAGACAAACAAGGTAAGTATCCCTCAAATCTTACAGAATGGTGTTCAAACAGACACGTGCCTGCCCTGCACCTGACCTGTTTCCTGGGCTTAAGCCATTTCTGTTTCTTGTGACTACTGATACATTTGGACATTTTTCTCTTTGCTTAGTGTTTAGTTCATAATTATTACTTCTTCCTTACAAGGAAAGAACTTTAACATTGACTTATATCCACTGGTCTTTGTCTCTCCTTCTTGTTCACATTATTATAATTATGAGTTGTTTTAGATATACTTCCTTTTTATGTGTGTGTGTGTGTGTTCCTACTTTTAGCAAAGTTGTTAGGGAGGGCAAAGAAAATGTTGGTGAGGGCATCCTCTTCATTGCCAGCCTTACAGCTACCATCCCATCCATTTTTGCTTCCTTATGTCTCTCAACTGCCATTGTAATTGAGAACGCTGAGCCCACTGACTCCCGGGTTTCCGATGAGCGTGTTATTACTTTCCTGCAGCACTGCGTCTCCTCGTGAAGTGTTCTGAGCCACTGCTTCCTTTTCTTTAGTTCATCCATCAACACATTCTTTCATTCTGAAATATCTTATTCTTTCGTGCTGAAATATCTGCTGGTGATTTTCCTTACCTTTCTCTTCATTGTTGCAGGTGGATTTCTATCTTCAAATTTTGTATTATAATTTCCATTCAGATGTCAGGAGGAACAGGTGTGTTTGTCATTTTAAATCAGAATTTTCTCAGTCATCATCTATATTAGGGACACCCACATCTCAGTCTCAATTCTAAAGCTCTTTCTTGAGTGCCAGGCCCACATAGCAACACTTTTTTTTTTCTGAATATTTTTATTTGGTCATCTCCCAGGGTATCTCCCAAACTCAGTGAACCACAAACTGAAGTTTTCTTTCTTTTGCCAAATTGATCATATTGTCTATTGGGCAGACAGTGGCAACACCTTTCCCCCAGTTGCCCAAGTCAAAAACCTGAGTGTCCAGGTCATCACCCCCATCCCATTTACCACCCTCCTAGTCACTCAACAAGTTTTTTCAATTATACCTCCTAAATATCTCTTAAATATGTCTATCCCCAACTATCAGGTTTGCCATAGATTTTTTTTTTTTTTTTTTT
>NW_017732469.1:114904-196276 GCF_001890085.2 Hipposideros armiger | reverse complement strand
CTCAGCTCGGGCTGACTCGAACCGCTGTTGCTCAGAGCTCAAACTCTTGAGCGAGCTCTTAACCAACTGAGCCACTCAGCCGGCCCTGGTTTGCCATAGATTTTTAAAGCATCCTGACTGGTCTTCCTATTACTAGTCTTACCCCTTTCCAGACCATTCTTTATATTGCTACCAGGGAAACCTTTCTGAAATTCAAATATGATACTCTGTCTCCCTTGCTCAGCCCTTGTCAGTTGCTCTTCAGTTTTCTTGGGGGGAAAAGTAAAAAAGTTGATATTGCGACATATAAGGACCTTTATGATCTAGACCAGGGGTCCGCAAACTGCGGCTCGCAAGCCACATGTGGCTCTTCGGGTACATTCTGTCTTGAAAGTTTCCCAACCCCTGGAAGAGCCAATCCTGTCCCTCACAACAATTTAAAAATTATTCGAGAGCCATAAATATATTTTTACATGATCACCATTATGTGAATAATAGCCTTTAAAAATTTTATAAATGAAACTATGATAGTTTTGCTTTATTTTAATTTTCAATTTTACTTCAGAGGCTTGCGAGCTGCAGTTTGCTGACCCCTGGTGACTCTCCTGTCTCAAAAGTTTCCAACCCGTGATCTAGACCATGCCTTTCCCTCCCATCTCTCTTGTCATTCCTATAACCATCCGCCAGGAGTACACCGTAGTCATAGTGAATTTACTTAAATGTTCTATGACTTTTTTGCCCTCTGCTCTTTGAACACACTCTTTCCTCTGACCAGAATCCTCTTTTCCCCCATCTATGTCTGGCCAGCATCAACTCATCCTTCGGGTCTCCAAGGCCACCCTCCCTGATATACCTTCATGAGGACTCAAGGTGGCTCCTCCCAGGCATTTTCATGGGACCCCACATTTGCTGCTCTTGAAGCACTTCTCTCTGGCACTGTAACGTCTTCAGGTTGGATTGTAAGTGGTGCTGAGCAACATAGGTTTTTGCACATTCTCAGAAACTATTTAAGCCAAATCCTTTTTTGGATCCTGTGCTCAGATCTAATGTATATTTTAATCTAAGAGAAATGTGAAGAAAACATTTCATAAGAACTTTTTGTTTCATGTGAGTTAATGATTGGGATAACTCATTTAATTAAAGTACTGTCAAAGGCTTCCCTTTGTTCTGTTTTTGTTTTAAGCATTTTAACAATCTTCTTGTATACTAATAGTATTTAATGATATTAAATCCTCAATATCATATATCAACATCAGAAAGCCATGATCCTATAAAAGGCTCTATTGCATTTTCAACCCAGTGTCTTGCTGCATATTGCAATAAATTCAGTCCCCCTTTACTTTGCCATCATACGTAGGCTAATACTGATGGCCTTAAAAAAATACAGCCTTATGAAATACATTGCCATGTGTACTGAGAATATTGTTGATTATAGTATATTGCATTGTTTTCTCCCAGTGAGTGATCTCATGGAAGAAATTTCCTTCTGGCCAAAGGATTAAACAAAGTGGTTATTTTGCTGAGCAACAAAAATACTTTATGTAGCTGCAAAGCTTACAAATAATTATGTGTTCCTCTTCTCAGTAACAATTAGGATTCTGTAGTTCAAGTTTCTTGAACTAACTTTACTCCTTGGTCTGTCTTTTATTTCTACCCATTTTTACCCCATTGCCTCATGTTGCTAAGTTGTTTTAAGTTTTATTTTCATTTTGCTGTATTGTGTGATCCATTATAAAATGTAATATTTAATTCCTTTTGGAGAAAGAGAGGTACAAATAGACACAAGTAAAATAGTTGCCCTGTGAAGCCCTTGCATGATATAGAGGCTGACATTATGAATCCTGTTGGTATAAATGTCAAAAAGGGGAGAAATGTCATGAAATGTCATATGTTTCAGGGTAAAAGCCTATCTTTTAGAAATGAAGATACTCTAAAAATAGTATTATCCTTCACCGCGCGGACATGAATATCAGAGGATCGTCTCAAACCTACAGAATGTGTCCATGCCTGTGTGTTGACCTGACTGGTAGATGCATTCTCAGCACTAAGCAAGAATGAACTAGAATTCAGGTCCTCATCATGTTTCCTGTACATCTAAAAGTTTACAGATGGAGGAATGTTTCCCTTTTATTTTTTCTGATGAATCCAACGATTTGCCCAGTCTCTATAATTTATAATCAATGGAGTCAAGAAGCAGATGTGGCCACCTGTTCTTCCTCCATATATTCTGTTGAGCATATAAACAGCTGCAAGCCCCAGAAAGTCATAAACAAAACTCACAGCTAACAGATCAGGCAAACCTAGTTACATTTCAGATGTTTGAATAGTGGAATTTTCTCTTCCAGAGAAAACTACAGGCTTCATAATCAGTATTATTAGAACATTGGCAGTGTTCTTTTTTGAAGTTAACATCAAGTTTTACTTTTTTTCTATTTATAGTATATTATTTTCTCCAAAGGTAATCAAAATTTAACTCATTACTTGAAAAGATTCATCTTTCTGTACACAGAAATTTTTTGAGTATTTTTAATATTTTAAGCTGATGATTAGAAAATGGAGATGACATTCTTTGGAAGATATTGGATCATTACATACATAAACCAACTAGATAAAGGAGCTTTATATATAATCACTGGCAAGCAGTAATTTGGAGCTGTGTAAAGAAAGTTTGTTTGATTATTTAGGTACTTAAATAGTTCTGGATATGCATTAGGAATAACTTGCTATAAAACAAGTCTCTTTTGCTAAGTGATTTTCAAGTGTCTATGAGCAAATGTCCTAGTTTAATTTGAAGCATTTGCCAATATTCTTTCTCCAGAATTACTTTCACACACACACACACAAAATATATATATATATATATATATATATATATATATTAGTACAGAATATATAGGGTTGTTGGAAAAGTCATGACATATTTTGTCTGTTTTTCAAAGGTCATTTATTTATATAAAGAACAAAGATCAATCAATGATATATTGCCCGTTTTGTTTGATAACCTTTTGCCATCTTTCAGTGAGCTTCATAATTCCTCGATCATAGAAGGACCTGTCTTTATTGGTGAAAAACTGAACAAGGTGCTGATTTACAGCCTCATCTGAATTGAACATTATACCACACAAGGAGTTTTGAGAGAGTGAAACAAGTGCAAGTCTGATGGTGCAAGGTCAGGCGAGTATGGTGGGTGTGGCAACACATTCCATCCAAGCTCCAGTAATTTTTGACTGGGGATCAAACTTGTGTATGGTCTCGCATTATCGCGATACTAACGAGCTCTGGACATTTCTGGATGATGGATTAGTTCAAACTGTCCAGTTGCTGACAGTACACATTTGAATTGATTGTTTTATTTCTTGGTAGGAGTTCGAAAAACACAACACCTTTAAAATCCCACTACACTGAGAGCATAACCTTCCTCTGATGAATGTCTGTTTTCAATGTCGTTTGAAGCAAATCATCAGGTTGGGACCAAGACTGTTTGCACACCACGTTGTTGTAAATAATCCACTTCTCATCACCAGTATCAGTTGCTTCAAAAAAGGATCGTTTTTCTCACGTTTAATGAGCATATTACAGATGTTTATATGCGCCATCAAATGCACTTCTTTGAGTTCATGCAGAACCCAAATATCGAGCTTGCTTACGTATCCCAGCTTCTTCAGGTGGTCATGAACGCTTGAATGATGGATGCTCAATGTTTCTGCAATCTCTCATGTGGTATAATGTGGGTTTGACTCGAAAATGCCTTTATTTTGTCGTCATCAACCTCGGTGGCCTCCCTGACCAAGGAGCGCCATTGAGATCAAAATGACCAGCACAGAATTTTGTGAACTATCATTGGCACTGACATTCTTGTAGAGCATTGTCACTGTAAACTGTATGCAACTTTTCACAAGCTGGACGAACGTTCTTCCCTTTATGGAAGTAAAACAGTAAAATATGACGGAAACGCAGTTTGGTCTTCCATCTTCAACTTGTAAAATATCCCAAAGTCAACCAAATCACTCAATTTATTTTTTAGAATGAAGCTAGAACTGTCAGTTGTCAAATGACATAGCAATTACATAGATGCGAATGACTCTAGAACTTTCAAAAATGAACTAGCATTATCTGTTGCAAAAATACTTTATGACTTTTCCAACAACCCAATGTTTTATTCCTTGGTGGTCTATTTTCTTTCAGATCAAAGAGAACTTTTTGACCCATGATATATAAATTCTGGTTGTCATTTTTAATGACAGAAATAGAGGACACATAAACTAAACCCACATTTTAGCCCTGAGTCAGTCTTCCCACAGCTCATAATAGAAAATATTATCAATAAGATACTTTGCAAAAATAAAAAATGGAGAGAACTGGTTTAGTAATAGTTCAAGTGAAAATGATTTAGGGTATTTCAGTGAGCCAGCCACTTGCTGTTGCTGTGAAAAAGACTAACAAAATGATGGGGTTTATCACACACACACAAACCAGGGGTGCTCAGACCCTGACCACACAAAGCGTAGTGCAAAACTCCTGCTCTGACCACTCGTCAGTTGAAGGATTATATTTATATTTGTCAACAGGTTTGAAGTAGGATATTAACATTTATACATTAGACAGTTTTCCAAAGAGAATTTCTAATTTCTACAGAAGTAGAGATGGAGAAAACAAGACTCAGAGATCTTTTGGAACTAGTAATTTTATCTTGTGAATAATTGGGCAAATGCTCGCTATCCTCCAGGTATTGTGTGGGACATTCACTCATTTAGTGCTCACAGTGGCTGGTTGGGTGGATGTAATTATGAAAATATACAGAAAGGAAGGTTGGCCGAGTAACGGGTTGGTTAGGAGTTGGCTTGGGACGCCAGCTCTGAACAGCAGGGCCCTGGTTCGGATCTCACATGAGGGCCAGTGATGCTGCGCCCTCTACAGCTAAGATGGTGAACAACAGTTCAACCTGGAGCCGGGATGCCTTGAGGCGCCCGCGACGGCATAGGCTGCAGCGGGGCTGGTCGGCAGCTGGGGTGAGCTGCTGGGAGCAGCTGTGAGTGGCCGTCCAATGGCCAGCAAGCGACTGCCTCACCTGGGAAAAGCACAATGATAATACCAACATGGGCCAGTGAAGCGATGTCCTCCACAACTAAACTGAAGAACAAAAGGACGGCAACTTGTCTGTTCCCCTTCCCTGATTCTCCAACGCTGTTCCCCTCCCCCAATTCCCCAATAAAATCTTTAAAAATATATATACACAGAAAGGAGCTTAGGAAGGTTCACTTGGAGAAAGGAAGACTATGGAAAGAAATAACACTCTTTAAATATTTGAAGGATTTGTGTATATGTTTAAATAAGACAATTACCTTGCACTTGCTGCTCTAGAGGGCAGAAGTAAGATTCATGGTTAGGAGTTATAGGGTAGTGGCTTTCATCTTCCTTTAAGAAAACACTTTCTAAATGAGTTGGAAAATGGTAAAGCAGATTGCTTTGTGAGATAGTGAGTTCCTTGCCACTAACTGATTTTAAAACAGAAGTTGAAAAACTCTCCTCCAAAAATGTTTTAAAGGGGGCCAATTACTGGATATAAGATTCTATTTTATGACTTCTGAGGTTCTTTCCAAAGTTAACAATCTATGCTTCTAATTATTTGTTAACTTTCCATTTCTTCTTTTCCTTTGAACATTAAAAGCTACAAATTAGCATTTACTAAGGTAACCAAAGGATACAGGAAGGAAGTACAAAAGTCTCACAGTGCTCAGAGAGAAAACTCAGTGCTCAGTGGCTCTCCCAAGTGACGTTGGAGAAGATAGGATAAAGAAAATGTACCCCCTAAATAAATAAATGTAAGCCTGCTGTAGCTATTCACGGGGTTTCACATTATGTGTGTAGGGACATGTAATAGACATGCCAGGATTTTACTAATTACCTAGTCTTCTGGTTAAATAGCATCTTCTCTCTCCATTTGGAAGAACATTCTACCTTTTTCTGTTTCACAGGACAAGAGCTGTTTGCTGAGAGGATGTCTTAGCCAAGTACTTAAAGAGAAGCATACTTATGAATATGATCACATTTGTCAACCTCCCGAGCAGTTTTCTTCCTATTTTCCCTGCTATTTAATTTCTTCCTTTTGACATAATTTGCTGCCTGTTCGGTTAAAGCAGTTAGATATTTGTGTTGATTGGATATTTGTTGTCTATCATGAAGTGGAGGTACTTAGCTCGTGATGGGAGCTGGCTCTTAGATGCTCACTCTGAGAGTAACTCCTTTTGCTTTGCTCTTTTCTCTGTGGCACGCTTGTATCTGTCTCTTCAGCACTGTGTATGGCTCAAACTGCAATGGGCCCTCAAAGAAGCACTTCTTTGGTACTGTCTGTCATTTAAAAATGTGTTGATTATGTTGTTTTCTTCTTGAGTGCCACTAGAGAGGAGAGATGACCAACTAAGGAGGGAATATGAACATTTCCTTTCACTTACCAAAATCTTGAACTATTCATGAGATGATGTGTGTGAAACAAATGTAAGGGGTAACAAAAAGACTTTTCATGTGAGTGAGTGCAGAAAGCAAAATTCATTTTACAAGAGAAAATAACTTGAAAAGGACATTAATGAAATAGTTTCTTAAGTGTAATTCTGATACTTCTAGCTTTGGAAGGTGTGTGTGTATGTGTGTGCGTGCGCATGCATGCTTCAGTATGTGTATATATAAAACTATTTTTGAATCCTGTATACTGGCTTCCACCTGCACGCAGAAACTGTGAGAAAAGTGTCCAACCACAAGGCAACTGGTAGTGACAAAGGTTAAGGACAGGAGAGAAATAGCAAAGAGTTAAGATAGTAAGCACTTTGAAATACAAATGTAATTTCCCTTTTACCTCTTGATTTATATTACCTTGAATGTAGGACAAGTTGGGATGTCAACTGAACATGGAAGGACAGAGATGTCTCCCTCCATAGCCCCTGCTCTGCCCCATTGTCAGTCAGAGCAGTTATGTCATCATCTCTCTGTCATTTCAAGACACAAACTAGTGTCATTTTTACCTCCTTCAGTCTTCCTTCTGGTCACACACTCTGCTGCTGAACTAAACTTCATTTGTTTCATGCTTTTCCCTCATATCTGTCCACTTTCCCCCCACCCCAGGTTACTGCCTGTCTCAGCTAGTTTTTATTTTGTAACTTGATCAACTTCAGGCTCCTCCTGGACTCCCTGCCTACACCTGTTCCACACTTACCATTGTCATCCTGTGGTCAGCACTGTTTTCTTCATCCATCACTTAGCCCCTTAAAGCTTCTCCTAAAATGGACTTTCTTATCTCCCCTGAATGCCTCACAGTGTCTTGTCACTGACTATGTTCTCCAGAACCCTAAGATCCACATACTGTACCTCAGAGCCTGTCAGGGACAAGCCTTGAACTTCATTTCCTTGATTTCTGTTCTTTGGTTCATGGGTCTTTAATCATGTTAGACAAACCTGTCCCAATTTCTGATGATACAGTCATTCCAGTCCAAATGCCAACTGTTTAAGGAAACAGTGTATATCATTAGCCTAGATCAGGTTCTCCTCTTTCAATCACACCCAATTATGGTTCTCCTGGCATTAAATGGTCACTGTCACTGCTCTCCCATGAAGCCTTTCTAGATTAACCGGAGGGAACCTGCACTTTCCCTCGTGGAATAAAAGATTCCCAGCGACTTCCCTAGGCCTCTCACCAACAGCTTCCTATTTTCCTTTGACCTGATGTCAGCACAGCACATTCACAGATGATGTTCTAACTGGTTACTGCAGAGTTCCGTACAGGCCACTCTGTTGCAGGGTGTGTGTGTACATGCACACATGTGTGAGTGTGCAGATTTTGAGAGGAATCAGTCAATGGACTCAGACATCAGTGTCTAGCAAAACATCATGTATCAATTAGTACCTGATTGATTCTTTGGGATAATTAAATCAGGATATCATACTGACTGGCAACAGACATAACAGTAGTAGAAATAGTTTAAAATGAATTGGGTTACATAACAATTTTTTAAAGTAGGTACTATGATCGTTTTCATTTGCTGATGAGGAAACTGAGGCACAGAGAGGCTAATACCTTTTGTAAAGTCACACAGCTTGTAAGTGATAGGTCAGCCGGTAAAGGAACGCACACGGTCAGGCAAGTTAAGAAAGTTTAAGAAAGCCGATTTTATTAAGAGAGAGTCTATTGGGCTGAGCAAAAACGGCTACAGCCCGGGCTCCATGTCCAAAGGAGACTTGCATCCCCAAGGGAGGGGTTGATGAGGGTTATATAGGGGCGGTGGTGACAGGGTAGCATTGTTTGAACAGAAAATGCTGACTGCCTGTAAGCCAGTAGCTGTTTGGGGGCATTTTCTGTTATTGTAAGTTTGGCTCTGTCTGCAGGTGCAGGCCAACAGACATTTTGTTGTTTTCTTGCAGACATAGCTCTGTCTGTAAGTCAAGGTCTCTGAGACCTAACATTCAGAGACCTAACATCAAGTCAAGGTCTTTAACATTTAGAGACCTAACAGTACGTGTTAGAGACAGCATTAAAATCAGGCTTTCTGATACTGTAAACCCCCTCTGAACCATTATGCCATATTGTCATATTATAGACGATTTATTAATTTTTTATTTTTTTAAATCTATATTGAAGACAACCTAAACTATATTCATGTTTTTTTAAATAGAAAAATAACACACAATATTGAGTTAAAAATATGATGGAGAAAATATTTATGTTTTGGCATAGCTCAAATGAATTCTAGTTAGTTTAGAAATGTTTTCCCTATAAAAATTTAATATCATATTTAAATATTAAAAAATTAATATAAAATATAAATACATGCTTTAAGAAGCATAAATTTTTTATTTATTCCAGGATACTGAGTATTATTTTTCCTGTAAGAAATACAAGTGGGAAAAAGAATGACAATTTCTAAAACAATAAAAAAACTTCCACAGCTAGGAAATGTCAGATTAAATTATTATACATGTGTGCTGCCTGCAGAAGTTCACACAGGGCCCTGAAACGGCTGAATAGAGGACACGAGAAACGTAAATGATTGCTTTCTTTTCATGTGGAGTCGAACTTTTCTGATTTGTTTCTGGATTTGGGTTTCATTTTCTTCTTTTCCTCTTTGGTGGATTTGTAATAGAATCAGAATCTAGAATGTTGGTAAAGGAATTGCCAATCGGCAGAAGAAAACTTCCCTAGCTCGTCACCTGGTTTGAGAAACACCCTGTAGGATAAAAAGCTGTGACACGAATAAGTAGGGTCACACATGGCTTCCTTATCAATGAGTCCGAGGTGTGACGAAAGTTTGCTATAGTTTTTTTCCCCACAGTTTCTTCCTGACTGAATTAAATGTGTCATTGTTTGATGTGTCACTTTTTGATTTATTTCTTCTGAGTCTGAAAGGTATAATCAGTTACAATTATTAGCATAGTTGTAAATTTAATGTTTCCATCCTCTTGCTGTTCCTTTAAGCATCAATTTCTCTTTTCCATTCCTTCCTTCCCGCCCCGCCCCAGTGCTGCCAATAAGCCACAGTATGAATACCAAGGATGCCTCACTCTGGGCTGCAGCCTGCCTTACTCAGCCATAAGCCCAGTTCTCATCTCCCCAGTCTGTGCAATGCTCCTTCCTTCTGGGGACTTCCTTTTATGATGGGGCGATGACTGTATTCTAAGTCTAGATGAAACATGACTGAGTAGTAAAACTTTGGTAGATTTAGTGTTCCCACAAAAATTAGACACCAAAAAGCGACCTGCTTACACGCTGCAAAGACCTCCACAGAATGACTCTCAAATAGTGAAATGTCTTACGCGATGTCGCTGTCGGTGATCCTTAGCGGCCAGTGGTCCTCATGAGTGTTTTTCAGACTGAGACCTTTTTGCAAACAATCTACATACTTATATTTAAAACTCCAATGATTATTTGAAAGAAGAGGTTGAAAGTAGTTGGAGGTAATATGCCTTATTCTGTTTTTCTGAAAGGAAGTAATATTGTTGACTAAGGGACGTATTTTGCATGAGAATATCAGAAATAAAGCCGATATTCTCATTTATCCATTTTTTGCAAATTGCCTTCCTTTTCTGTTTCTTTGAAACAACTTGATGAACTATTTGATTTATGAAAATTATTTGCAGGCTCTGGAGCAAATGACACTAAATATACATTTTTTCACTAAATTAATGTATATTTATTTTTAAGGCTGTAATAAAACAGTTAAATGAGGAAAGTTTTCTTCATGGAAAAAAACATTATTTCCTGTTGAATAGAGTTTTTCAATATATTTTTCTGTGTCTGGGTTAGATATTCCAATAGTTGCATTTTGTAGGTTCAATATAAAATTTACATTTTAAAGAGCAGGATGAAAGCTAAGACTGAATCTTTCAAATATACATATATTTTATTCTTTACCAGAAATTAAATTTGTTAAAAGAGAATATCTCAAAAGGTCCAACATGCCCAAATGTCTAATATGTAGTTTTGAGTATGATAGAAAATTCCTAAAGGAGACTTTCAGATCCCCTGTATACAGTAAAATACTCTGTATACAGTAATATTATCCAGCAGGCATAATAACTTTTCTCAAATTCCCAAGAAATACAAACTACTTTATTTTCTAAAATGATAATTTTTTAAAAACACATACGCATTTTAGGGATTTTTCTGCATAGCTCTAAAAGAGCATAAACTCTTTATGGTTATCCAATTCAGCTTCTGTGAATAAACAGTTTATAATTCTGTTGGGTAAAAAATAATTGACAAGCTTCCATCTTACACATTTTCATGAAATTTCTTCCCTTTCTTCAAATTTGCCCTGAAGGCCTTTATTTTCTCCACTTAAATTGCTTAATAGATATTGTTAGTGGCTTGAAATATGAGAATATATTTTGTATTTAGAATCATATAACCTTTAGCTTTTTCACTGGAATGTGTCCTAAGAGATCATTTCTAGAATAACTCCTTCACTCCACACACACAAAAAGTTGAGTCTCAAAGAAGCTAAGTAAGCCATCTGAGATACATGGAGAAACACTAATTCCCAGTTCAGGGCACAGACCTGTTCAACAAACATTTACTGAGTGTTTACTGGGGATTTTTAAATAATTGAGAAATAGTGTCGACCTTCCTAGGAGCTTATAACCTAATGGAGTGTGCAGACATGTAAATAGAAAATATAAATGGGATGTGTTAAATATGACAATAAAGGTGAGTGCAGGATAAAAATACAAAAGAGGAAGAATCGATTCATTTTATAAGTGCTTTTATTTTTCATCCAGAAACATTTATTTGGCACCTACTAACTGTAAGGTGATAAATATTGGTGAACTAAAATCGACATAGTCCCTGATCTCAGGATTCTTAGTCTTGTGGAGGACAAATGTCAATGAATTAATCACATAAAAATTATACTAAAAATTAAAATATGTGCTTTGACTGCAGTTCTCAAAAAGCACATTACAAAACAACCTGACTGCACTGGGGGTTCGAGAATGAATTCTCTCTCCTCCAGTCACTGGAACAACCCACAGATAAAAGGGTTTGATTTTAGTAGTCAAATTAAAAGAAAAAAAAATTAATTTAGAAATAACAGATTCTTTTCTGGGTAGTTTAGTTTGTGCAGAAAAGGAATTCATGAAGGTATTTGGCAGCTTGACAGGCTTGGGGGTGTCACAACCAGAAGTGACGCCACAGTTGCGCCCCTGGGAGGCTCCAGCAGACATGCTGTTGTCTCCAGGACCAAGCGCAGACACTGCGGATGCCCTGCCAACTTGCAGCATAGATGCCAGCATGAAGATTTCTGTTGCTCTGCCTCTGGACCCTTGTCTCTGGTCACTCTACTGGACTGAATTCCAGGAGGAACATACTTCTTCATGCTGCTGCCATCCAATAATGAAGCCTCAGGAGCAGAGGCAGAGCTGTCAGGAAGCCACGAAAGCTTAAGCTGAAGGCCCCTCACTTGGTTCACACATATTTGCTCCTGCAGTGAGCTGGCAATGTGTGCTTACAGATATGATTGAAGGCCCTGGGGTCTCACTGCGCCAGATCACAAAGGGTTTCAATTTGTAGCCTGCAACATTGCCTCCAAGCAAGACTGTTATCCTGTCCTTAAAAAAAGCCTTGAAACCTGGAGGTGACTTGGCCTCCTTCCTTATGGATGAAAAGTCCTTTTAGGCATCTGTTTCCAGAATAGGAAGGTTTTATCCATTCTGCATATTTGCTCTGACAAGTAATTTTCCTCCACCATCAGCTCATGTAAAGTTTCCAGAAATTCTTTAGCTGCCTTCACATCAGCACTTGCAGACTCACCGCTCACTGTCACATTATGTAATGAATAACGATTCTTGAATCGTTTAAACTACCCAGAGCTAGCAGTAAATTCAGCATCATAGTTGGGTCTAGCCTTTTTTGCACAGTATGTTTGTTTGCCCTAGCATCACCGCAAACACATGACTAATGCGTTGTGCTACAATGCTAGGTAGGCTACGATGCCAGTAGGTAATAGGAATTTTTCAGGTCCATTATAACCTTAGGAGACTACCACCATATGTGGCCCATTGTCATTACACAGCACGTGACTGTAATCCACTATGTTTATGTCGGAGCCCTGTTGAAGTGATGTTTAGATGTGGGTGGGTGGCAGTGTTCTATAATCTTATGATTAGATCTGAGTCTTTTAATGGGCTTGTGTCCTTGGGCTGTGAACTTCACAAGTGTTTATCGTTTTTTCCCTCCGTGTAGGTGAAACAGGAGGGTTAGAGGTGTAAATGGCTCTGGTAAAGTTTTTTTCCCTTTGTTATGGAGGACATTCTGTGCTTATTTCAATGAATACTCTCCCTTCCTTCCACTAGAGAGGGGATCTCTTTTAGTTCTTCGTCATGAGAATATGATGAGATTCCTGGAGGCAAACTCGGAAAAGGGTGAGAGTTTCCCTAAAACTGTGGCCCCCAGGAGTTTCTCATTCTCATTCTGGTCCACATTCAGACTCCAGGAATTTGTCAAAGTTACCGTTTAAGGGTTCCTACAGTGTATGCTCTTGCAGCATCTGCTCCGGGTAAACAGACCTTGACTGTGGTTTTCTTTATTCTTCTGTCTGTCTACATTTCAGCATTTCCATTGCCCTATGACCTCCATTCTCTGATGGAGGTCATTGATTTTGAGTTTGTTCAGCGTTTTTTCTTATTTTAAGAATGGAAGCTCTTTCTTTACATGTCAGAACTGAAACTTGAAGTTGCTGTATTTTTTTTAAGTTTTATTTTGCTCCTGTCTTGTTTCTTTCTTTTTACAACTTGACTTGTGCAATAACCATTGCAGCGCTTGAATAACGCAGCTATTAGTGATCTTCTCGTCCCTTCAAGTTGGTTCTCTGTTGGCCTAACATCAATCAGTATGTGAAACTCAGACCCTTGACGAGTTGCACTTACCATTCATCATCATTCTTTCCTTTTTCTTATTTTTGTTGTCCCTCCTTGAGATTTATAGAGGCCCTGGAGAGGATGACAGTCACACGCTGCCTGTCATGTCCCTAGACAAAGCCTCGTTAGACACCTACAAAGTCACTCTGTCCCATTGCTACCTCAGATATTCTACTTCACCATCCCCTGGCCACCCTTCCTATCCCCCCAGCAATGATACTCAGCTTCCATTTCTCCAGTAAAACCTGGAATCTATACTTACAGTCCCTGTTATTTTGTGGAGGTAAGCACATTTGTAAATGAGAAGTGAAATAATGAAATGTTCTGTGCAGTTGCACCTTTGGCCATACTTTCCTCACCAACAGTCTTTTCCGAGTGGCTCCAATCCATCCACACGCTCTCACAATGGTGGGCTGTTTCTGTAAACCAACTCCTGACTGCCGAGATGCTCCGGAAACTTGAGCTGTTTCTACAGGACAGTACTGTCCCTTTCCCTCTGGCAAGTTCCTGTGCCACCAGCAGATTTTGTGTCCCTGTCATAGATACACCGTTTTTGAAGAGGTCTAGGTTTTGGCCTCGGTTACAGGAAAGGTCCTATCCTGTCATTAGTTCTCTTATTGTCCACTCTCCCTTGGCCTGAGGCTGGTAGCTTTTGCATCTGCTACCCCTAGACCCCTTAGAGTTCCCCTGCATCTCTTTTAGTAGTTAACTACATTCTAATAATTAATAACATCTTATAGTACAATTTCCCTATTCAAATAACAGTGTGGTTTCTGTGTTACGATGGACCTGATCCATTTGTCACAGTACATTGTTCCTGAGTCTTCACCTATCTGTTTCCCTCTGATAGTATAAGTTTAAGTTGATGAACTATAAAACATAAGTCATACGCTATATTTTATTCATCTTTTAATATTTAGCATCTTGCACTATTTCTGAATGCAATAAGAGCTCAAAAAATGTTTGGTAAGTGAATGAATAATGGCAGTGATTTTTTTTTTAATCAACAAAGTAGAAATGTTTCTATGAACTTATGATACAACTTATGATACTTTTCCCAAATTTTTGTCATTTTTGAATTAACTTTGCAGTTAGTAATGAGAACTGGAATAAAGTTTCCTGAAAAACATTTCTCAAAAAAAACCCCCAACAACCCCCCCCAAAACAAAAAACAACAACAAATAAACCCCTCAATTCTCCAAGGCAAGCATGTTCCACATGAGGGATTTTAATTCTGTTCTCTAAGTAATTCATGAATGGTGTGATTTGTACATTCTTGTTAAATGAAGAATAAATAGTCTTCTAAAGTAAAACTACTTTGTTTTCCTACAGCTCTCATGATTTTATCAGGTTCTTTTCAATATTAAAAATGTTGAACTATGAGATTATTTTTTCCCCCAGAAGATAGATATATCAATAGTATACTCAGTGAGATCTATCTCTAAAATCCTGTATTTGGCAGTGGAGACACATTATTAAGGTATGCCAGTTGTCTGTAACTCATTATGATTCATCGGAGAAATTCATGCTAAGGTTTTTGGTGGTCATTGTCAGCAATCTATAGCGTCATTTTAATACATTTTGCTGCAGAGTAAATGACAGCTAAATCTGTAAGTGGCTTTCCAAACAGACTGCTATCTGATTTGTGCATGTGTATATATATATATATATATATATATATATATATATATATATATATTTAATTCAGAAGTTTTTATGAAATTTCATCAACATTAATTTTTAAAAACCTTGATAAATTGAATTATAGAGAACATGATGGATTTAAGAAAAATGGCATATGGTTTTAGGTATTTTGTTGTTTTATACCTCATCAAAAATTCCTTTAACCTAAATTCTTATGTTTTTGTTTTTTTTCCTCCTCTTGGGAATGATATAAGAGTTGGATTAAGTGAGAATGATGCGTGGTAATGACAATTAGAATGTACCCAATTTGTGTGATACATTGCAAGGAATTATACATCATGATCTGGCTCTGGCTTAACCTGTTTGAAAAAAATGAGTCCCTTCTCTTCCCAACTTGCTGTACTGAGAGAATTCTTATCTACAGAAGTCAAGAACAGCTGTTTACTAATGGATAACAGCAGGCAAATAAACACAGCAGTCTGGGCAGAGGATATTTTTCACTCTTGTGCAACTCGTTTCTCTGTATTTTGTCCTCTGTTGTGGATTATAAAGTGTGTATGTGAGAGTAAACATTAGGCAATCACTCTTCCTCTCCTCTTCCTACATGAGGAATCACGCTTCGAGGCATATTAGTAATTCATATATTCTGAGCCATGTGCAATGCAGTCCTTTATTGAGTAAAATAAGTACAAAATAGAAACATGGGTTAGGTTTTCTTTTCTCATTAATCATAAGAACAACACACTAAGATGGGAATGCTTCTTCCCAATGGGGTATCCCTGATCTGGCTGCTTCTGTATTCTGCTGTTATTACCAGTTACTGCATACCTTCCATAACCACGTGGCTACTGCATAGTAGTCTAGGTGAGACGCTATGAGAGTGAACCTCAGGAGAAGTGATTGGAATAAGTACATTTCAAGGAGATATGCATTTTCAAGCATTTCAAATACTTCAAAGAGGTCATATATAAAAGGAAATGAGGGGGGAAACAACCCAGCAACACACTGGATTTGAGAATTAAGAGGTTTTGGTAAAGTTGCATCCAGTTGGGAGCCAAAGTACAAGGAATCAGGATTGACTATAGATTCCCCTTTAAAGATTAGCAGTAAGGACCATCAGAGTTTATTTGGAGGTTTTATTTAGATAGAATGAGCAGTAAGCATTTTTTTGGGGGGTTGGGGGTATATCTGGAACTGTTCCTGTTATCTTAAATTTCAAAATGTTCTGTTTGGAGTTTGGGTTAGAGTTGTGAAGGATGGTTAAAAATTACTATTAAATAAATAGGTAAGACCATTTTGGAGGGACACATGATTGTCTCCATATTATACAAAGATCTATAATAAATAAAGAAATGCTTCTTTGACTGTGTATCTTGTGTATGATTTACCACATCACTTTATCTTCAAATATAGTAGCATTCACTATTGTCTTCTTTCATGTTAATATTGCTCAAAAATATATGCCTGGGCTTTGGACTTGATGACACAGTTAATGTAATTTCAAGGATGTTTTGGTATTTGACGGTACCTTGCTGTTATACCTGTGTGCTGCTTCCTCATTCCCTGAGGGCAAACCCCCATTCTGAGTGCCAGCGTGTAGCTCAGAAAGAGAGTGGAAAGAATAAAGTTTCTATAATAAAAAAGTTTCCATTTTTTTTTTTAGAAAAAGGACTGTGAAGATGGTATAACAGGCAAAAGATTTGCCATCCCACATTAAACAAGCAAAACATGATAAAATATATGAAAAAATGGTTTTCAAGGCACTATACATCAGGCAATGAAGTACAGTGACCCTGAGTGATGAGAAATAAGTGACTTGAGCCCAATGATTGCCCCAGCTTTCTGCCTTAGGAGAGTTTCCAGGATGTCCAGGGAGGAGGAGTCTAGACACTCCCTGAGTGAGGAGATGGAGCTAGCTAGGATTTGTGTTGACCAAAGCAGCTAGAGTTTGCAGGAAAGAGTACTGAAGAGGTGAGAACTAGACAGAGAGAAAAATAAGAGATATGAGAGTTCCCAGCATATACACAGGAGTGGGAATTGTGCCTGCTCCTACCAATTAGATTGGAAAACCTAATAATTCATAGAAAATTGGATAAGTACATAGAAGGGCTTTGCTGCATCAGTCGTGAACAAAGTTAGCCTTAGATAAAAGGTTGCTCTGATGCTACTTAATATATTTATTTAAACACAACATATGAAAGGATCAAACTGTTTCCAAGTAACTTATTTGTATGCAAAAACAAAACTAAAAAATATTTACAAATAACATCTATTATAGTCACATAACTCACATGAAGTATTAAAGGAAGTCCTTTAGACATAAGGACAATGATACCAAGTGGAATTATGGACCTCACTAGAGGAATAAAGAGTATTGAAAATGGTAACTGCATGGGTAAATTTATAAACTTTTTCTCATTATTTAAATATTAAAAAAACACCATCGATTCTTTAAACAAAAATAACAACAATGTACTCTAGGAGATTATAATTATGTAGAAGTACAAAGCTTAAAAACCAAGATGAGAGAAATGAAAGTGTAGTATTAAGGTTATTATATGTGAAGTGGCATAACATAAATACAGACCGTCAGACGTTAGAGGTGTCTATTATAAGCCTAAAGCAACCACTAAAATAACAATACGGCAAGTTATAGATAATAAACCAACAAAGGTTTATTGAAAATACAATTCAATTAATCCAGGAGACAGAAGAAAAAGAGGGACAAGGGAACACGTATGGAAAAAGGTAAAAACAATAAATTGCAAGATGCCAGACTTAAACTTAACCATATCAATAATCACAATAAGTCTGAATGGTCTAAATATTCCATTAAAAGGCAAAGATTGTCAGACCCAATTGTATGCTGCCTAGAAGAAAGGCATTTTAAATAGGAAGACATTACTAAGTTAAATGTTAAAATACAGATAAATACATACTAGGCTAACATTATCAAAAGAAAGCTGTAGTGGCTGTACTTCTGTCAGTCAATGTAGATAGTAGAGCCAGGACTATTATGAGGGGTTAACAAGGTTATTTCATAATGATAAAAGGGTAAATTGGTCAAGAAGGCATTACAATCCTAAATGTTTCAGGATTTGCAGATATAGGTTCAAAATATGTTAAGAGAAAGCCGATAGGACTACAAGGATAAAAGACAAATCCATAATTATAGTATGAGACTTCCATATCTGTCTCAGCAATTAACAAAACATTGTCAGGAAATCAGCAAGGATATAGAAAACACAAACAGCACTACCAACTTGAGCTAATTAACATTTATAGATCATTCCACCCAACAGCAGCAGAATACACATTCTTTTTAGTGCACATGAATCATTTACCAAGACAGACCACATTCTGGGCCATAAAACAAATATCTAGAAGTTAAACAAGATTCAGTTAATGCAAAGTATGTTCTCTGACCACAATGGAGTTAATAAGAAATCTTTGAGAAATTCCCAAATATTTGGATACTAAACACTACACTTCTGAGTAACCTATGGGTCAAAGAAGAAGTCAAAAAGAAAATTTGAATGCATTTTGAATTCAGTGAAAATCGAAATACAGCACGCTAGAATTTGTGGCATGTCTCTAAAGTCATACTTAAAAGGAAATGAACAGCACTACATGTCAGTGTTAGAAAAGAAGATCTCAAATTAATGACTTCAGGTTCTACTTTAGAAAACTAAAAACAAAGAAGAAAATTAAACCTAAGCTAAATTGAAGAAAGCAAATAATAGTATTACAGTGGAAATCAATGAAATATAAAACAAAATTACCATTGGGAAAAACAAACCAAAATTGGTTCTTTGAGAAATTGAGAAATTGATAAACATCTAGCCAGAGTGATCAGAAAAAGAAAGAAAGAAAGAAAAAAAGACAGAAAGAATAAATGAATTAGGAATGAGTGTGGAGAAGACATCACTATAAAGTCTACAGATATTAAAAAGATTATAAGGAAATAGTATAAACAACTATGCCAATAAATTTGACAAATTAAGTGGACAGGTTACCTAAAAGACACAGACTACTAAAGTTTATGACTTTGCATATATATGACAATTGATATTCAACAAAGTACAAAGGTGATTCAGGGGAGAACATATGGTCTTTGCAATAAATGGTGCTGGAACAATTGTGTGTCTATGGGAAAAAAAATAACAAAAAACTTTAATCCTTATCTCACATCATATAGAAAATTAATTCAAAATGGATAATAGACCAAAGAAATCCTAAATATAAAACTCCTAGAAGAAAATATTGGAGAAAATCTTTATGACATTGGACTAGCTAGAGATTCCTTAGGTATGATGCCAAATGCACAATTCACAAAAAAAGAGAAAAGAGAAATTGGACTTCATCAAAATTTAAAACTTTTGCTCTTCGAAAGACTCTGTTAAGAGAATGAAAAGACAAGTCACAAAATAGAAGAAAATATTTTCAAATGTATATGTGATGAAGGACTTCTACCTAGAATACCTAAAGAACACTTAATAAGAAAATAAACAATTTAAAAACTGGGCAAAAGTTTTGAACAGACATTTCACTAAAGAAGGTCTTCCAAAGAAAACAGCAAATTAGCAGGTGAAAATATGCTCAGTATCATTTGCTATCAAGGGAGTGAAAATTAAATCTATAATAAAATACACGCCTATTAGAATAATTCAAATAAAAAGATTGACCCTACCAAATGTCGGAGAGGATGTGGAAGAACTGGGACTTTTATAAACTGCTGAGAATATAAATGGTACAAACACTTTAGCAAACAATTTGGCATTTCCTTAAAATTTTAAACATACTCACATGATGATCCAGTCAGTCCATTCCCAGGTATTTACCCAGGAGAAAGGAAAGCCATACAAAGACTTTTACACAAACATTTATAGCAGCTTTGTAAGAGCTCCAAATGAGAAATGACCCAAAATATCCATCAACAGGTAAATGGATAAAGAAACTCTGGTATAGCTATACAATGGAATACTACTCAACAATAGAAAGAGTGAACTATTGGTATTGGAACAACTCAAAATAATCATCCTCAGCCAATGAGGCCAGATAAAAAAGCACATAAGGTATGATCGATTTCATTCATATAAAATGCTGGAAAATGCAAATAGAAAACATAGAAGCGACTGGCTGAGGATGGGAATAAGAGGTAAGAGGGAAAGATTATAAAGAAGAATGAGGAAACTTTTGGGGATGATGGATGCATTCACCAATTTTGATTGTGGTGATGGTTTCATGGAGTTTATAGCTGTCAAAACTTATCAAATTGTATACTTTATGTATAGTTTAATATACGTCAGTTACACCTCAATAAAGCTGTTTTTCAAAAAGAATTGTTATTTATTCCTGTTCTTTGGCTTTTAAACTGCCAAGCCTTTACTTTTGGATATCACATAAATTAGGGTACACTGCTGCTGTTTTGTCTTGATGAGGAGTTTTCTTGCCCCTCAAATCTGACCCCATCTAGTCTTTCCCCAACTAGACTCTCATTAATTGGAACATAAAAGACGAAGGAAGTTCAGAACAGAAGAGGCTGCATTCCCCAGAAATTCATAAATATGTATCAGGGACTAATTCTGTTCATTCCCCATCTAGCATTGCTTCTGGGGTCTAGCATAGTAGTTTTAATCAGTCTGGGGAGACCGCCTTCCAGGACAGAAATTGTGAAGCAGGAGAGATGGGGAGGGAATGGACAGCAGGAGCATATCAGACTCTTTGGAGGGTGGGATGACATATGTCGTTAAAAAACAAAGCAGATTTAGGCCCCAATTTTTATATTTTATTTTTTGGTTGTGAGTCTTCATTTATTTTGATTTTTGAATAACTCTAAATAAGGGCATTGGATTTTTATGTTCATGAAAGGGGACAGTTTATAAAGATTGAGAGATACTATTTTAAGATATTCCTTTTACTTTTGAGTTAGTGATTCATAACTTTTTGAAGAGTTTTGAAAGTCATAGGCCCTTTCCGGAGGAAAATTAATCCGCATCTAATGTTTTATAAAGTGTAAGGGGGTCTCAGAAGCAACCCCAAGTGCTCATGGATTCCAGACTCAGAGACTGTATATTCAACTACCCTATTTTCAGATGCCTTCAGGACTATTTCAGGTTACCAGGAGCTCTGGACACAAGGTGTGCTCCTGGGAGTATTTCTAAAAAGTCTGACTGGTAAACACTGGGACAGTGAGACGACACTGGGCTTGTAGCCTTTGGATAGGAAGCAAGAGATGAGCCTTTGCTGAGAACATTAGTTTTATTTCCTGCTAGCTGTGCAATCCTGGATGAAGCACCTAATTTCTCGGAATCTCACATTTCCTCATTTTAAAATATGGGGAAAATACTATCGGTCCAGTCTGCTTTAGAGCATCATATGAGACTCAAACAAGACATTATTAAAATCCAGCTGTGTAGTATAAAAACTCTATTAAATGTAAATAATTATTCTGTATAAAAAGACAGGGACTACATATGTTAACGGGGGACATTAAACAATGCATTTGAATTTACGATTGTGAATTCAGACGAAAGAGATCTCTGCTTTCCAAAATGATCAAGAAACTCTATGAGATTGCAAGAGGCCATAGATGAAAATCAACCCACTCATTTCCCGTAATGCATCTGCCATTGCCACTGAGGTCACATGAATTTTCTGGTTTCTTCAGCCCCTTTCTCTAATCTGATGCCTGATGCTGCTGCCATATAGCATGCTGGGGTTTATGAGATTCCCTGAGTTGTCGTGAAGGCTCTGTCCCTTCTGTAATTGTACCCCATGTCACCATGAACTATTCAGATGCTGTCATGAATGATTCTAGTACCAGTGAAAAGTCAAACATGTTTGCAAAATTCACAGCTGCTTAACGAGGTGTTTTCTGAAATATGTACTTGTTTAGGCAACTGTTACAAAAGTGGCGGTGACTACACCCGCCCTGCAGGAGTCAGGACAGAGTTGGTGCTGCAGTGCCATTTTGCCCTTTCGTTCTCAATGTGTAAAGTTTTTAAAGGGGTGTACGTTTTCCTGAACAGCATTTCAGCAATTCCTACATCATTTGGTTGTGAAAACTCCATGCCTGTGGCTGCCCCCTCCCCCTTCCATTCCACTGTATTGGCTGCAGGGACATCCCTGGTGCAAACTCATTTAGAGTCTGGGCACCAGCTTGAACACCCCACGGGGAAGCAATTGTTCCTTCAGAGGCCTCTTGTCCTCCTCATAACACTAATTTCTGCATGATTTAAATATGCGTTTTCCACCGCCTGTTTTTTGCCTGGTGCTGACACCACAGGCGCCATTATCAGGGAGAGCCTGGCTGTCCATCCTTTTCTTCCCTGCAGAGTCAGGTCGGCACCCTGGCATTTGAAAAGAGAAGGTATGCAGGAGATTGGAATCTAGTTCTTGGCCGGCCCTTCACATATCGCTTTGCACTGGATAAGAAGTCCTGGGCTCCTATGCTGGCTTTGCCATTTACGGGTCATGTAAACACAGATAAGTCACTCAGTCTCTCTGAGTCTGAGAGTGACGACAAAACAAGATTTTCAGCCTGTTGGAGAAGTCTTGCATCTGTTTCCTAGATATCATCTCACTCTGAGCCCCTTGGGAATCTCTGAAATGCGAAACAGCTTCATTTATTACAGAGCTGTATTAACAAGTTGAATTAACATGATCTTAATTAACATAAAATGACATTAGTTATGTGGCATCCTTCCTTGGTGCTGTCAAATTCTTGATGTTTGAGTCTGGAGATACAAATATGAAATGCATCTTGCCAACAACAAGGATGAATGGCTGGACAGCACGCCACAAGGCCGTCTAAGCACCCAGCCTGTACTGGGGAAAATCACATATTCTGGGCACTGCAGAGACAGAAGAGGGCCAGATGTCAGGCTCTGGGAGTGACCACTCAGCTCTCTGCAAGGACCAGCTGTTCCTGGGCATGATCTGGCTTTAGGATTGAATATCATATAAAGGATGAAATCATGGTACCTGTCTCATCCTTCCAGTCAGTGTGCTTGGCTGGGAAAACAGGATGAGGCAGACACAGTTAGCGCCCCCTAAGTCTCATGTGCCTTCCTCCATTTCCCAGGCTCCTCTGCAGTTAGGTCAGGGCCTTGTGGCTAGTTCTGAGCAATGAGCTAGGAGCAGGCCTGTTGGTGCCACTTACGGACTAAGGCCGCTGGAGCCAGTCGGCGCCCACCAAGTTTCTTTTATCCTGCCTTGGCAACATGGTCCAGGTAGTATAGCTCCAAGATGGAGCTGGCTCACCAACCTGCTTTGTACTTGACCTAACCAAGAAATAAACCTTTGATGTTTTAAGTCATCCAAATTTGGGGGCTTGTCTGTTGCAGTAGCCAGTGTTAATTGATACACATATAAAACGGTCAAAGATATGGGAGGGTGAGAACTAGTATTTGAAAGTTACCTAGAAACAATTTCAGTTCTTAAGGAAGACTATTCTAAAAGAACTTTTCAAGAACAGATTGGTCAAGAAAAAAATATTGACCCATGCAAGGAGATAATGAGCTCTGTCTGGGTCACCACGGTGTATACGAAGAACTTGCATGCAAGGGATGCTGTTATGCGGCTGCCGCGGTCTTCCTGCTGTACCCACTGCCCTGGTGATTGGGAGACTCACTAAGATGGCACCTGGGAAAGGCTGCAAGAATGTAAGACAATGTTAACTCATAAATGACGGCTTTCTGGAAGGTGTACCGAGCATGTTTCACCTTCGCCAAAGTCAACTCACTCTTTTGTGATTTCTGAAGAGGAAATGACTCCAGGCTCAGTTTATTGGATTTTCACTATCCTTTTTATAGAATCACTAAAGCAGAGAGACTTTAACATGGGTACCAGGCACATTTCTTTCATAATATAAGATTTCTTCAGGTCTTAGGCTACTCTTGTCCTTAGGATTGTTGCCAGGCGACAGCCTACAGCTGTTGGTCTAAATCACCTCTGAGAAGCTCATCTTTAAAAGAGTAAAGCTTTAGTGGTTTCTTTTGACCGAAGGGAAAAACAAAAGATTAACTAGCATTTTGAAAGTTGACCTGCAGGATCCTTAGAATGTTCTTTGCTGTTGAGGGTTCGGGTAATGGCTTTTTACTGTCTTTCTCTCAGGCACTTACAAGCAGCTCACCTCCAATAACCTTCACTGGTTAATGCTTAGGAAAGGATTTAACATGGTGGTCTGGGTGATCACCACACAGCAGGCATTCCAGACTCCTGTTATCACCTTGAACAGACGCTCGGGGCATCATGTGGGTGAGCGATCAGGCTGGAAGCTGCACAACGAGATAGGGCAAATTCAAGATAACAAATCGTGTGCAAACATGACATATCTAAACAACAGAGCTGGTCACCAACAATTCAGGAACTGGCCAGAGGGATGGTTAGCCTTTTTATTTTAAACCAAAACAATTCTTCAGAAGGCAACAGGATGTAATGTTAGCTAAAAAAGAAACTTAGAGCTCTTCTAGACCAAATTCCCCAATTTTCATGAGTTTGAAAACCAGCAGACAAAGATATGAAGTGGTTTGCCTAATGTCCCAGAGTTATTTGCAAATCTAGGACTAACACTCAAGTGTGCCAATTTCCAACCATTGCCTTTTGTATTATACCACTAATATATTCTCTGGAGATGTATTCTGCAGATAATTTTTAGTTAAACTCATCCACCTAAGAAAAGATAGCCTCAGGTTGTGGAGTTACTATGGCATTCATTCAGTCATTCATTGTTCTTGACCTCAAGGAACTTCCATTATTACGTGGAAGTATGATAATATTCATTGATCCAGACTCTGACTTACAGTAAAGATTTCCATATTCCTTTCCTCATTAAGCACATCAGTGTTTTACGGGGCTCACAAAACACTTAAGAAATCCGCAGTGACCCACATTGTGTCCATTCCTGATCTCCGTTTCCTGAGGTGTAACGGTTAATGCTGCTTTCTTTGCCTGCCCAGCAGACAAGAGTCGGCTCACCTATTCCTTCCAGAGCTTCTCAGGGGCACGGAAGATGGCACGTCCTTGCAGGCCCGTTCTGGCAGGTTGACACCCACTGTTCTTTCAGGACTCGGTGGGTTTCAGAGGGCCCACCTCTTTTCCGGAAAAGCAGTGCTCTCCACCTCACCAGGGGGCGCTCCTGCCTGGGCCCCGGGGCTCCTGTCAGGCTCAGAGCAAATGCAGCCTCTGCATCCTCTCAGGATGCAGGCTCGGGCAGCCACCCTGCTGGGAAGGTTCTTGGATCTGTGCGGGTGGGGGAGCAGGTGCATGTTTTCAGATCACAGTTTCCGAAGAGTCCCAATTTGGACCTAAACTTCAGTTCATGTTTTTTCTTATATAATTATTTCCTCCCCACTGCCTCCTAGTCACCTCATCCGAGCTCGCAGAGGAGGTTATACAGCTGCTTGGGGTCTTGCTGTGCGCTCTCACTTGCATCTAGAGCACCACATAAAGTCATGTTGCCATGAGCACCAGTTATGTTTGCGCCCTTGTTAGGAAGGTGACACTTTGGGGGCAGAGTCAAATAGCAGGTAAGTTAAAAAATCATAGACTCATAAAATGGGCATTCTGAGGATTCCAAGATGAGAGAGAGAGAGAGAGAGAGAGAGAGAAGAGAGAGAGAGAGAATTCATGAGTCAGATGTGCTAGAGGGCCCAGGCTGGAAGATGAGATGGAAGAAAATGGGAAGCTTGAGGACAAACAGAGAAATCAAAGTTTGGTCGAGCTGGAGAAGGAAGATAGGCACGAGTCTCCTATAAGCCCAGGTGTGGTGTTCTCATGCTGTCTTTCTCAGTGAGCCCTTCTTTAAGACAGAGACGTCCACTGGCGGAGAAAGGGGCTCAAAGCTGCCCAGGGCTTGTATTAAAATAGTAGTGGTGGCCTAAGCCCTTATCTTGGCACTAACACAGAAACAAGCCTCAGGCAGATTTAAAGGGCTGCAGGTTAGCTGGGTCACTTTCCATGGGAGTGTCAGCCCTGGCTCTGATGTCAGTTGGTTACCTCAGTGTCCACTGCAAGGTTTCCCACCCACAACCCTCAAATATACCCACACATGCACATACGAACACACACAGATACACACATGCACACACACCCTGTTTATATGCATATAATATACACGTGTGTGTATGTGTATATACGTATGTGTATGTATTATATATTTTATGTATTATATATGAGTAGTAATATAACATTATAGTTATATATGAATGGTAACATATATATGCCATATATATGTATATATATATATAAAATATTATATATATATATATATGTAAAACATCAGTTATAACATAGTTACACACACACAAATAACTAAGTTTTCCAGGACCCTGGAGTCCTTTCCAGAGACTGGCTGATTCCCTCCTTCCCTGTGCCGCGTACCCACCCCATCTCTCCTTACCCCCACTCCCACCCCCCATTCCCCATGGTTCCTCAGTAACTCACTGTGCCTTGAGCAGTGCCATAGGCTTCATTCAAACCCTTTAAATGCCTTCTGTCCCTCAAACTTACCTGTTCAGTGTCCCATTTCCCAAGTACCCTTTTGGTGGGTCTGGTTCTGCTCGAGTTAGTTCCATTTGCTGGTGGCTAATGGCTTACTGTGCTAGACTTTCGGATCGTGTATGTTCATGTTAACGGGGTCCTCCTGAGCTTCATCCCACGTGGACTGCTGCCAGGGCCGAGCCGAGGGTGAGGCTGCACACGTGGAGGAGGCGTTTGCACAGCGCTGAGCGAGCGCCTCCTTGGACTCCGTGCCCTCGGAGCCTCTTCCCACGCCCGAGTTCAGGCTCTGACTGCTAGATGGTGGCCGAGCAATGCACTCTGACCAGCAAGAAGAGAGGTCCTTCTTGGCACCCCCCAAATCACAGTCCATAGGTATCTGCTTGCTCTAAGTATGAACCTTGGGACACCATAGGTCTTTTTTTGCTAAATCACAATATAGAATGTCACATAAGACATGTCAGCTTGTCAAAATATTTCTTAATGATTGACAACTTTGAAGCATAGCTAGGGATTTGGTGGTAATAACAGAAGGGAGTTGAGCACAAACTGATACTAACTTGGCTCTGAACTAGTTTTATTTTTGTAGAAGTTCTGAAATAGAGTGGTATGATGGATGAATTTACAATAAAAAATGAGACATACTCAGGAAAAATGAAATTTTTAGGTCAAAGACACAAGTATCTTTCCTAAATGGAGTAATTGCCTTTGAAGGCAAAATTTACAAGATTCCCAGGGGCATAGAGTGGCATGGTCATATCTCATCACTGAGGTTGATTTCCTCGTTTCCAAGTACAAATGGATGAATCGAATGCTGATGTTCACTGACTTCCTGTCACGTTGCCTAAGTCACAAATGCAAAACGCAGATAATAAGGAATATGTAATTCAATCATTTTGAATGTTCTAGAAATCATTCTTGTCACAAATGTTTTTCTCCAAATGGAAAATTAAATGAACAGGAAAGTATCACATTCTATTCTTATTAAAGGAATAGGGGTTTTGAACAACAATTGCTTTGGAAAACAAAGGACAATTATTTCAAATCTATCACTAAAGGCTGACTGTATCTGCTAAAAATAAGTGACGTGAATTTTGTTGCAGGGTTTCCTGTTGAGGAAGCAATGGTACACGATTTCCTCCAGCAGGTACATACTAATGATCTTCCAGCCTCAGAAACTTCCTTTGACTTCTAGTCATTCTTCTCAAGGGACACTTGACAGATTGGAGCTAAAAAATGCAACCACGGAAGGACAGAGATACTGATAAAGTGGTACTGAAACTTCCTGTACATCTTTTCTTCAACATGAAAGAAAGGGTGATTAAGTGTTTGTTCCTTTTTCTATATCATCTAGTTTTAAAATTACTTTCTATATTCATGCTTGTTATTTTATTCAGCACCCATAGAGTGTTGTGCTCACTGAGCCAGGGCGGGGGACGGGGGAGGGGAGGGAGAAGCAGGGAGATTTTTTTTGCAGGAATTCACAGCCTGTCCTAAACCCTTTGGTGCAAGAGAGTTAGGTTTATTGGGGTCCAAATATCTAAATGAATAAAATAATGTTAGAGCTGTTCTGTTGATTTGTCTAGTTTTTCCTCTTTCACCCTATCCAGATCCCAGGCTTTGTCAAGCTTACAGTAAAATTCTGGTTTCATTGTTCTAAGCTACCATCTTTGAATGATTTTTCACTGCTTCTGCTATCAAACCCAAGCTCATGGCCATGGCTTTGTAAGGCCCGCGTGATCTGGCCTCTGGTGGCCTCTCTAACCTGGTCTTCCTCTAGTCACTGTGTTCTAAGCATGCTGGCTTCTTCTGTGCCTCAAATGTTCAGGCCTTTCACAACTTCGGGCTTTGTGATGCGTGCCCTCTAGCTGGGGTGCTCTTCCTCCAGCTCATCCTGTGGCTCATCCATCCATTGGTCTCAGCTCAAATGTCACCCTTACAAAGAGTCCGATTGTGTCAAGCTCTGCTCCTCTAGGCAAGCCGGTAAGAAAGCTGAACCCTCCACCTAGCTCCACCTCCTAACCACAATAAAAATCAAAGCCACATGCCCCTTCCTTTGCTCAAGCCACTTGAACTGGCTTGAGGTCTGCCTTGCTCTCCCCAAAAATCCTTACTCTATGAATAATAAAACTTCATACTCTCAGTGCCTGTATGACTTTATCAGTTTCCATACTGCAACCAATTTTGGGTGGTGGGTTTGATCTCACCCTCTGTGGTGCAATCCCCAAAGGTACTTCCTCAGAAAGGTCTTCTCCGACATTCATCTTAAGATGCCATCGCCCATCATTCTCTACCTCAGCACATTTTGCATGTCAGACCCCTTGAAAAAGTCTTTAATGCTTCTTGTTGTCTTCCAAATAATTAAAACAGCTGTAATCTGCATTCAGTGCCTTCCACAAACTGACCACTGCATCTCCAAAAATGTCGCTGCCTGCTCTGTGAGCTCCCAGGTAACCAGTCTTTGCAGTTCCTAGGGTAGAGCTGTTCCCTCTCCACCATCTAATTCATTGCAATTCCGCTTACTTGGAAAGCCATGACTCTTCTCAGCTTGTTCAAGATGGATCGATCCATCAAGCCTCAGGTTTAGGACCATTTCTTCCATGAACCCTGCTAAATAACTTCAAAGCCCAGCGATTGCTCCCACTTCTAAACTCTTATAGAAATATTTGCTGGCATGGTTTCCCCCTTACGCTTTCCTCTTTCCCCACTTTAAACAGGTAGCAAGACCCTGAGGAATTTTGCCAAGGGAGAAAATAGGAGAATTGTGAAGGCAACGGCTTTTCCCGTGTTTTGTAAAAACATAATCCATTGTATTGATTATATTGGAGCAGCAGGAGAGAGAGGGGAAGGTCTCTGAGAGGAAACTAGAGAGTGAAGTGTGTCCTGTGCAGTAGGACAGGAGAGAGAGAGCTTGAGGCTTACTACAGTGTGGAGACTGGTCAGCAGTTCTAAGACAACATCTCAAAGTTGGGCGCAAACTCACAGGGTATATAGCTGTGGGATGTGCCAAAGAAGGCAGCGCCCTAGGTGTCAGAACTTAGCCTTTCCAAAAACCGTCAAGCCCTAAGTGAACTTTCGAAGTGGCAGAATGCTTGGTCCTGAAGGGGTCACGCAGACTGGAAAATCGTGTCTCAAATAATGTGGACCGCTAGGTGACATGTGACCTCCCCAGACCTGGGTGCTGCATGAACTCAGGGAAGGGAGCCCTTGGCATTGACTCAAGTTGAATTTCCTTTCCATCTTGGCCACAATTAGATTGCTCTAGAAAAGAAAGATATGGCTCTTTCTTGCACACCTGAGTTGGCAGACTTATTATTTTATATTTGCTACTCTAGTGATTTATTTATTAAGCTCATAGTTACCTTATTAGGTTGAAATGGAAAGTATAAAATATTTATTTAAAAATAACAATAATAAGTCCATTATGTATTAGCATAAATGATATTTTATGAAGGTAACTATATTTTCCCAAACCAAAATTTTAATGAGCGTGGCATTGTTTTATATTCTTGCAAATCTCTTTGTAGTCTTGCTTAACAGAAGACAGCCCAGGTTCTAATATCTGCTTCTACATTCAATCTACTTTAGTATCACCCATCAGGTAGCCCTTTGCAAACTTCACTACCCACTTGTAAGAGAATGAGAGTGAAAAGGTAAATATCTTAGTATTTTTATGAAAATAATTTTGACTTCTTGGAGATCCTGAAAAGGTTTTAGAAATTCCCAGGGATCCCTAAATCACATATGGAGAGCAGTTGATTATTATGATTTTACTTATCCCACTTAATATGAATATTCATATATTTGATTACTTGATGCTGCCCCAGACTTTGAGAGGTGTGGGGACATACAATACAGGTGATGTACTATAAAAACCTTGTAAAATATGAAAAATTCCAAATTTTCAAAAAGATCTGTCCTTAAGGTTTTGGGATAAGCAATTATGTACCTTGTATACTTTCTTAAATAAGTTAGTTTCATGGTAACAACCCAAACTGGAAAAAAAATCAATGCACACTAGTAACAAAGAAAATCTCAGCATAACACAGCGGCAGATGTGCTCCGGAGTTTAACAAAATGTGTAGCAGCTAGAGATACAGCATGATTGAAGTGTTATTTTTTGATATATTCCTTTATTCATTCAGCAGTTATTGATCATCTACTATGAGCACCTATTATAATCTTAGCTCTAAATTATGACAGTTACTCGAAAATGGTGAAAAAATCACACAGTTGTTTGATAAAGTTTCCAACCAGAGAGACTGATCAATTGGCATTTAATTTTATGGCATGATTCAGATGTTTATATGGATTTTGCAGGGGTTGATAAACTGTGGCCTGTGGCCCAAATCCCGCCCTCTGCCTGTCTGTGTAAACACACAGCCATGTTCTTTCATGTAGGTATTGTCCATGACTGCTTTTATGCTACAAAGGTGGAGAGTCGAGTCTGTATGACTTGCACAGCCTATACTATTTGCTACCTGGCCCTGTACAGAAAATGTTTGCCCACCCCTGTCTTAGAGCATTGATATGAATGTCCCCTGAATAAATGGAAAAATAAGATCCAGTTTATAATATGATGACTGCTCAATGACTCATGTTCTGAGACATCTCTTATGATTTTAGTTCCTAGAAAAGTGTGGATGCATCATCAGAAGTGTCTAAGTTGGTGGAATACATCCTGAACAGAAATGATTTACTAAGAGGGGTGTTACAATTGAAGCAAATTGTCTTGTATAGATGAATTTCACTGCTGACCTCACTAGTGCCTTCTGGGCTGATTTCCAAGACCAAGTCCTATCCATAGCATCTTGCACCTTTTTGTCTAAGTACCTGATGTGCTTAAGCACCTGTGAATAAACTTGAATTCTCCAGAGGGGGCTTTCCTGTTGCCTTTCCGACTTCAGGGGCTCCTGTTGCTCAGGGCTAGGATGTTTAGTTTAATATCTCATTGAGACAACTGGATCAAACCTGCTACTATTGTTGCTGCTTCCTCTCCTCCTCTGCGTTCTTTGGCAGAATTATGTAGATTGCAAAGCTAATCCTTGCTTTATGAATTATACATCTGAAGAGTTTGAGTTATGTGACCACAGAGAGTAGAGTGGCTGTCATCTTCATGTAATTATTGTGTAAATCAGTCTCAGATTAATTGTGGTGAGGGGATTTGCTTCTTATGAAGTTGAGATTAATTAATGTGCCTTATCGATTTGGTGTTTACTTGTTAAAAGAGCATCTTTTGTAGGGAGAAAATGGGCCATCCACAGTCAAAATTATGAAAGAGTAAATGTTTCTTTTTCTCCTTTGTTCAAAGAAACAAACAAACTTTCTCTTTCCCAGAGGTGATTATTTTCTTTATTATCATTAATGATATTGAACATAACTGTAATAGTTATTACAAATCATTTAAAATGCTTATAATTTAGTCTCCATCCTTTATTTATTAGCTGCACATAGGCTTATGCTATCTTTAATGATCACAAATCTATTATATTGCTAATAGAAACTGAGAAAGCTATGGGACTTGGCCCAAATCACACAGTCAGGAAAATGAAAATTGGGATGAACACTGGCTTTATTTATTTTTCCAAATGCTCTGCCTCTATTGTCTTTGGCTTCCCACAACCATCCACTCAATTCTGTTTGTTTGCATTTGCTTGTTTGCTTGTTTGTAAGTCCCTAGGCTCCAGGTTTTGCATTCCCGCCTCCCCTCTCTATTTGGCATCCAGCTCCCAGATAGACTGCCAGTCGGCAGGGAAGAGGCGATTAATGCGCACTGGTGCTGACGGGGATTGGTTCATTTATATATTCTGCAAGCAGTGATTGGTGACCTCTTTTTACCACATCTTTTGTCTGCCTCGAGATTCTAAAAATGAAAACAACACCCCTGCCCTCAGAAAGCTCCTGGCTCGCAGACATGTACTAGTGAGTATACTGGACAAATAGTGACCACAGATGATCTCTCCTCAGTGGCGTACCCACTTAAAGAGGAACTGAGTTGTCGTGATGGAACTTTTGGTACCCAGACTTATAAAAGTGCAATAGAGGGTGGGGATGAGGGGTCCAGGAGCCCCAGGACCTTTAGCAGCAGGACCTTGCTTCTGCATGAGGCTCATCCTGTTAAAAAAAAACAACAGTCCTTTTTAGACTGTTGCCATGCCTATCATATTAGCAATTCAAAACATTATCAAGCTTTATCTCTTATTTAAATCTAAATTCTATAATGTAACCTAATAAGATATTTTTCTTCAATGACATCTAGAATCACGATTTGGGTAAATCAGAAGGAAAAGTGATCCTTTAATCTTGAGATTTTTATCTCATTTATTTCATGTAAATGTATCGTATCTCCCGAGACAGAATAGAACCCAGGCATATATGATTCGTTATGAGTGAAATGTCTTCTGTTGTGCTTTTTTACGTGACTACAGTATTTGCAAATATGTACTGTCAGACTTTCTTGAATGATTCCTATGAACATGTATAATTATGAACACAAAAAATTTCAATAAAAATGATTATAAATACCTCAAATATATTCAAAGAGGGACTGAAAATCAGAGATATAAGCAGTTATGTGATATGGGGGCATATATTTTGAAGGAGAGGAAAGTCAGCTTTCTTCAGCAAACCAGCGATGATCATTCTAAGGAGAAGACTACCTGATACGACGAGCTGAGCACTTCAGGCTGGGCGGCCTGCTTCTCGGCGTTTTCCAGGAAGCCTCATACAGCCTGACGCCAAAGGCTGCTCTCCAGTAACCAAACGAGCGGACTCTCATTGCCCATACAGTATTCCCTAATTTTTAAGTGCTTCTCTTACTCCTCTTGTCACCTCACTTCTCAGAGCTGTAAATACTTGCTGCCTTCTAAATACTCCCTTATGAACCTTCAAGCTGTGGGGAAGGCCAGCAGGGGAATTTGGAAAGGCTATTCATCTTCTGAGCTCAGAAAATTCTGCTACATCTGGGTCACGTAACTTTTTCAAGATATCATCAGAAACAAATTTGAGCTTTCTGAGGAAAAAAGAAAATATGTCTGTTGTAGTCCCTCCCCCATCCCCTACTCCCCAAACCCATCAGAGGAATCTGAAGAGTGGTCTTCAATTTGTCAGGAAAGTGTCCCCACACATACACCATCTGAGGCTTGGGGAATCTTGGCATGCTTTTATTCACAAGAAGCATTGCTTATATATGAACAGTGGGCCTATATATATAGCCCTGGATCAAAAACCTAATAGGTAAGAATTTAAGTTTTTCAAACAAGTTCTTCATTTAATAGAGTGGCTTTAATTGTAGAACACAGAGTGTAAGCAGATAAAAAAAAAACAAAAACCCTGGAATCTGGAAATAGATTATGTGTGCATGAAATACGATGACAGCCAAAAAAAAAAAAAAGGTCAATGTGTAACTTAATTAATTTCTTCCATTACAAAGCCTTTGTCTTTGTTAGAGTGTGCCTTTGTTAGGTAAGCACAAGTTTGAGTTGTTTACACCAGAAGGGTCAGGGAACTACTTATGGGAAAACAAAAGAATCAATCCAGAAGGTGAGAGGGGAGGAAAAACAAATGAGCTGAGCCAAGGATAAGTTAGGGAAGCAGACTGGGCTACTGGCCTAGGTTTCCATATGATACCGAAATACATGACATATGTATATATTCTCCGTATAGGAACACACACACACACACACACACACACACACACACACACAACTATCTCTGTGTGTGTGTGTGTGTGTGTGTGTGTGTGTGTGTGTGTGTGTTGAGAGACAGAAAGAAAAGGAATTTTAGAGATTTCATTTGTGGATTAAGAATTTAATTCACCCATTTACTTTCAATTGTATTTTGGATGTTGCTCTGGGATTTCTTTTTAAACTACACTGATCATGATACAACATAGTTTAGTTTTATTCAGCTGGACCAAATGAAATTGCTGATTTTTATATGTCAAAGATGGTCAAATATTGCTGATTTTTTTCCTGATTCAATGTATTTTATGGGCCATCTTACATTTGGAGTTAGCTAGTTCATGCACCAAGATGGGTTTAAGTGTTCTGGGCAAAGGAAGACACATGTGCAAAGCTGGGAGTCGAGGAAAGGTGGGGCACTATGGGGACCTCTGCCTTGTGGCTGATAAGAGGTTACCTGGGCGAGGAGCAGCGAGGAGCTAACCCCAAAGGTATTAACATGGTGATACTTAGCATAAGCTTTGTTCTAGACAACGTGCCAAGCACTGATAGAACATATCTCAGTACAACCTCACAGGGAGCCTATGAAGCAGGCAGTTATTTTTTATTATTCTTATTGCTGTCATTTTACTTACAAAGAAATGGGTCTGTGATGGTTATTTGTATGTGGCAACTTGACCAGGCTATAGCGCTAAGTTGATGTGATTAACAAATAAACTATTAGACTTTGAGTAAACCATATGGCCCTCCATAATGTGGGTGGGCCGTATCCAATCAGATGAAGGCCTTAAGCGAGAACATTGAAGTACCTTGAGAAAGAAAGAAATCTGCCTCCAGACTGCCTTTGGACTCAGGACTGCAACATCAACAACTGCTGGAATTTCAATTTCAGACTTGCCAACCCCACAATCATGTGAGCTGATTCCTTAAACTCTCTCTCTCTCTCTCCTTCTATCAACTATCTATCTATCTATCTATCTATCTATCTATCTATCTATCTATCTATCTATCTATCTATCTATCTATCATCTATCTCCTACTGGTTCTGTTTCTCTGGAGAAGCCTACCAAAAACCAAGCCTTAGTAAAGAAGCTGAGCTGGTAAATTATAGAGCAGGGACAGGAAGTCAGGTTTTACTGGTTGCAAAGTCCATGCTTTTAATCACTAAGTCATACTACCCCCCTTATTTTTCATTATAGAAAGTGTCCTCCCATGCTCCCAGCATTTTCTTGTGTGTTTGTTTCCCCTACTAAGCTGTAAGCTCAAAAGGGCAAGAACTTATGCATCCTCAGCATCTTGTAAAATGCCTGTCACATGGCATTGCTCAATACAAATTTGTTTTAGAATTTGGAATAAAAGGATTATGGTAATGTACTTTATTAACTGTATAGCACTATGCAAATATGAGACCATACTGTATGTAGCAAACACATAATTCTTGTACAATTATTTATAAGAACATACAGAATGTGTATTCCTAAAAGTCAGACAGTGTGTACCTAAGCCAATGTGAACTTGGAAGCCAGAATTTTTATTCCTTGATGCAATTTTGATCCAGCAACCAGGGGTGAAGGACTATTTCCAGGTCAAAAAAAGAATTGTTATTTCTTTCTGTAACAACTGAAAAAAGAAGTAGCAATCAGACACCATTTTCTGTGTAGGGTAAAGTCAGCAACCTTTGAGCTGGGAAAGACAAGTAGGTGTGATGTCAAATGGTAGCTGTGATTGGTTGGTTGGTGGTTGTCTAGAGCACTTGAGAAGATTGTGAGATTATCATTGGGCCCTTCAGCAAAAAGTGCCATGATTCCACCAAAGGATTAAGGGTGGGCAGCACGAGTGCCATTTTGTCCCCTGCCCTGATTTAAGCAATGCATGATTAGTCCTCTCAGTGTTTTTGTGAATTATCTGTGCTTGCTGGTGGGAAGGAGCATGGGAATAAGGGTTCATTTTGAAAGGGAGCTGGAATAAATTTTTTGAATCACAGGAAAAGCATCCTAAATGTTTAAGTGAAGATTAATCTCATCAGTGCTTTAACATACAGTATATTCCACAAATTGTTTCCTTTAATTACCAAAATCAGATACATTTAAATTAACCAAACATTTTTGGAGAACATTTTGGGGAGCATGGTTGCTGGACTAGGAGAATTAGTTGTCAGGGCCCATGTTCAAAGCCCACACCAAGGTAGAAATCTATACTATTGTTCGAGAGTATTTTAGTTTTGCCTATATCTTACTATAAACTAAACAATAAATCTCATGGTTTCATATAGTCAGTGCTTTCTTACTTTTACTCACAATTTAGCAATGGCTTTGCACATTATTTCTATTTGCATTTCAAAACCTTCCATCTGGGATCACTTTCCTTCTGTTTGAAATATATAGATTCTTTAGAATTTAGTAGGGATCTTTTGGTCATAAACTAACTTAACTTTTTCTTTTGCCTGAAAATGTCTTTGTTCCTTATTTCTTCTTGAAAGACAGGTCTGCTTGGTATAGAAATCTAGGTTAAGAGTGATTTTTCTGTTAGTCTATTTTTTTGTAGTCTTTTGGTTTCCATTTTTTATGATCTGAAGTCTGCAATCATTATGCTCGTCATTCTTTTGCAGATAATCTGCTTTTTCTTCTTCGAAGTTTTAAAATATATTTTGTTTTTCTTTGTCAGCCTGCTGTCTTTCTATTATGTGTCTAAGATTGAATGTATTTTTATATATTCTATTTAAGATGTATCAGGCTCCTGAACTGAGGATAGCTCAATGCTTCTTAAAATTTCTCAGCCTTCTTATATTCAAATATTGTCTATTTCCAATTCATATCTTTCTCTGAACCTCTGATTAGGCATTATTATAGTCCTTTTCGCTCTATCATCCATGTCTTTCAATGTACTGTTTATATTTTACCTCTAATTTTTATATAGTTGTGTTCCAGTTCTCTGATCCTCTATGAACATGCAACTCATTTGCTGTTTTTAATTTTTTTCATTATTAATTAAAATTTTAATTTAATTATTAAATTTTAATATATTTTTTCTTTTTGTCTAAATATAATTTATTTGGTTTATTTGAGATATAATATCCACATATAGTTTTATTTGGTTCTTCATAAAATCTGGTTATTCTCTATTCTTTTTTGTTCTTTGCTTATACTTTTCAGTCTTATTTTTAAAACTTATTTAAGCATATTAAACATAATGATTTTGCATCTTTTATTTGATAGTTCTAATATGTCACATTATTTTTAGTCTATTGGGTTGTTGGAAAAGTCATGACACATATTGTCTATGTTTTTCAAAGGTCATTTATTTATATAAAGAATGAAGATCAATCAATGATATATTGCCCGTTTTGTTTGATAACCTTTTGCCATCTTTCAGTGAGCTTCATAATTCCTCATTTATAGAAGGACCTATCTTTATTTGCGAAAAACTGAACAAGATGCTGATTTACGGCCTCATCTGAATTGAACGTTATACCATGCAAGGAGTTTTGAAGGGAGCGAAATATGTGGAAGTCTGATCGCACAAGGTCAGGCGAGTGTGGTGGGTATGGCAACACATCCCATCCAAGCTCCAATAATTTTTGACTGGTGATCAAACTTGTGTGTGGTCTCGCGTTGTTGTGATGGAACACAACTCCTTTACAATTAACAAGCTCTGAACATTTCTGGATGATGGATTGGTTCAAACTGTCCAATTGCCAATAGTACACATTCGAATTGATTGTTTGGTTCCTTGATAGGAGCTCGAAAAACACGACACCTTTAAAATCCCACCACACTGAGAGCATAACCTTCCTCTGATGAATGTCTGCTTTCGATGTCATTTGAGGGGAATCATCACATCCGGACCAAGATCTTTTGCACACCACATTGTTGTAAACAATCCACTTCTCATCACCAGTTAGCAGTTACTTCGAAAAAGGATCGTTTTCCTCATGTTTAATGAGGAACATGAGGATCATGTTCCTCATGTTGGGTTCCTCATTAAATATATCGAGCTTGCTTACATATCCCAGCTTCTTCAGGTGGCCATGAACATTTGAATGATGGATGTTCAATGTTTCTGCAATCTCTCATGTCGTGTAACGTGGGTTTGACTCGATCAATGCCTTTATTTTGTTGTCATCAACCTTGGTGGGCCTCCCTGACAGAGGAGTGTCGTTGAGATCAAAATCACCAGCGTGGAATTTCGTGAACCATCATTGGCACTGACGTTCTTGTAGAGCGTTGTCACTGTAAACTTTATGCAAATTTTCACAAGCTTGACGCGCATTCTTTCCTTTATGGAAGTAAAACAGTAAAATATGGCAAAAATGCACAGTTTGGTCTTCCATCTTCAACTTGTAAAATCTCCAAAACTCAACCAAATCGCTCAGTTATTTTTTGGAATGACGCTAGAACTGTCAGCTGTCAAATGACACAGCAATAACGTAGATGCGAATGACTCTAGTACTTCCAAAAATGAACTAGCGCCATCTGTTGCAAAAATACATCATGACTTTTCTGACAACCCAATATTTCTGTGGTTTATTGCTGATGGGCCTAATTCTTGTGAATTCTTGGTTTTTATAGTGTGAACTATTTATTTTTTTGCTCTATATCTGAGTCAGATCTTTGGTTAGGGTGAAGTCGACACTACCAAAGAACATTTACATTTATTTAAGCCATTCTCTTCTGTGTGACACATCCAACTGAAAATCACTTTAAATTTAATTCTTAATTTAAAGTTTTTGGACCACAAAGCATACATTTGGGCCAGAACTCAATTGAGAGCCAGATTGAGGTCTCAAGTTCTCAGGGTATATTTTTTTCTCTTCTTTTAGTGTCAATATCAAGAAAAAAAATCATTACTTTTCCCTGTAGTGTCATTAGGGTTCCTACTTCATGCAGGGTCTCCTATTAGGTTTGTCATCTTCAGAGGTCCTGGGCTTTTTCTACTCTCCCCCATGTACTAAGAAGCTAACAAATCAGAGGCTTGAGTTTTCCATAGTTCAGCAGAAACCCTTGGGGCAAAAGCCAGCCTTGGTATTTACTTACCTGCCGGGGTTACTATTTTTAGGATCTTTGAATTGTGTGTGTGTGTGTGTGTGTGTGTGTGTGTGTGTGTGTGACTTCAGCAGTGCATTTAAAATGATTCCTAAGAATATAATTTATCTGTCTTTATCACAAGTCATTTGAGTTATATAATCTGTTGTATTGCTGAAAACAGAAGTCAAAATCAAATTTTATCACACCATCTTTTACTCAGACTTCTGCTGGGGACATTTGACTTTAAGGCATGAAATCTTCTCACATTGAATCAATCAGGAGAGCTGACTGAGTGTATTGAGGGGGCTCTTTGATATGGGGGTTGAAATCTACAAATGCATATACCACTTCATCAGCTTTCTTTTTGGACTCTGCAATGTATGAATAAAGGGGAATTCACAGTAATTCTAGTTAGAAGGCTCCTGGATTCAGTTTGACTCCCATTGGCTCTTAGTTGTATGTTATAGATCATATCAGGGCAGGTGAAGGAGAATATTGATGTGTACGATACATGAAGTAGCAGCAGAGAATAGGGCCATATGGCTTTGCAAAGCTTCACTGTTATGCCACCCACACAATCTCTGGGGTAGAGAACCTTGTCCTTTGTAAGTTTGTGTTAGGAAGGACAGGCTGCTCATCATAAGGCACCATCTGGGACAACTTATCCAGATGCAATTTCCCTTAGCAATTTCCCTGTACATGGCTCTGTTAGCATAATAAATAGTTTTCTATCAGCTATTCCTTGGGAATATTTTGTAAAATCAATGTTTACAGTGGTAGGATTTTTTTTTCTTGGGCAAGGAACTAAGAAATGTGACAATTTATTGTCAGTGAATTTGAAGAATAAAATATTCCCTTGCTGTGAGCTCCTAGCTCAGTTCTGCCCTGTTCCAATTAGTTGAGTCTGGAGCCAACTGTATGAGTAGAATTCTGACGCGGAATTACATCACTGCAGAAAAAATATCTTGTCTAAATCATAAAGGCAATTTAAAAATTACAATTCTTCAGAACAGTAATATTTGCTTCATACTATTTAGTAATGACTAGCAGGCTTATACATTTTAAAACAAAAATAAGAAAGGCTTTTGAAATAAAATTGCCTTTTGCTTTTTTAAAATTTAATAGATAACATTTAAAGAATTTAGCAGGGTGAGGCATCTTAGTGTCTATGGCTCATAACACGTGCACTTTCATCATTTCTTAGGACCATGTCCTCTTTTTTGTAACTTTGCCTGCAAGTTTCTTTTTTTAAATATTTTTATTAAAAATATGGTTAACAATATTATATTAGTTTCAGGGGTATATTAAAGTTATTCAGTATTTATATGCCTAAAGAAGTGATCAGCATGATAAGCCCAGCAACCAACTGTACTATGCTATCACAATATTGACTATATTCCCCACGCTGTACATTACATCCCCATGAATTATTTGTTTTATACCTGGAAATTTGGACCTCTTATTCCCCTTCACATGTTCCCCCATTTTATAATTATCGTTGACATTCAATATTATTTTATATTTATTTCAGGTATACAGCATAGTGGTTAAACATTTATATAATTTAAGAAGTGATCCCCCTGACTAGTCTAGTACCCACCTGCAACTATACATTGTTACACCATATTATTGACTGTATTCCCTATGCTTTACTTTACATCCCCATGACTACTTTGTAATGACCAATTTGTACTTCTTAATCCCTTCACCTTTCTCTCCCTGTCCCCCAACACCCTCCCATATATTATCCCAACAAATCTAGTACCCATATGATACCATACCTAAGTATTACAATATTACTATATTCCTTATGCTACATTCCCATAACTACTTTATAACAACCAATTTGTACTTCTTAATTCCTTCCCCTGTTTTTAATCACACCCCAAACCCCTCCCATCTGGCAACCATCAAAATATTTTCTGTATCTATTAGTTTGTTTCTGTTTTGTTTGTTAATTCTGTTCTCAGATCCCACATATAAGCAAAATCACATTGCATCTGTCTTTCTCTGACACTCCACTCAGCACAATCCCCTCCAGGTACATCCATGCGCTGCTGCAGATGGCAAGAACCCATTTTCTTCCCTGTCTGAGCAATATTCCATTGTATCTATGTACTACCTCCTCTTTATTTACTCATCCATCCACCGACATCAGGCTGCCCCCACATCTTGGCCGTTGTAAACAATGCTGCAATGAACATGTGGATGCTCATGTCCCCTCCAAGTAGCATTTGGGTTTCTTCAAATAAATACCTTGAGTGGGATTACTGGGTTCTTCTTTGTCTCTTCTTATAGCCTTTGTTTTAAAATCTATTTTGTCTTGTATAAATATATATTGCTACCCCAGCTTTTTTGTTTCTATTTTCATGAAATATCTTCTTCCCATCCCTTTACTTTCCATCTGTGTGTGTCTTCAATCTGAAGTGAGTCTCTTGTAGGAAGCATATGTAAGGGTTTTGTTTTCTTATTCATTCAGCCCTCCTATGGCTTTTGATTGGAGCATTTAGTTCATTTACATTGAAAGTAATCCTTGATAGACATATAGCTATTGCCATTTTATTATTCATAATTTTGATCTTTTTTTTTTCATCTTAAAGAAGAAGTCCCTCTAACATTCCTTGTTATACTCTTTTAATGGTGATAAACTCCTTTAGCTTTTTCTTGTCTGGGAAGCTCTTTATCTGTCCTTCGATTTTAAATGAAAGCTTTGCTGGGTAGAGTACCCTTGGTTGAGGTCTTTGCTTTTTATCATGTTGAATATTTAGTGCCACTCCCTCTGCCTGCAAAGGTTCTGTTGAGAAATCAGCTGACAATCTTATGAGAGCTCCTTTATAAGTTACTAGTTTCATTTCTCTTGCTGCTTTTAGGATTCTTTCTTTGTCTTTAACCTTTGCCATTTTGATTATAATGTGTCTTGGTGTGGGCCTGTTTGGTTTCATCTTGTTTGGGATTCTCTGCATTCCAGGACTTGTATGTCTATTTCCTTTGAAGGTTAAGAAAATTTTCAATTATATCTTCAAATAGGCTCTCAATCCCTTGCTTTCTCTCTTTTCCTTCTGGTTACCCCATGATGCAAATGTTGTTATGGTTGATGTTGTTCCAGAGGCCTCAAACTCTCCTCATTTTTTCTGGATTTTCTTTTCTTTTTGCTGTTTCAATTGGGTATTTTCTGCTACCTTCTCTTCAAAATCGCTGATTTGATCCTCTGTTTCACCCATCTAGTCTGCTGGTGATTCCTTCTAGTGCATTTTTTATTTTAGTTATTGTATTCTTCACTTCTGACTGGTTCTTTTTTTATGGTTTTTATGTCCTTGTTTAATGCTTGCTATCACTTTATTGAAGTTCTCACTAAGTTTCTTGAGCATCCTCAGAACCATTGTTTGTTGCTTGTCTTAATTTTATTTAGTTCTTTTTCTGGAGTTTTCTATTGTTCTTGCCTTTGGGATGTGTTTCTTTGTTTCCTCATTTTGGCTGCCTCTCTGTGTTTGTTTCTGTGTATTATTAAGTAGATCTGCTATGTCCCCCAGTTTTGGCCAGGTGGCCTTATATAGTAGGTGCCCTGTGGGGCCCAGTGGCACAGTTTCCCTGGTCACCTGCTCCAGGTGCTCCAGGAGCCTCCCTTGTGTGTTCACCTATTATAGTTGGCCCTTGATTGCTATTGACACATCAGTGGGTGGGATCAACTCTCAGGTTGACTGGTTGTGGGGTTTGATGACATCCACTACTTATGGTCTGTTCTGTGGGGGGCTTACCCCCTAAGTGGGCTTCACCTGAGTGGGCCCTGGTGCCTGTTGAGACTGCTCTTCATGTGTGCCACTTGTAGGGCTAATTGTGTGGTGTTCTGCTGTGGTCATAAGACAACTTCCAAGTATTTTGGTTCTGGGATCTCTTGGGAGGGGCTCTGGTGTAGGCCCAGGTCACTCACTGCCTGTGACTGGCTGGGGACTACCTGGTAGGAATTACAAAGCAATCCACAGTTGTTCGTTGCTTTTGCTAAACCTGGAGGCATGTGGGAGAGGCCACATTGTGAACCAAGGATGGCTGCCACCAGTACCAGAACTGGAGTAGCTCAGCAAAACACCAGGACACCCTGAGGCCTACTGCCTGCTACCGGCTCCCTTAAGATTCAGCTGCTGATAAATCCTTGTGTGGTATGCAATTTGAGTGAGGCAGGGTCTCAGGGAGTCACTGGAGTGGGAAGAGTTGTGTTCATCAGGTTAATGTAGATTCTGGCTTGGAGCCAGTGCTGAGCCTGAAGCTACTCAGCAAAAGTCTCAGCGCACCGAAGCCAGTCACTGCCCACTTTGGGCCTGCAGACTCCAATAGTTTTCCAAGAAAGAGTGCAATGTGGGCAGGACGGGTTTCTCGCCAAGAAAGTGCCCCCAGTGTTGAGGGAGTTGGGTGGGTCAGAGTGAATCAGCAGGATGGAACAGCAGAGCTCACCATGTCAATAAGAATCAGATTTGTCCGTGAGGGGGCGGGACAAACATATTAAAGATGGCACCTGCTTGCCGGCTGCACAGGAGAAAGGTCCCACACAGGGAAGATGGCTGCTGTCTTCCAGTCTTTGCTCTGAAGCCACACACCTCAGTCTTCCCCCCCACCCCGTATGCCTCCGCCGCCCCCCGGCCTCCGCCCCCGAGTCACAGTCTCTCCACTGGAGCCCAAGGTGAGTGCCTGCGAGTGAGTAAGCCTGTGTGCGGACCCTTTAAGAGGTCGTCTGAGTTTCCCTCAGCTTTCCGTCCCACCCGATCGGTTGGAATCCCCACTGTTTTTCAAAGCCTAATGTTGTGGGCACTCCTCTTGCCAGCACCAGTGCTCCAGGCTGGGGAGCCTGGTGTGGGGCAGGTGTCTCTCACTCCTTTGGGCTGATTTTCTGCACCTGAGATACCCCTCCTGATTCTCAACCACCACATGGAGGTTTGGGGCTAGTCTGTTTCACGTCTACTACCAGCCTTGATGTAGCTTCTTCTTTATAGTCTTAGTTATAAAATTTCTGTTCAGTTAGCTTTCAGGTGGTTCTCCAGGTTGATTGTTCTATAATTTAGTTGTAACTTTAATGTGTTCATGGAAGGAAGCAGGCACAATATTTACCTACTCCACCATCTTGGAAATCAGAATCTCTTGTTATTTTTAAGGAATTTTTATGAAACTAGTAAGGGAGAACTAAAAGCAACATTTAGAGAGGTGCCAAACGAGGTATAGATGTCTCTAGTCCTCAATATAGTTTATACAGGAAAAATTCTTAATATGATTTTGCAGAGTGTATTTTCCAACCCACTGCACAGAGGTTTGGATGAGCGATAATCAGAGAAAGCTTCCTGAAGGACATGGCACTGAAACTGATCTTTGAAGGATGAATACTAGTGTGTAGAAACCATATTTTCTGAGCAGTGGAATTTTCTTTAGGAAAAGCCTTGTTTTGTTTGGTGGATACTCTGATAGCTCTCAGTTTGGAGTTGAGACCAACAACATGAAAGCTTATGTACTAGGCTTCCGATTTACTGAGTAGAGCAAGCAAAATGATTCACAGGGACGTGGTCACATCGTGGATAGGACTGTGGTGACAGCGAATGCTAATGCTTTTCTTATACATCTTTTTTTTAAAAGATTTTATTGTGGAATTGGGGGAGGGGAACAGCGCTGGAGAATCTGGGAAAGGGGAACAGACAAATTGCTGTCCTTTTGTTCTTCAGTCTAGTTGTGGAGGATGTCGCTTCACTGGCCCATGTTGGTATTATCATTATGCTCTTCCTGGGTGAGGCAGATCAGTCACCAGCCTCTGGATGGCCGCTCATGGCGGCTCTTGGCAGCTCACACTGGCTGCTGGCCACTCACGCTGGCTGCTGGCTACACACAGTAGCCCATGGCAGCCCACTGCAGCAGGGGCTGCAGCCTACGCCGTCACCAGCAACTCACGGTAGCCCAGCTCCAGGTCGAGCTGTTGTTCACCATCTTAGCTGTGGAGGGCAGTGTCACTGGCCCCCATGTGGGATCCAAACCGGGGCCCTGCTGCACAGAGCTGGCGTCCCAAGCCAGCTCTTAACTAATGCGCCACTCGGCCGGCCCTACAAACTCTTAATAGAAGTTAGAGAACAGATGCTTGAGGCTTTATTTTCTTATGAGTGCTTAAAGTGCAAATAAACTGGGTTCTTGATTGGGAGTTCATTAAAATATAATAGAGGGCACACGACAAAGTTGGTGTGGCTTTGTGGAAATTGAGGAGTTTTGCCAAAGAGTCATGGGGATGGAGGGCCATCTCAGCTCCACATGGAAAGAAAAATAAAGAGCATAAAGGGGAGTATGAATAAAAGAGGTAAGAGACAAGGCTGAAGCAATAATCCACAGCCAAAGCATGAGAGACCTTGAACACCATGATTAAGTGTTTGATTCTTGTTTGTTAGGGGGGAAAAAAGACTCATAGAATATTTGTTTTGGGGTGGTAATTTGCTTTTTTTTTAAGTGTTTTTATTACTTCTAATAATAATGTATTCTTGTCATATGAAACCAAATAATATGGAAAAAGCATAAAGAAGAAAATAAACACCATGGTAATCCTACCACCTATATTTTGTTGTATTCTTTCTAGAATTTCTTTTCATAAAAACGTCTTTATGATGCATGTACTGCTTTGTTAGCTACTGTATTTTTCTTATCATTGGAGATTTTTTATTGGAGATCTACTCTAGATGAATGAGTGTGGTTGCAGTGAGGTGCTGGGTTATAGTGACCAGAGACTGGATACTGGCCAAGCCCAGTAGAGCTCTCAGGAGAGGGAATGTCAGCACCGGGAAACTGGAAAAGACTAAAGGCAGCTGGTGGTATGCTGCATCTTGTGGGAGACTGAGGTAGAGGAGGGCTCAGGGGGCAATGATTTCCAGATTTTGAACCTGAACTTGTGGAAACGTTAACAAGATAGGGAATTAGCATGAGCTGTCAGTTTTGATAGAATGTTGATAGGTTTGATTTTAGGTATGTATGGCCATCAGCAAATCCCGGCGAAAATGTACAGTAGAAACTGGACTATTCAGGCATGATAACTAGGCTAGGACTGGTAAAGAGAAGGGAATGACTGCTTGAGTGCTTGCTCATGCACAAAACCTTTAAGTGCCCCAAACTTGCAGAGTAGGGGTTATCATTTCCATTTTATAGACAAGAAAAGGCTCAGCAAGATTAAATCATTGACCCGCACAGCTACTAAATGGCAGAGCTAAGATTTAAACACAAGTTCCAAATTCCAAACGCTTTTGTTTTGCCAAGCAAAGAAATGTTGAAAGGGTAGAATGACTAGGGAGATCATTAAAGGAAAAAAGTATGTGTATCAAAATTTATGAAAGAGACCTTAACCTAGACCAGGATCTGGGGGCCCTGGGTGAGGAGCGCTCACACCCCTTGTCCTTAGTGAAAGCCCTACAGCAGCGCAGCAGAGATTCTCAACCTTCCAAATGCCGCGACACCTTAATACAGTTCCTCATGTTGTGGTGACCCCCCAACCATAAAATTATTTTCGTTGCTACTCTATAACTGTAATTTTGCTACTGTTATGAATCGTAATGTAAATATCTTTTTGTTTTCCGATGGTCTTAGGCGACCCCTGTGAAAGGGTCGTTCGACCCCTAAAGGGGTCACGACCCACAGGTTGAGAACCGCGACCCTACAGGAAGAACTCTGTTTACAAGAGCTCCATGATTGTAACAGCCCCTCCTCTTAACTCCCATTCCCCCTCTTTAAAAAGGGCTTCTGCTTCTTGTTTAGTTTCATGCATGTGGCTCCTGTGACCATAAGTACTGGATTGTAATCCTTTATTTTTCCTGAATAAATCCTTTTTTGGTGACAGGATACCTGGTCAGCTTTGGTTTAAGATCAACGTATGCAACTTTTTATATGGGACTCTGTGTGTGTGTGTGTGTGTGTGTGTGTGTGTGTGTGTGTGATGAGTGTTCTAACAGAACACTGAAGGTAAGAAAATAACACTCCCCACACTACACAATGTTTCTGCAGCCATGGAGTTTACATTTTAGCAATGGAAACCATCATTAGACTCCTAAGTATCAATTAATTAAAATTGTGATACGTGTGGTGAGGGAGAGTTAAATTAGTATTTAAATAGGGGACCTGACCCAATCTTGTTGGTCAAGGGAAATTTCTCTGAAGAAGTGACATCCTTTAGGTACACGTTTAAATGAAGGAAAAATGGCAAGGAAGTTATTCCAGGCAAAGTGAATGTCTTGAGCAAATCTCTGCAGTGGGAGAAAGGCTGGCACAACAGAAGTTCAGTATGGCAAGCATAGACAGAGAGGAGGAAAACAGCAAGAGATTAGGTTGGAGCAGCAGGCTGGATTTGGTTCTGCAGGGACCCATAGGGCACATTTATTGTAATGGTGGTGAAGCCATTAAAGAGCCTGGGAAGGGTAGTGACAAATTTATTTAAATTTATTTACTTAAAAGACTCTCTGGATTGATATAGAGAGTAGATGATAATAAAAGGTAATAGATAATGATAATGTGGTGAATTGCACTATTGTTTCTAATTCCGCATTTGTTCCATTCCCTCTGTTATAGAATAATAGAGCCTTGCTTTTAACCATGTGACTTTGCACCCTCTCCCACTAGATTAGGAGGAGTGTTTCTTCACCCACTTGATGTTAGGCCTGATCATGTGACTTGCTTCAGCCAATGGAGTGTTAGTGCATATGATGCTGGCAGAGGCTTTAGCTATGCTGGCATGGTTTCTCTTGGTCTCTCACCTCTGCATAAATCATGAGCAGAACATGCTCATGCAACCACTGGGCACCAAAGGAGACACAGACAGACTTCGAGAAGTAAGCCAACCCACACCCCTCAAGTGAGAACAAATGATGTGTGCTGTAAGCCACAGAGAATTCATTGCAGCTTTTGCTAACTCATATAGGAGGCTATATAATGACAACAAGGAGACAAATTAGTAGTCTAAGTAAGATAGTGGTGGATTGGACTAAGATAATGGCAGTGCAGAGATGATAGGAAAAAATTGAATAGATTCCAGAGATATTTAGGCTTTAGATTGATAATATGGATGACTGATTGGATGCAGAAGTAATGGAAAATGCCAAAGATGGTATTTCAACCAAAGATTTGTGAAATATTGTTCAACTTTATAATCCTAAAGGCAACTGGATATGTCCACAGCTTTCAAGTGAGGCATGTCAGTTTATTTGTGACAATAGGGATCATTATTTTGGTGAAAAAAATTAAAACGTGAAGGCTCTTCCTGGAGCCTTCTGAAGGCTCCTGAAGGGAGTCCATGGGGAGGACCCAGGCTGCTGGGCATTTAATGTTCTTCTCCTAGGAAACAATACCAGCCCAGGCATCAGAGGACCTGCTGCCACTGGGCTGGTCAGAGCAGCAGCCTTTCCTTTTGACATGATTGATGTCTAATGTCCTGTTAAGGCTTTGGGGTTGTCACAAGCATGCCAGCTTCTGCTGTTAAGAACCGCTAAACCTATCACTTTTACAAGGCAGCAAAAAACCCAATTCATTATATTTTAGTCCAGGATGCTTGTCAGGCTTTATGCCGAAGACACAATTTGTACCTGAACTTGGATTCATAGTTTTACGGCCTGCCCTTTTCACACCATTTTCCAATCAGTTCTGAGTAATTCCCATGGCTGCTTATTATTATTTTTTCCAATGAAGCAATGAACTATTTTCTGTCTAATGTCAGTGAGCTGCAAGCAGTATGATTTTCATTAACGACATGGGAAAATGAATGTTTGGCAGACCAGTTGTGGAGAACATGGGGTCGAAAACTCCAGAAAAGTCACCAATCTAAGCAGAGTGTGGCTCATTCTTTCATTGTTGTTGTTCTCTCCCAGGTTGCAGTGTTTGTAGGGGTCGGTAAGCAGCAAGCTTGCTGTGGCCTTTCTGATGGAGGTTAGGGAATCAAAACAACCTGCATTTCGTTCATCAGGCCTGCTGGGTCGGATTTTCTGGGTTCTGCTGCTGAATTTCTCTCTGTTAGATTTAACTCCAAGCTTAATGGTTTGTCCATTTTCTTCTTTCAACAAAGCTCAGCCAGTATGGGAATTACCAAAAACTTGGCTTTTTGAGACTCAAATTAGGAAGATTAATTACAGTTAATTTTTAAATAAGCGTTTTTAATTATTTGGTAAAATTGAGATATACAATATCCCATTTGTCAGTTTAATTCACAGGCCCCAGCTAATGAACCTGAGGGTAGAGGAAAAGGTGTGTTTTCCTCTCCTACACCTGAAGTCCACTTACCTGCCAGGTGAAGACCAGGAGACCCCTGCCAAAAGCCCTAACTGTGGCCTTTTAAAGAGGAGGAAGAGGTGAAACTGTATGGTGTAATGAACGGCGGAGGGAATTCATGATCCCAGATTAAATTTGGCCAGCAGACAATCTTTAACAGTTCACCATCGGGAAGTGGTCAGAATCCTTAGCAACTACATCCTCACTAAGATGTAGACTCTGACTTTTGGACCCTTTTCCTTTCCATTAGGTTTTTGTATTTGGAGTCTGGTAATGTTTTCTACTAATTGCACATTTGTCCCAGAATTTTTGCAATAACTCTGTTTTATTTAAGAAGCCTTATCTTTATTTACTACCATCTTCTCATATAAAAAAGCTAAATTTCTAAATTAAAAAAAAATGATGTTTAAAGAAAGAGAGTCTAAAACATGGTGCATATTACTTGGAAATGTACAATATTTTGCCATATAATTTCCTTTGACTTTCAAGGGACAGCAACCAACCATCATGTTGTTTGGGTGGATTTTTGTACACGATAATCTTCTCTAGTATATCACACTTAGAGAAATTTATGTTAATTTGTCCAGTACTTACCTCTGGAGAGTCTTCAGCATTTAATGTCATTCTTAATTCTGCTTCATTCATTTATAAAAAACACCTACTTAGTACCTACAATGTGACAGGTACTGTACCAGTGCTGAGAGTACAAAAATGAAAAATGCTAGTGTTCGTCACTCACTTTGACATCTTTAATTGGCATATACGGAGGTATTTGTTGAAACTTAGGTCAAGTACTTATAAAATCTTTGATTTTTAGTACTTGAATTACACAGATTATTTGCATGCACGTCTAGTCCTGGATAATTTTGGCTTAATGAAAAAAAGTTACCCAAAATATTTTCATTTATTAGAATAGCTTACCATTAAAGACTGATTCCAATAAAGAACAACAAATATATATATATATATGTATGTTTTAATACAGTTAAAAATTATTTTTAGTTTTTCACAAAACTATTTTCATACATGCTTATTTTCTTGGTCACAAGACATCTCTTCAAACATTTAAAATTAGAAAAAAATTGAGTAAATGTGTGTATGTGTTAATGAGTGTTGTATCCTCATATATGGTCAAAATGGCTGCTAGTTCTGTCTGAATGCTTTAGAAATAAGAACAGATTCTAAATAATTGCAGTTATTCTAAATTTTAATACATTCTTTGAAATGGAAATTGAAAATAATTTCTATCATATATACCTGTTTTCTAAGTTATCCAAGTTTCTAAGTGACTTTGGTTTACCATGCACATACTTTTTAATCTTAATTTTTCCTTTTTTAAAAGCTTCATTATGTGTTTAAAAGGAATTTTTAACAACCTAAACATTTAGCTAGATGTTAAGAGAGATTGTGAAAGGGTGAATGTTTTTGCACTATTTTTATCATGTTTCTCCCTTTCCTCTCATGTGTGTCCTTATTACCTAAAAGACAAATTTCCCTCAACATAAATATGTTTTAGTCTTTACCTACCACTCAGTTTAGATCAAACTTGACCAGGCGCATAGGATTGGAGATTCTTGCTTTGGGTTAGGGCTGAAAATATGCCTTTTTAAGATCGCTCCTTACAATGTGGTTCTCACGTATATATGAGAATCCCTGGTATCATGATAAAACATTGTTAGGGGTTGATTTATTGGGTTACTAATTCAGACCAGGTGAAAAGAGAAGGGAGGTGGGGAGTGATGGGGGTAAAACAAAGACATCTCGTATGAAGCAAGTGTGGGGCCTTCCTGCCCATCAGAGACTAAAGCAAATTTGGCTCAACCCTGCCTCAGTGTCTGAGAATTCAGAACCCTTCTCACCATGTCAGTAACTTCTGACATATTTCTTTCTTGCAGTTGTCTATAAACTTCTTCCACTAGTGTTTTAAAATATAGTGTATTAATGGAAAAGCTAAGGTAAGATGAACAGAACGGAAGATGACTGCTATTAAAAAATAGTTACAGTTCCCAAGAGGACAAGGCACCCTAAGCCATTGGAGGGGCCTGTGGGCTCATGGGAAAGCCCAGGGGTCAGTCATGACAGAGGCAAAGTGGGGGATGTGAGCAGGAACCGTTAGTGTGGTTTCTGCAGGGAGCGACAGGTGAGGAAGGGTAAGCAGGCTTAGGATTGGCTAGTTTGAACAATTTCAGCAGGCTCTTGGGTGTAACAGCTGTCCTGAGTTGTCTGGTAACCAGCACTGGGATGATTTGAACAGGTGAATATTGGCCCACAAGGAAGTGGTTGAGGATGTGAACTTCGGATTAGTTGGTTTGCATTTATTGTAAAAAGCCTGCTCCTAAGTGAGTTGTTTACTATCTCCAGGAATTGGTTAATTCTGGGAGGGTCAGCAAGACCCCAGATCTCAAAACATCAGAACACAATAAACAAAAAATGATATGGTTAATCTAGACTAGTTCTAACTTGTTATCTTGATTCTTCCCCTTATAGACTTGGACCAAAAGTATAGACCATTCATTAGTTCCCACAAAAGTTCCAATCACACCAAGAATTTTGTTAGTTTGGGCTTAAAATAGTATAGGAAATTTACAAGGAGTTATAAACAACTGTGGGCATTTTCTCTTTTCCTGACTTACTCTAACTTCTTCCCTCTTAAGTACAACTGACAATTTCCCCTCATTGCATCTGGCAAGGCAAATCTTTACATTTAGGTCCTCCAAGATCTTAGCACCCACCAAGGGTTTTAAATAATTTCCTGAGCATTAGCGGATCTCTTTTCCCTATGATAAACATTTCTGTCAACTGCTCAGAAAATAAAAATTCTCATCTCGTACTGATAACATCATAAACATATATAAACATCATACTGATAAGGTGGCTGGAGGAGAACTGAAAATAACAGCAGCAAAAAGTGATTTTAAATTAACCATAAAGTTGAAGTGAAGGTGGGGAATGTGGCACTGTTGAATCCTAAGGGACAGTTTTGGCAGCAGCGTTGATAAACATACCAGTGACTTTGTTCCCCGAGGCAGAATGTGATCTGTGAGCTTATGTAGAAGGAATGTAGTGTATGTGCTTCTATTATCATAACGCGGTTTGTGTTGCCATTTGGTGGGGGTGGGGAACCGAGGATGGTTTGCTAGATAGCAAGGCAAAGGGCTCCTGGGTATACAAAACCCCACCAGGTTTATAGCTTTCTCTTTAACTCTAACTACATGTGTCCTTGGTTATTCTGAGCCAAGTAAAAAACAAAACAAACAACTTATGACTATGTAATTATCTGCCCTCCTAGGACATGCATGATGGTTAATTTTATGTATCAACTTGATTGGGCTGCAGGATGTCCAGATAGCTGGTAAAACATTATTTCTGGGTGTGTCTGTGAGGGTGTTTCTAGAAGAGATTTAGCATTTGAATTGGCAGACTGAGTAAAGATCACTCTGACCCTGTGAATAGTCACCATCCAGTCCATCGAGGGCTTGAAGAATGCAGAGAGGCCTCAGAGGAAGGGTGAGTTTACTCTGAGTGGGGACATTCCCTCTCTCCCGCCTCAGACATCAGTGCTCCTGGTTCGTGGACTTCTGGACTCAGACTGACTTACACCAGCTTTCCTGGTTCCCTGTGCTTACATTTCTCTAGAAAACCCTGACTGATACAACATGAGTAACTGGGAGCAAGGGTTCCTGGCACGTGAAATAAAGCTGGGCGATGTGTTTGCTTTGTCCTCTGGAGCCTGCCTGAGGTTCACAGTCTCTTCACCTGCGAAAGGGGAAGGACTTGTGGATCACAAGCTTGTGTGGATTACTCCAAAGAACGTATTTAAAAGTGTTGAGCCTCGAGTGTAGTACCGTTGGTGGTTACCAGTCTCTGGCAAAAGGACACTCAAGTCCAGTTACAACCTAAATCTCAGCATAATAAACACTTGTACATGCCTGAAACTAATTGACTGGCACAGTATTTGTGACACCATTCAGATGTTCTAAAGACAAAAGAAATTGGACAGGTTTACTTTTTAAATATATGTTGGCCTGTGTTCTTGTCAGCCACAAACTTTTAGAGCTGAATTGGAGGGGTAATTGAGTCATAGGGGATGAAATACTCCTCTCGGCGGAAGCAGGGCTGCCGATTATTGTTCAGGTCTCATCACCACCTGATAAATGGTGGTTCAGGGAGAAAGAAGGAGAGTGAGAGAGCGAGAGCGAGAGAGAGAGCAAGAGCGAGAGAGAGAGAGAGAGAGAGAGAGAGAGAGAGAGAGAGAGAGAGAGTGCAAGTGGGGCCGGCCACTAAGAGCTCTTAAGGAAGAGTACTCTTGGATTTGCATTCAGAGAAATCAGGAATTTGCTGCTCAGGCATCTTGATTATGCCATAGCTACTTCCTTCTTATTTCCAAGTTATTAAACATGTATTAAGCTCCCACAGTGCACGGCACAAAGCAAGTAAAGAAAGGCCTGTTGTAGGACAGCGTCTGCTTTCAGGCCCTTGTTTATCTTTCAGCCCAAAGCCTAGGATTACCCAGAAATATATCATAAGAAAAGACGTAGCTAATAGAGCACTTCTGGACCTTTCCCTAGTTATTCTGCAATGTAAAAATAAGTTATCTTTAATGAGTAAACTTATCAATGTATTTGTGACTCATCACTGCAGTCAGGATGTGGGGACAGGTTGAGAAGCAGAGGATGGGGTAGCCGCCGTAACCCATGTTCTAGTGGTTCTGAGAAACTGAATACACACATGGACAATGGCTGAAGCAAAAATAGAACTTTGATCCACAAACTGCAGGAACTTGCCCAAGAAACAAACCCCTAATCTACAGTAAACAATCTAGGAAGACAGCCTACTTTACATCAAACTTGAAGGAAACCAGGTTTCCATCTCTAGTGACAATCCAGGAAGCTAAACAATAAACTTCAGTAACAACTGGCCCCAAATGGCCAGGATATGATTAATAACTGACAGCTTCCCTAATTCTTGCTCCCACACCCAACTTGAGATCAACCAGAGAAAGCCAAATATACACCCCTAACCAATCACAGAGCACTTCTAGTTAGCCGCCTACAGTTTCCCCATGCTAACAGCCTCCAATCAGGGCACATCTGAAGCCTTCCCCCCACTCCTTTTTCACTATAAAGCCTTCCCACCCCTCCACCTGCCTTTGAGTATTGACCAAAATGCAAGTGAGGACAATGGCTGACTCCCTTGCTACAGCAAATTCAGAATAAATAGCCCTTGCTTTCCTCATTTGGTTGGTCTTCATTTATTTCCACAGTAAGAAGGAAAGGAGGTCTGAGTGTAGAGGACTCCAAACAAATCTTCCCTCCCACCAGGGGAGGATTCAGTGGCTGCCACGGCTGGCTAATGGCATCTGCATCATAAGTGGACAGCCCAGTGGGTTCGTGTGTAAGTGAATGAACATAAAGACCTGAGTATCTGTGGGCAACCAAACTTCATATCTTAGCAATGAACTGAGCGACTAGGTATAGAAATGGAAAAAACAAAATAGCACAGCCCTCCCAGAGGACTCTGGGGGATGAAGTTGGAAAGCCAATGGCCTCAAAGTACAAAATACAAACTGAGCACAGTACTTTCAACTGTTTAACATACCGCTGTGAGATTTTAAAACATTACCGACTTTAGCAATTTCATGACAACATTTTTCTAACATTTAAACTGTTTTTGACATAGCTTTGAAATTCACTTAAAAGGATCTTCCCTCTACCTTAAACACATCAAATCAGGGCTTCAGGCAGAAAGATAACTCGGGGAGTTTCACTCCTATGGAAGTCAACTGGAAAAAGGTAAACTCACAAAGGGAAGTGGAGCTATCAAAAGCATCATCAGAGGAAGCAAAACCAATAGAAGCTACTAATGGCAGTATCTTCACTCAATTTCACTTGCCAAACAGAATTGTAGAATGATAGAGTTGTGACCTAACCGTAGAACAGAGAATAGATCTTCTTAACCTCACTGATTTTCAGTGTTAATTAAGGCGTATTTCTTCACTTACTTTATTATTCCTCATTTGTGTACTATTAACTGCAAAGGTCATTGCAGAAATGTTAGAAGTATTCGTTGTGTCTTTAGGAAACTCTAGGTTCCTACTGACCGACTTAAAGTGGTGGTTCTTAACCCTGCCAGCTCGTTAGAACCATCCCACTTCAGACCAATTAAATCATAACCTCTCAGTGTGTTTTTAAAAAGAGCTCCCCAGGTGATTCTAATGTGCACAGAGTGTTGCAAAAACACTGTCTTAGAAGAAGCAAGATTTCCTTGACAGTAAATGTCACCTTGAATTGTATTCACTTTGTTTGAGGGTTGTCAGAATTTAATAAAACAACTTTTACCTTGTCCATTTTAAAGCTATGGTAACACAGATGTTACAAACAGACTCTCGGAAGCCTTATCTGACTTGTTCAATTGTACACATCTCAGGATCCAAGGGTGGTGACTGGGGGAGGTCACCTGACTTGGAGTAATGGGAGGATGGAAAACAGATTCATCTATTCCTTCTTGTGGCTTCAGTCTTCAACATGCCAGTGATAGTTACCTGCTAAAGGAGACAAAGAGATGGAGAGTAATCGTAAGTTGGTTGTGTGAATGGCCAATAATGATGCAGTATCATACGCCTGCTCTGTTAGAAATACAGCGTGTTTTCACCATTGCCGGTGACCACCCAGAGGACACAGGACCTACAGGTGTGGTGGCACATTTGCACTGGTTAATTAGAGGAAGGCTTAGGAAACTGATTTAGCGAGGCCTGGAATCTGTAATTTTTGTACCTCCAAGTCTCAGATTTTGATGCAGTATTATCACCAAGTGACTCTATATGAAGGATTTAGTTTTCTACTATAGAACTCAATGAGTTCACAAATAAAGTGCCATCTCTTTCAGAATAGAACAAATCATAATTGTGTGACTAGACAGTTAAATCCTTCAGTACCTGGGTGATTAGGAGAGAAAAGATGTAGTGAGGCTCCAGCAACCCTCTCCTGCAGCAGAAGAGGGTCTGGCCTCTGGGTTTCCATTGACTGGACCTTTCCTTGAACAGACATATCTTGAAGCAGCATTGGAGACTTCCTGCAAGGTGCATATCTGAGAAAGGGCTCTGTGCCCCTAACTTAATTTGCATATGTTTTTGTAGAAATGACTGTTTAGGATTTTCTCTTTATTCCTCCCATTCCTTTTAGTTGCTACAGCTACTTTCCCTGTTAAATGAGTATGATTTTCTTTAGCATTTGAAAAAATATAAAATATTCCCACTGTTCTTGAACTTCTCATTGATCTAGGAGAAAGAAGTTTCAGAATAGTATGCCCTCTCACCCTTATTCAAGGTAAAAAAGTGCCTTGTGCATGATCCCTTTAGAGCTGGGGGAGGTGCCCTGGAAGCCTGCAGTGTGCCCTTATTGCTTACCATGAATTGATGACTCTCGCAAGAGCACAAAGATTGTCTGTGGGTAAAATTCCTCCAACATTACCACCACACTCACCATTCAGCAGATTCTCAATGATACTTGCTAGTGGAATATGAACATAGGTAAATGAAACCAGAAAGAATGTTGTGGTTAAAATTTTTTAAGTTTTTTTTTTTAAGATTTTTATTGGGGAATCGGGGAAGGGGAACAGCCAAGTTGTTGTCCTTCAATCTTAGATGTGGAGGGCGCAGCTAGCTCAGCTCCAAGTCCAGTCACCATCTAAGCCCCCCTCTGCAGCTCGCAGCTGCTCAGCTCAAGGTGCAATGTTCAATCTCAGTTGTGGGTGGGCATGGCCCACCATCTCATGTGGGGATTGAACCGGCAACCTTGTTGTTAAGAGCACACGCTCTCACCAGCTGAGCCATCCTGCCACCTGTTGGCAGCTCAGTGGCAGCTCAGCTCGGGCACAGCTCACTGGCCCATGTGGGAATCAAACCTGTGACCCCGTTGCTCAGAGCTCATGCTCTTAACCAACTGAGCCACTCAGCCGGCCCTCAAAATTTTTAAGCTTTTGAATGTTTTCAACAGGCTTTATTTTTAAGAGCGGTTTTAGGTTTACAGCTAAATTGACTGGATGGTGCAAAGGTTTCCTGTATGTCCCTGCCCCCACACAGCAGTCACACACCCCACCAGAGGGGTGCGTCTGTTACAATTGATGAACCTAACTGACACATCACTTTAAATATTTTGTGGAGACCAGTGAAGATGTTGTGGCGTCTTAGTGGAGAGAGCAGTGAGGCAAAATTGGAAGGTGTAAGATGGGTTAGGAGGCCATTGCAGGGGTCTGGGCGACGGATGGCGATGGCTTGGACAGCGGTGGTTGTAGTGGAGACAGAGGGACATGAACAAAGAGGTGGAGTCTATGGGACTTGATGATGGATAAAAACAGGGGGTGAAGGAATAACAACAATGAAAGGTGACCGTGGTATGGGCATTTACAAGGCAGTAAAGAATAAGGACAGAGCAAGCATGCTTTGTTTTGTTTTGTTGGGAAGATTTGATGTGATCAGTAGTTGCGTTAGGCCTGTTAAGTGTGGAAAGTCAGTCAATGTGGACATGTCGAATCAGCAGTTGAATGTACAAGCTTGGTGCTCCAGAGTGAGACTGGGGCTGGAGCTGTAAATCTGGGAGTCATCAGAAAATAAATTGTGTTTAAAGTCGAGGGACAAGATGAGATTTTCTAAAGGCTATAGGGAGCGAAGAAGAGGGCCTGCACTGGGCCCTGGCAGAGGAGGAGGAGGTGGGTATAGAGCCTGGGAGGAATGGCCAATGTGACAGCACCATGTCATTTCAGCAAAAATGACATTGGCCGCGTGGCAGTGCATTGATGATAAAAAGGGAGGTGGAGGCAGCAAATGTTTCCCTAAGTTTCGCTGTGAAGGGGAGAGAGACATGAGCAATTCACTAGATGGGATATGAGGTCAAGGGAAGATGTATTTATTTACTTTTGTAACACAGCTACCCGAGCATGTTTGTTTTCGGTTATGGAGGTGAATTGGTCAATGTCAGTGTCAAAGCAATACCCAGAGGCCCGCTTGGTTGTGAAGTCTTCCCTACACCCCCATCCAGCAGGACTAATTGTTTCTTTACCTCTGCTCCCGTAGGGTGTGCTTAATATATTTCTAGCATTTTATTACAGTAAATTATGTAAATTTCTATCTCCCAGGTGAATTGCAAACTCCTTGGGAGAAAAAGTATCCTTCTTTAATTGTCAGCTATGTCAAGCCCTTTATTAGGTACATTCTATGTGTGATCTCATTTGCCCCTCACGACAGCCCTTTATGGGAGACATAACCTTCTCTATAGATGATGAAATTCAGGTTCAAGCAGGTTGAGTAACTGACATGCAACCATTCGGGTGGTGAGTCGGAGGCAGAGTTGAGATTCAGATCTGTCTGCCTCTAAACGACACACTTTCCTTTTCTGCACTTCTTTTTCACCGTCTTCTGCTTTGTGTCCCAGTACCTGGTTAGCTCCACATCGGGCACCAACTAGCCTGAAACTCCATAATGGTGAAATAAGTCAAACAAAGCTATCATAATAAACCTTGAAAACCTCCTGTTTTGGGTAATACATTCCATTTGCTGATCTAGGAGGGATGTCTCAGGTTGCTCAGACCCACTCTGGTCCCTCCCCTGGAATCCTGCTGTACTTCTCCATCAGGAAAAAGGCAGAAACAGGGGAGCTGGCACTGGAGGGCAGCTGAGTAAAGGTGGGCAGCTGCTCTCAGTGGAATAGAGGTGGGCAGCTGCTGCAGCTCCGCTTGGGAACTGGCTGGGAAGGAGCAGCTCGGGGGAGAGAACCTTTGCCGAGCTGGATAAGTAACGGTGGTTTGCTACAATTAGTCACTAGTGCTAAGTCACAGAATATAATTCGTTTTCTTAACATCAAAATGATGATTATTCCCTTTGTTTGGTGGTTTTCCTTCCCAGGAGTCTGTTGCCAAATTTATCACATAATAATGATAACCTCTTGCCATTTATTTGTGAAAAAAGAGAAGATTTCCTTTTAGGAGCTGTTGTATTTGTCTCAGTCATTAAATACAGTTGCTCCTTAGTTCCACATGAATTTGATGTAGAAAAACAATTTTGTCCAGTTGCCAGGACGGTTGCTGCTGAGTCTAGAGCCCAGTGCTTGTGTAACTGAGTGAAACCAATCCACTGGGCCTCCTCTGTGCTCCCTTAGCCCCTGCACTCAGCGCCATTCTGTTCGGGTACCCCGAGGTCGGTTGGCCTGAGCAGAGTTCTCGCTACATCAACATGGGACTCACGCAGTTTCCAAATGCTTGCTGTGTTGCCAACACGTTTCTGTATACTTTGGGAACTACAAAAGAATCTCTATCCTGAAGAATTTCCATGGAATTGGAATCCCAGGATATAAACATACATTTTAACCACTGTAACACTAGGATTTAATTAAGTGTCGTTCATTCATTCAGAAAGCCCATGTTGTTGATCTATCATGTACCCAGACATTGTGTTAAGAACTAAAATAAAAATGTCCTGCCCTCAGTGAGCTCACAGTTCGAGGGGAGACAGACAAATTAGAAATAACTAATTTACAATATGGACCATGTCTTGATGTAGATAAGAACAGGATGCTTTGGGAACCCATAGGTAGAAATCCTAAACCCAGGAAGGATCCCCTGAAAGGCTTTGTGGAAGAGGCAAGACTGAGTTGATGATAACGGATGAGCAATAGTTAGCCAGGTGGAGAGAGTGGTGGGATGGGGATGAGTATTCCTGGAAGGCAGATAAGCACCTGCAAAGGTCAGGTGTGGCGAGAGGTGTTCCCTTGAGGCGCTGGCTGTAATTTGATGTGGCTGGAGCACTAGGTGAGGTGGTGTGCAGTACCGCAGTGAAATGTGAGGCTGGAGGTGGAGAGGCACAAGAAAGTAGACAGCGGCCTCGTTTTGCTGAGGAGTGTGGATTTGATCCTGAAGGCAATAGAAAGCCTCCACTGAAGCACTTTTAGCAGGTTTGCATTTTAGAAATAATACTCCAATATGGAATAGGAAAATGGGTTTGAAAATGGACAAACCCAGAACAAAGAGGCTGCAAAGTTGCTGCATAATCCAGTTCTGAAATTGTGAGGTTATAAATTTCAACCCACGAGAGTGGGACTGGAGAAAGAGTACAGTTTAAAATATAGATTTAGGAGATTAAATCAACAGAGGTTGTTCGTTATTTTAACGTTGCTGGTAAGGGCAGGAATCTAGTAAGCTCTGCTTTCTGCCTTAGGCGGATTGGATGGATGACACTGTTCTGGTTCTGCTGGTGGAGGAGGAAAGGGGGGGGGGCGTAAAATCATGAGGTAACTCCAGGACATATTACATTTGAGGTATGTACTTTTTCCATGTCCAATGCAGATGGCCAATAGGGGAAGAGTATCTAAACTGAATGTATAGACAGGGTGTCATCTCAAAATGTGGACTATTGAGAGCCAGGGAAGTTAATGCAGAAAAATGTAAAGATGTGGATCTTTAAATTCTTTGACAACCTGATCACTCACATGATCATACTCTAAACATTGTCATTATCCAAACAATTAACCCCTCCAAAAATTTAATTTCATTCGCCCTACTCTCTGACCTCTGCTTCCTATATACAGCTCACTCCCTCTAACATACTAACTCCAACAATGTGTCTGCACCCCCTAGGACCAAAAACCGACTGTTTTGACCTTTTTCATCTATCATCTTTTCACTGTCCCTTACCCCTTCAATGCTATGAGCCCTGCCTGTGTACCTTAAATTCACGGGCAATCATTCTAATCACTGCCTTACTCCCTCTTGCTTTATGGTACTTGACAAAACAATAGCCCTGGTTAATTACAATCCTTTGCCTACTATCAGTGACTTCACCTGTGGCTGGGGAAAAATACACAGCCATGCTGACTTGTGTCATTTTTACATTCTTGACCTTGGATTTCAAGTGGGTCCTTCAAGTGCTTCCTGGCCATCAGATATTTCCTTATCTCTTTTTAAACTAGATGGCTATTTTATATCTTCTTTCATCTCTCCAAACCTTCAATCCCTCCTACCCCTCCTCCATCATTTCGTCACTCTCGGGAGATGAATTTGCTTCCTAATTTCACTGAGAAAATTGAAGAATTTACACGAAAACTAAAGAGCTCCAGTGCATCTATCCAACTATCAGAATCCATTATATGGCCTTTCTTGCCCGTTATCATCAGTAACATCTCCACGCTCCTGTTGAAAGCCAGACATTCAAGTTGTGTGTGCTCTAGATCCCGTATCCTCTTGTCTGCTCAAGGACATCACTGCAGCAATCTCCCCTCTCTCCTGTCTCATCAATGTTTCACTCTGCTCAATCATTTCCATCAACACACAAACTGAAGCAGCTCTCCATTTAAAAAATAACCTCTCTCACCATTATATTTGCTTCTCTTTGTTGCAAAATCCCAATTCCCCTTCTTACTCCTCTTTCAACCAGGTCTTCACCTTTTCTGTTCCACCACAACTGCTCTTGTCAAAGTGACCGGGAGCTTCCATGCAGTCAGACCCACTTCAGCTCGCATTGTCCCCTCTGTAGCACTTGACCTGGGTGACGTTACCCTCCTCTTTGACTTCCAGCACCTCAGCCTTCTTCGTTTTTCTCCTACATTGCTGGTTTCCTCTTCTAAATGGTCTTTTTTTGGTGTCTTACCTCTGATGTTTAAGGGCCCTAAGTCTCAGTTTTTGGTCCTTTACTATTCCCCACTAAAGTTCATATCCTTAGTCATATTATCCTGTTATGTAGCTACTGATCCATTCATGACTGCTTAATTTTTAATGCCTATCCAGACCATTTTCCTGAATTCCAGACTTGTGTATTCAACAGTTTGCTTAATGCTTTCACTTAGATGTGTACTAGACATTTCAAGCTTTGCAAGTCCAAAAATGACCTCCCGACACCCCCTCCCCCCTCAGAATTACCTGACCACATGCTTCCTCATCTCAGTTGATGGCAACTTCATTCTTCCAGATGCTGAGGCTAAAAATCTTGAGTTGTCTTTCACTCTTTCTTTTGTCTCTCGTGTCCTATATCCAGTCTATTAGGAAATACCATTGGATATAACTTCTAAACATAAACAGGAACTGAACACTTCTCACATATGCCCATCCCCATCCTTGTCTAAGCCACCACCACCTTTTGTGTGGATAACTGCAACAGCCTCCTGATTGGACTCCTGCTTCTACCCCTGCCTCGTTGCCATCCATACTGAATACACTAGCCAGAGTGATCCTTTTAAAATGAAAGCCTGATAGCATGCCTTCTAAGCTCAAAACCCTACAATGGCTGCTTGTGTCATTCAGAAAAAAATACTCTCAATGATCTAAAAATCCCTGCATGACCTGGATCACTGTCACCTTTCTGAGTTCATCTCCTTACTATGCTGCCCCTCCTTACTCCCTTCCTGCTTTACATTTTCATCCTGCTCCTGCCTCAGGACCTTTGCACTTGCCGTTCCTTCTGCCTGACTTGTTAGACACATGGCTAACTCCTCACTTCTGTCAAGTCTTTGATTAAGCATTATCTTCTCAATGGCATCTACTCTAACTGCCCTATTTAGGATTTCTAGCTGCCCCACTATTCCCCTGGCCCTCGTGAGCCCTTTTGCCTTGTTTTACTTTTCCTGTAGCCCTTATTATCTTTAACCATATTATATAATTTACTTATTTCTTGTGTTCATACTGTTGCCTAATATAAGTTCACAAGGGTCTTTGTGGGCTTTTTTTTTTAACTGCTTTATTTCAAGAACCTAGAAGAGTGCCTAACACATTGCAGATCCTCCATATGGCAATCAGTAACATTGAATGAGCAAGCCCTTTGCCTAGAAAAAGTATACATGTACAAAATAACGTGTCCATTTCAGGAGGCTCCCTTACCATCACATGAGGCTCATCGATGGGCTCTGGGATAAGCACCCCAGGTAGAGATGTAGAGTAGTAGAAACCAATGGGCATTTTAGAAATGGTTGGAGAAAGAAGACATCAGAAGGAGATAGATGGAGGGTCATTGATCAAGTATGAATCCAAGTCTGATAAGTGCCACAGAGATGGAGGTGGAGCTTTGTGAAGAGCGTCAAATGCTACAGAGAAAGCAAATGAGGTGAAGGCTGAAGGTGTCTGCTGAGTGTTGGGTTAAGTGGCCGTCACTTACCTAGGTGGATATAACAGGCAGAGACAGCAGGCAAAGTCAGAGGAAAAGCAAGAGCGGAGAGAAAATACAGATGGTAGTGTAAGACATTTGATTATTTAAAAACGGAATTAGGGAGACACAGTGAAAGAAGCTGCTTCCTTATAAAGATGGGTAAGATCTGATCATGTTTATGAGCTGAAGGGAAAGGACTTTAAAGAGTCAATAAAAGATGTGCAATTTCAGAGTTGGAGAGATCAGTGTAGTTTGGGGAAGGGAAACCAATCTTAAAGGATGGGTACGATTTGGCTATGTGAGGATGCAGTCTCAAAATGTGAGGTGAAAAGTTTATATTATCCTGGTTGAGCTTGTGCCCAGAGTAGTTAGAGTTAGTATTGTAATCCTGCTCAGCAATTTACTAGATGTGTGACATTGGAAGTGATTCTGGGTCCAAATTTCCTCATCTTCAGAAGGCAGCTAACACTAAAATCTTCCTCATAGAGATATTATGAGGATTAAATGAGATGGCTTCATTACCTAGATGTCAGCCTGAGGCTTATCTGCGCCTCAAGATGTAGGGCAAATTGGTTTAAACCTTTGCTAGTTTTACAATCTGCAGAAGTCTGAAGACTGTCTGCAAACCTCTGTGGCCTCTTGGAAACTCACATTCCGGGATCACTTGCTCCTTCTTCTCTGTGCTCCTTAGGTGCCTCCACCCTGCATGGTACTAGCTCCAATGATGACCTTTCTTCTTTCTGTGGCTTAAAGCAAATTTTGTTTTTTAATTTAAAATACAATTAAAAAGTTGTCATCAAACATCATTCAATGATTTTATGGAGAATTGGTAGGGAGAAGAGAGAAGTGGAGGGAGGGTTCTATCAATATCGGAGTGGAGAAGGGATTATATCCTGAAGGGAATCGTTAGTGGCCCAATTCTTGCACTGTTTCTCGATTATGTTTGAAAGTCTCTAAGTCTTGAGTCTCTTTTCATGCTGCTGCTCCTACTCCCCCTCTTTCCTTCTCTCTACTGTCTGCTTTCAGGAGTCAAATCTCCATAGTGGGCCTTACAGAAAAGCTTTCTCCTCTGAGTTTGGAAGACACTCAAAAACAGAGCTTTTGTAGCAGCTTTCTGCCCTAATCATTTATTAAGCTATTCTTCCAAAGCAAGACAGTTCTTCTAAGAAAGTTTCAGAAGGCGGCTATTAAAATAATATAATTTTCTTAACCCTGTGACATTTACAGAGTACTTGAGTAAGCAAATCTAGCTATTATTGAAAGGACCATGAACACTGAGTTCTCACTCAAGGCTGGGCTCTGGTAGCAGAGTGTGGAGGACTTGGAGCACTTCTGGCCATTTTTGCCAGATGTGGGTGCTCAGCCCTTAAGATCCCACGCTCCAGCCCTGCCTTTTCAGCTGCCGACGGAGTCTCTACTTCTGGCTGCCTGGTTGGCATCTCACAGTTAACACCATTTATGTTTCAGTAACATAGGCCGTTCTCTATGATACTCTGTGTCAGAGCTCTGGATTCTTACTCTGGGGTCGCAGCATTGGCTGACATAGTGATTGATGGCAGGGGGTCAAATGAGAAGGGAAATGATTAGTTTCACATAAGGATAAATACACGGCTTTCTTAAGCTCTTCTACTCAAAGATAACTGTTAGCCAATTCCAGTCACAAAATGTGATTAGTAGACTTACTATGTCATAACCTTTATTTTTGTGAGTTTCACACAATCTAGAGCTGATCTTTGGGTAAATGCCATTCTGATTCCATTAAGGTTAAATTTCAAACAGACAGAAAGGGCAAAGCAAGAGCGGAAAGTAATTGCAGAGGAGAGTGCACTTCTGTTCCACCAAAGTGTCCATCTTGCTGCTGATGCTGAAATGGATTAATCCTGTCTCAGAACTGGCTGAGCAGCTTGAATGGTAGGAGGTTATTAAATGATGAGATGAGTCCCTTTTGGAATGAAGGCTAAAAATTAAGGTGCTCAAAATAAATCACCCCAATAAAAAAGTACATTTCTCCACTTTCCTGGAATCAGCTAAAGTTTTCTTGCTGAGAACACAAAACACTGACCTTTGTCCTAGCCAAAAAATTTCAAGTGTAAGTAACTGGGATATTGAAAAAAAATGATATATAGTTCATTATGTGAAGAGTAACCACATTCAGTTCTAGAAGTAAGTTGTATTTTAAGGCGATTCCAAGCCTTTGGAGAAACGTTGAGTTAGTTAGTGTTACGGTTTAAGGGCTTTGTGTCTACATGTTGGTAACAGGAGACAAATATTTTTAGTGGTTTATTAACTGGATTGGCCTTAGGGATCTCCTCATTGAAGACTAAAATGATATTTTTCTCTAAATCAAGTGTTTAAAGTTATATTTTTTGTGTCTTGTAGACCCAGATATAGAAGTCTAACATGGTAGTGTAGAACACGATACCATGGGAGATATCACCTGATTGAGTTTATGATCATCCACCATTATCCTAGAGGACCCATATTTCTGTCCAAATCGCACCTGAAATTTTTTAAATGTGCATCTTTAAGTGCCTGCCTGACTCCCAGGGATAATTCACATCAACTTAGTGCTTCATTGTCTCATTTCCACAGCTACAGCTGAACTGAGCAGGTTACAGATATTGCCTACCCATCATATAAATGAGGTAGTTTTTTACAATGACTGAAATGATTTATGTCTATCTCCATTTAAATAGTTCTTACATTATGGTTTTTGAAGCTCTTTTTCCTGTGATAATGGGTTATATGAAAATTTAATAAAGTCTTTGGGAAAGTCATATTTGGGCAACTCTGTTTGGAATAACATGAGGTGCTCCTTGGGAAGCCCTCAAGCACAGGGTTCCCTTAGATAGGTACATTGCCACTTACCTGAGGCAACCCTTTTATGTCCCCGCCTGGAAGAACAAGGCTATATGAAGTCCTGGCCTTTGAGAGCCAAAGGTCTATTGCCTATTTTCTCTTCTCTGGCCATATTCTTCCCTAATAGAGACATATAGAGGTGCTCTCTCTCTCTCTCTCTCTCTCTCTCTCTCTCTCTCTCTCTCTCTCTCTCTCCATATATATANATATATATATATATATATATATATATATAATTTTCAGAAACGTCATGATGCATTTTTGCAATAAAAAAACATAGAAAAAATATGTCATGACTTTTCCAACAACCCGATATATATATATGTATATATATATTTGTGTGTATATATATATATATATATACATATATATATATGTATATATTTCCTTCCTTCCTTCCTTCCTTTCTTTCTTTCCAGGTGAATCTATGGGTACCTGTGACATACACTTACGCTAGTACCATGGTCTCACAGCCCCACCATGGTGGCACAAATTTAAAGTGCGATTAGTATCTTTGATGTTCTCTGTTCTCCTGTCCTTGCTATGATCTTAGGGATCACTGTTTCTTTCTGGCCAGCCCTTACCCCTTCCTAACTGTATCACTAAGCGTTGTCTTAGCTCTTAGTTTCTCTTGGCTTCTAGGTCCTCACAGAGGAAGGACAGTTTCTAGTTGGGTCTCTGAAATATTCCACTTGGCTGCAGGTTTAATTCCTCTCTTGGAAATTCTTTCACCTTCCCCAGGGCTCTGCCTAGGGACCAGTAGCTATGCATGCAGTCACCACCTGACTGGGTTTATGTCACTTCACTATCAATCTCAAAGACCCATTCATATGTTCAGAGAGGTGAGTGAAGGGGGCTGTAGTAAGAGTAACATCTCCTGTACCTTGCAAGTCATTGATGTTGGCAATAATTGTTGCAGTTCTCCCAGGAATATGGTAACTTTTGGTTGACTGTCCTTTTAGGGAAGGCAGTTATTCCTGGCCTATGTAAGTCTCTACTCTGACTAGCTCCTAGTGGCATTGAATCCTTATGTGTCTGAGTGTCAGCTCAGGGCCAATGCCCAGTAATCCTCAGAAAGCATTGTCCCCTTCCCCTTGTGCATGGTTTCTGTGGTAGATGGTCACAGGTTCCTTTGGAAAGGCTAGGAGGAGGATCTACTGTATGAACACATGGCAGTGTCTTAGGGTCCTCTTCAAGGGAACCTGGCTTCATCTTTGAGGGCTCCAACCTGTGGACTGGGTCTAGTATGAGAATTCAGTGAGGGGCTAGAATTTGTGGGGCCTCAATCTGAGCTCTATGTACTATACCTAGAATTTTTGGCTTGCACAGACCAAGTAGGTTTTAGTCGACTGCCCATCTATCTCAGTCCTAGAGACACCACAGTCAGTTGTAATCACTACTAGAGATGCTTGCAGATCCCTAATTATTGCTCCAGCCCTGCTTTCCTGCCCCCACCCCAGTACCCCTGCCTTCCTTGTCTCTTGCTATTAAGTGGCTTCTGAACTGCAACATCCCATCATTCGTAGTATTGTTAGAAAACTCCTTTCAGGGGTAGTCTCTCCTGTCATTACCAGCTGGTAAAACAGAGCCAGTACAAAGCTTTACAAATGTGCCAGGGTTCCCAGCAGTGTATTTCTTAATGCCTTGGAGAATGAAGTTGTCCTTTGGGTCAACCTAGGTGACATGGTTAGTAGTAGATGAGTGGTTCTCCATGATAAATCCACTATAATCTTTTCATCCCCTGAGCTTTCAAACTTCTCTATATCAGGGCTCCTCAATTTTGGCACTGCTGATATTTTGGACTAAATAATTCTCTGTTTGTGAGAGGCTGTCATGTGCAGTGTAGGGTGTTTAACAACATCTCTGGCCTCTACCCGCTAGATTCCATTAGCTCTTCCCTCTCAGTTGTGACAATCAAAAATGTCTACAGCTCTTGACAAATGTCCCATGAGGAGGGAGGGGGCAAATTTTTCTCCAGTTGAGAAGTGTCGGAATTCTACATTATTGAAGAAAATTGTGGTTGAGTCCAGTTTTCAGATGAAGAAAACTGTTACAGTAAATTGTTAAAAACATCTGTCTGCTCAGGCTAACACACCAAATCCACATTTTCTAGTAAATGAACATTTACTAGGTCTGACAGTTAAGTTCACAAACTCATCCTAGAAAAAGTGCTACATACCTCATTGCTGAATGTCACTACAGTCACCTTCGAAGCACTCCCCTTGGGAAGCTATGCACCAATGCCAGGGCCTAGTCCACCCTTCAAAGCAATTTTGGAACTCTTTTTCTGGAATGGCCATTGGAGCTGTCGTCGTATTGCCCTTCATGTCCTGAATGTCATCAAAATGTCTTTCTTTCAATATTTCCTTTATCTTCTGGTAAAGAAAGAAGTCATTGGGGGCCAGATCAGGTGAATAGGGAGGGTGTTCCAATACAGTTATTTGTTTACTAAAAACTCCCTCACAGACAGTGCCGTGTGAGATGATGCATTGTCGTGATGCAAGAGCCACACATTTTTGGTGAAAAGTTCAGGTCGTTTAACTTTTCCACGAAACCTTTTCAGCACTTCCAAATAGTAACCTTGGTTAACTGTCAGCCCAGTTAGTACAAATTCATAATGAATAATCCCTCTGATATCAAAAAGGGTTAGCAACTGTGTTGCAACAATTCGCGAACTTAATTGTCAGACCTCTTATATCAATAAATTGGACTTGATACAGCATTATGTTTGCTCCTGCCTGGTCTGGTGCCCTTAGAATTTATTCTTACCATAATCCTCATGTTTTTCCTGATGTAGGTTGGCAGTATCTTTCAATTATTTCAGTTTATTACCTGTCTCTCCTTGGTTTAGACTTGTGCTCTTGTTAGCATGTGATTTTAGTTATGGAGCCCAGAGGCAATGGAGTGCTGGGGGGGGGGGGTAGGTCATGAGAAAGACCAGCACCCCTTGCACGGTAACTGCTTCTGATGGTGTGGAAGAGAGATTTTCTTCTCACTAAATAATCTCATATTCCACCACAGTGTTCAGTTTTCCTGCAATTACTAGGGGCCATGTGTCTAGTTTTGTTAAGTGTGCTGTGAACAGAAATAATAGGTGACACTTTTAGGCTGAGGTGTTTGAAAGCTGGTCTGGGGCGCCTTCTCTCTCTTCCCCACCAAAGCTCCCATGTGCGCTGCCATTCAGCTGCAAGATCTGAGCTTCAGCCAGTCTGGGTCCGTGGGCATCTGCGTGCGTTCCCTGCCTATCTGCATTGGACATGTAACGCGAGAAAGAAATACATTCTTGTTATATGAAGTCACTGAGGTTTTGTGGTCATCATAAACCATCCTATTCTTAATCAAGTGAGGTTATTACAGAGTTTTCGATTATAGCCTATTCAGATAGTGGATGGGGCCAGATTCTATTGACAAAGGAGGTTTAGTAAGCATTTTCTTCCTGAACTACAGTTGATAATTTAAGTAGGTACTTTCCACTTATATGCCATGAGCGCTTAATATTCATATTTCTGCTGGCAGTGAAGTTAGTATTGTCTTCACATCTAACCAGGTTAGATAAACAGTCCTAGGGGCCTAAATATGATGGCCTACTTCCTGAAATCCCTTCTAATACCAAATACTTTTGACAGGAAAAGCAATCCTCATTTGAGGAATCCTATTGGCAAAGGATTCTGAGAAAAATGGTTTCCAGATTCCTGGAATCTTCTAGATCACAGATGATACTGATTTACCAAAAGAAATTTAGCATTTGACAAGTATTTCTCTGTAGTTTCAGTGCTAAACTTACTCAGAATACCTGTTGCTTACTTTTCTGTGTCTATTAATGTGAGAGCCCCTGTGAAAATTTCACTGGCTATGAGAAAGTTTCAGATATTATGAAACTTTCTTGATATTATGAAATGCTTGCTGTACCTGACGAAAGTGATTTATATAGAGGGTGTCTTATGCCTAGGATTGTAGCCATCTTGTGCTAGGTACTTCTCAAGGATAATGGACTTGCCTTATTCAACTCTGAGTTGACAGTGCCTGGAGTATAATGTGTGTTCACTAAAATTTATTCAATGACTGAATAAGTCATTGTGCATTTCAGCATCTCAAAAGCATATATTGAGAAACTACTATAGGCCAGCTCTGAACTATAATTTAAGGTACCCTAAGAAATTTGCAGAAAAGAAGTAGGGAAATTTTATAAACACAAATTCTGAATGCATTGTGTACAGGGAGCTATCAGAACCCAGAGGAAGGCTAAACAATGTCTGATCAGTCTTGAAATACAGGCAGGAATTTCTTGGATAGAGTGGGGTGGGAAAGGAGGGTATTATTGGAAGAAGAAGCAGCAGCATGATGCCCTAAAGAAACTGCACAAAAGTCAGGCTTGTTGGAGAATAATTTGGAAAATTAAAAATGGCAAGAAGCAAGTCTAAAGATAAAGATGCAAGAAGCCAGGCCACTGAAGCCTGTGTAGACTGTTCGGACATGATGGTAGCTCAGTGTATTATTGGTCAATGTTTCCCAACTATTTTTAACTATATGACCCTCTTCCATCCCCATAACAAAACCCAACATAGAACACCAATTGTAGAAAACAAATAAAAGTAAAATGTTATTAGTATATTTTAAATGTTCAATATTTACACAATACAAAGGACAGTGAGAGCAATGTGTATTTTTATTAAATACAAACTTTGATATAAGAAATTATACATAAGATACTTGCACATTTTATAACAGTTTAAAATGTTTTGCATTTATGTACATGTGCATGTGCATAGTCCGATCAACCGTTTGAAAAATTCACTTCTACAAATGATAGTGGTTTGCAAATTCTATGCTCGACAACATACAACCATTTGAAAAATGTTTTGCAATCAAGAAAAGAAATCAAGAAAACTGGTCAGTTTGTGTTTAGATAGAATAAGTGCAGCAGCAATGTGGAGGGGGGATTCGAGACAGAACACTAAGCGACTGTGACGTAGGAGCAGAGGAGACTCACTGAGTGTCCGTGTCCTCCCTTCATTTCCCAGCCTCCCTTTCATTCAGGTTAAAACCATGTGACTGTGACTTAGTTCTGGACAACTTTGTCCCCTCCAGGCTGAATTAAAGAAAAGTGAGTGCAGGTTCTCCATCCTATCTTTCCCCTTTCTGCCAGGTAGTTATGGGTACCACTGTTGAGATGGTGTTCCTTCCAGTGGGAAGCAACTTGAATTGCTGTCATGACATGAAGAACAGCTATGATAGTGAATCAACTCCCTCCCACTGGACTTTGTGTGTGAGAGAAATTAGCCTGCAATCTGCCAAGACACCAAGATTTCGGACTTGTTTCTTACCCAGCGTAGCCTAGAACCAGCTGACTCATACAATATAATGAAAAGATAATGAGGGAAGCAAAGCAAGGATTAAAGAAAGAAAAGAAAAAAAACAGGAAAAACTAGAAGAAAAGTATTGCAGGATTGGCAGTAGTTTATAATTGAACGACTGTGTGGGATGAGGAAACGAGACATCTAATTGAGCCTGGATGTTAGGTTTGAGCAGCTATGTATGAGCCAGTGCCATTATAATCAACATACAGAAGTAGAATATGGTATTAAATGAAATTGTATCATTATTTCATTTGTAAAAGTACTTTTCAGCATACCAACTGCATAGTACTCAATAAAATATATTTTCATTCTGTTCTTATAATTCACATCATTTTATGTGCCATATGAACCATTTAGCAAAGGGCTCATTTTCTTAAATCTTCTACAAATTATTACAAAACTAATGTTCTTCCTTGAAAATTGGAACATATGGAGAAATAAGAAAAATGTCATTTTTAATACCAACACTGTCTATGAAGTTTCTGTATCTTTAAACAAACTCAGTAATTTTATCCTCCAGGCACCTATTGGCTCCTTAAGGATGGCCAGATAGTCTGTAGCATTTGCAGCAAATGTTCTGGACTGGCTTGTTTCTCATCTGCTTCCTCTAATCCTGTTTTACTGGGCCAATTTGAAACAAGATCAGAAATGGGCTGTCAGAGAGGCCTCCTTGGCCTGATCAACATTAATCAGGTCCAGAGACTCCGACTGGAGCCTGGGTGGAGCCCAGGCTTGCTTGGTACCAGGCGAGGGTTTATATGACCCAGATACAATCCCTGTGAACAGGTTGACTTGTTTTCTTCAAGTGTTATTTTTTTCTTATGCTTGAGATCATATTATATATTCAATTTTGAACCTTACTTTTACTAGATCTCTCAACCGAAATACTTTCCATTGCTATTGCATTTTTTTATTAATACATTTTATTTATGTCTGAATACCATTCCAGCTTGTGGATATGCAATTATTTATCTTACATTTCCTGTGGTTTTAGACTTTTAGGGTTTTTTTCCTGTTATATTTTTTTGTGTTTGTTTTGCTATTATTAGTCATAATGTAATGAACACCATTGTGTCTAAGGCTTTGTTTACTTAAGACTATTTTTTGGAGAAAATAATGTCAGGAGTGGAATTCCTGGATCAAAGACTAAGGCTATGGAATAAATAATGCAAATTATTTCCAACAGTGATCTGATAATTTATGCCAAAATCAGTGATTCGATCCCTCTGTTCATACTACAAAGAGTTCATTAAAAAGCAAAAATAAATAATACATACCATACTCCAGTGTAACACATATCAAGCCATGTTGCCTGCTCTAAAAGAAACTTCACTCTTCTAGTGTGAAGGCCTCTGACACGGGGGTCATCTCAATCTTCATCACTCTTTCTGACAGTAGGTTGCATGTTGTAAGTAATAACCCTACTGAGAGGAAGCTCATTTAATAGAGGGGAAACAAAGCCCGCCTGTTCTCCTGTGAGGCCCTTTCCAGGGGGCCTCCGCCCATCTTCAACCAACTAGGGAATTGTACTAGTTTTTTGTTTGTTTGCAAATGATTTTGTCTTTAGAGGTTAATAGACATATTTCCAAAGAGGACATCCAAATGGCCAACAGGTCATGAAAAGATGCTCACCATCACTAATCATCAGGGAAATGCAAGTCAAAATCACAAGGAGACAACATCTCACACCTGTTAAGTTGTCTATTATCAAAATTAGATAAGAGATAACAAGTGTTGGTGATGACCTGGAGGAAAGAGAACCCTTGTGCACTGATGGTGAGATTATAAACTTTTGCAGCCACTATGGAAAGCAACATGTAGTTTCCTCAAAAAATTAAAAATAGAACTACCATAGGACCCAGCAATTCCACTTCTGGGAATATGTCCAAAGGAAACACAAACACTATACTGAAGAATTATCTGTAACCCATGTTTATAGCGCCATTGTATATAGTGGCCAAGACATAGAAATAGCCTAAGTGTCCATAGATGCATGAATAAAGAAAACGTGATATATATATATATATATATATATATATATATATATATAGATATAGATAAAATATAATATAATGGAATATTACTCATTCATAAAAAAGAAGGAAATCCTGCCATTTGTGGCCACATGGGTGGACCTTGAGGGCATTATGTTAAGTAAAGTAAATCAGACAGAGAAAGACAAATACTGCATGCCAAACTCATAGAAAAAGACATCAGATTTGTAGTTACCAGAGGCAGGGGGTGAAGAAGGAATTGGATGAAGGTGGTCAAAACGTACAAACTTCAGTTTGTACTTTTTTTATAAGATAAATAATGGAATGGAATGTACAATAGGATGACTATAGTTAACACTGCTATATTGTATATATGGACGTTATTAAGAGTAAATTGTAAGCGTTCTTATCACAAGGGAAAGAAATTTTTTTCTTTTTTTTGTATCTCTATAAGATGACGGAAGACAACTACACTTATTGTGTTAATCATTTCGCAGTATTTATAAGTTAAATTGTTATGCTGTACACCTTAAACTTATGCAATGCTGTATGTCAATTATATCTCAATAAAACTGGAAAAAAATTAAAATATTTAAAATAGCAGTATTAAATTTTATCACTTTTTTATTCATTCATGTATCACAACCACACATATTACTGGAGGAAGGGACTCAATCCTGACAATGTTTTGTGATTTTTATTGAAGAAATAATCACGAGGAGATTGTATTAAGAAAATAATACAATTTTATTAATCTTTCAGTCATATATATTGTCCTACGATGATACCTGATTGAATCCCATTTTTTTATTAATCTGTAGATTAGTTTTAGATAGCTAGAGATATAATATGCAACTAAGAATTTTTTTAAAATAAGGCTAGGGATTATAGTTTCCTGCTTTAAGTAATTGAGACAACTGGTGAAATATGAATACGGTTTATATGTATATTTATATGTAAATACAAAATATAAATGAGATTTGATAGTAACATTGAAAAAGTGTTAATACCCTGATTTTGGTTATTACAATGGTTATATAAGGGGAAAAGGGGCATCATTGCTGCAACTTACTCTTACATGATTCAATAAAAGGATAATTTGTACATGTATGTTTATGTGTATGTGTATGTACATATGTACATATTTAAGGAGAGAGAGAGAGAGAGAGGGAGATGAAGTACATATAGCAAAATGTTAATGGTTGGAATCTGCATGCAGGATATACAGGAGTTTTTTGTACTAGTCTACAACTCCCTATAAATCTGAAAGTATTTCAAAAAAGTTACAAGAGCAAGTAATAAATGGATCAGAAAAAAATCTCTTCCACATTAACATTTTCCTCTACCCTTTTTATATAATTTTAATACCACCATTTATTTAAATGAGATGTGGCGAAGCTGTAGCTAAAATTAATTGTCCTTTCATTTAGAAATTGTGTTCTGCAAACTAATTATGCATTCAAAATCATTTTAATGCATATTTGTAATGAATATTACCATGAAACTGCATTAAAATCATTGTTAATTCAGTATGATAATTATTCAGTGAAAGCCTGAAGATCCCCAGATGTTAATTTTCTTATTAATTTGCACATTCAATTTGTATCAAACATATATATTAATAGTCATGGTTTATATAGGGTCCATTGAGTTTTATTAAGCACTTCCAATCTGCTAAGTGCTACATACATAATAGGAGACAATCACTGTTTATTTTCAAGGTGCTTTCCTAAGACTGAATAATAAAGACAGCTTGAGCAAGGTGGGCATTGTGCCAGGTCTTAATAAGGCTGCCACCCCTCCCCCCCCCACACACACACTCCCCCCACCCCACTTCCTTCTTCCAGATGTGGAGGCGGGGGCCATGACATGCGCTGCTTGGGGATGTAGGAAGACAGCGCAGGTGAGTGAGTTTGTACCTCCTCCTTTGAGCAACTTCCTCAGCTGTCATCTCTTCTTCAGGAAAGTCATTTAATTGAGGCTGTGCAGTCATTTAGAGGACACATTTCTGTGGCTCACCTTAGGATGACTTTGGATAAGCAAGGAACTCTGGAAACAAGGCAGGCTGAGTTTGGCCTCTGCCATAGCTGTGTGGCAGACAGCACCAATAGGAGGCGAGAGGCTTGGCTGTGCTCAGTTTGCCTGGCCACTCTGTACAGCAAGAAGAGGCTCAGATATCAGAAAAATTCCCATTTCTCTCTCACGGCCACCCTAGTCTGTCTGGACACTTACTTACTCCAAAGGCTTTTTCCTGACTAGCCTTAATTCACAACTGCCTTTTTTTTCATGGACTTTCAAAGGTTTAGCTATGTGCTTTCAAATTCTGCTGTTACCTGTATTCGTGCCTTTGTTGTCTTGCTTTAGTGTGTCTCCTTCAGTGTTCAATCAGTTAATAAAATCTCCTTTTCCTAGTGTTCAAGGGCAAGAGCTTTACTCTGTGGTTCAGGGTTCGAGTCCAGACTCTTCCTTCTACTTCAGCTCTAAGACCTGGGATAAGTATCTAAACTCTTTTAGCCTAAGCCTCCACATCTGTAAAGTGAGAAGAAAAATAAAAATGACTCTTACTTCTTTTCCTTTTTCTTTTTTAAATTGGGGAATTGGGAGAGGGGAACAGTGTTGGGGAATTGGGGAAGGGGACCAGCCAAGTTGTTGTTCTTCAATCTTAGTTGTGGTGGGTGCCAGTCGCCATCTGGCTGCCTGTCGGCAGCTCGTGGTCTCTAAGCTCAAAGTGCTGTGTTACAGTCTTAGTTATCAGTGGGCATAGCCATCATCCCATGCGGGAGTTGAACCAGCAGCCTTGTTGTTAAGAGTGCATGCTATATTCCCCAAGGCCATCTGGGCGGCAGCTCAGCTTAAGGTGCCAAGTTCAGTCTTAGTTGCAGGCAGGCATAGCCCACCATCGAACAGGCAGTCTTGTTGTTAGGAGCACATGCTCTCACCAGCTGACCAGTCCTGCCACCTGTGGGCAGCTCAGCAGCAGCTCAGCTCGGGCATCACTGGCCCATGTGGGAATTGAACCAGTGGTCCTGTTGCTCAGAGCTCGTGCTCTTAAACTAACTCTTACCCAACTAAGCCACTCGGCTGACCCCAAAATGACTCTTACTTCTATACCTATCTGTACCGATCCTCTTTAAAGCCTTGCCCTTGGGATTCACATTACTTAAAAGAAAACTAAGACACAAGCAATTGGATTATTTTGCTAATCTTATTCTACTCTCTCAGAAGATAGGAGATAGGTAATGATGGGTGCAGGATCATACAGAGAAGAAAACTTACGTTAGCATCATATAGATGTGTTCCTAACTAATACAGCAAACCTTTTCCACACGCCTTTCTCCATCCTTCCCACTATGTAATAATAGGCATTTTCTAAATAATTGCTGACAAATGGGCAGTTACCCCTCTGAATTCTGGACCAAAGTTCAGCTTTGTGCTTGGGACAGATGGGTCTACCAGTTGCCTCAATTTTTTATACCAATGGGACTGGAGGCGATAGCACTGAATTCCACCAGATGGCCACAAAATGCCGCAGACAGGAAAGATTTAGGGAATAGAATAATTAATTGGGACAACAAAAAGTAAAGATAAAAGTAAAGAAAATGTGTGTCTCTTGAAGAAATCCAGGGCCACACAGGTTGTGTATTAAACATCCTTTTATGGTGCCTTTGGGAATATTGCCAGATTCATAATTTGGGCACAAAGGAAAATTTCAAAGTTTTTCTATCAGGTTTGTTCCAAATTCATTTGAATATTAGGACTTTTGTGATTACTATTATGGCTCAGTAATGACAGGAGACTGAAACTTTTTAAAAAAGATTTTCATTAAAATATAGTTAACATGCAGTATTATATTAGTTTCAGGTGTATACCATAGCTATTCAGCACAGCACTTATATACCTAAAGAAGTGATCAGCATGATAAGACCAGCAACCATCTGACACTGTGCCATGCTATCACAATATCATGGACCATATTCCCTATGCTGTACATTACATCCCCATGGCTTGTTTGTTTCATATCTGGAAATTTAAACCTCTTGTTCCCTTTCACCTTCCCCACCTTTAAATTTTTCAATTACCGTTGACATTCAATATTATTTTATGTTAATTTCATGTGTACGGCATAACGGTCAGCCATTTATATAATTTAAGAAGTGATTCCTCTGACTAGTCTAGCACCCACCTGGCATTATGCATAGTTATTAGCATATTATTGACTATATTCCCTGTGCTTTACTTTACATCCCCATGACTGTTTTCTAATTATCAACTTGTACTTTTTAATCCCTTTACCCTTTTCACCCTACCCCCAACCCCCTCCCATCTATCACCCCCAACAAATCTAGTACCCATATGATACTATACATAAGTATTACAATATTGCCGACTATATTTCTTATGCTATACCCTACATCCCCATGATTACTGTATAACAACCAATTTGTACTTCTTAATCCCTTCCCATTTTTCACCTACCCCTAATCCCCCTCCCATCTGGCAACCATCAAAATGTTCTCTGTATCTATGAGTTTGTTTATTTTGTTTTTTTAGATTCCACATATAAGCAAAATCACATTGCATCTGCCTTTCTCTGTATGATATACTCCACTCAGCACAATACCCTCAAGATCCATCCATGCTGCTGCAGATGGCAAGAACCCATTCCCTTCCATGGCTGAGCGATATTCCATTGTATGTATGTACCACCTCCTCTTTATCCATTCATCCATAGATGGACACCCAGGCTGCCTCCACATCTTGGCCATTGTAAACAATGCTACAATGAACATATGGATGCACCAGTCCCTTTGAAGTAGCATTTTATTTCTTTGGATTAAATACCCAGAAGTGGGATTACTGGGTCCTTCATTGTCTCTTGTGGTAGCCTATGTTTTAAAGTATATTTTGTCTGATATAAGTATTGCTACTCCAGCTTTTTTGTTTGTTTGTTTTTTTGTTTCCATTTTCATGAAATATCTTTTTCCATCCTTTCACTTTCAGTTTGTGTGTGTCTTTTGATCTGAAGTGAGTCTCTTGTAGGGAGCATATGTAAGAATCTTGTTTTCTTATCCATTCAGCCACCCTATCTTTTGATTGGAGCATTTAATCCACTTACATTTAAAAAATTGTTGCTAGATGTGTAGTTATTGCCATTTTATTATTCATATATATATATATATATATATATATATATATACATTTTTTTTTTTAGATTTTTTATTGGGGAATTGGGGAAGGGGAACAGACAAGTTGCTGTCCTTCTGTTCTTCAGTCTAGTTGTAGAGGACGTCACTTCACTGGCCCATGTTGGTATTATCATTGCGCTCTTCCCGGGTGAGGCAGTCACTGGCAGGCCATTGGACGGCCACTCACAGTGGCTCACGGCAGCTCATGAAAGCTCACACTCGCTGCTGGCCAGCCCCACTGCAGCCTATGCTGTCGCCAGAGACTCATGGCAGCCCAGCTCCAGGTCGAGCTGTTGTTCACCATCTTAGCTGTAGAGGGTGCAGTGTCAATGGCCCTCATGTGGGATCTGAACTGGGGCCCTGCTGCTCAGAGCGGGTGTCCCAAGCCAACTCCTAACCAAAGCGCCACTCGGCCAGCCCAATTATTCATATTTTTTATCTTTTATTTTTTTCTTTAAGAAGTCCTTTAACATTTCTTGTAATACTGGTTTGGTGGTGATGAACTCATTTAGCTTTTCTTTTTTTTTTTTGTCTGGGAAGCTGTTTATCTGTCCTTCAATTCTAAATGATAGCTTTGCTGTGTAGGATAATCACTTTGAGTGTTTTTTGCCAATCCCTTCTGTCCTGCAAAGTTTCTGTTGAGAAATCAGCTGACAGTCTTATGAGAGCTCCCTTGTAGGTAACTAACTGCTTTTCTTTTGCTGCTTTAACAATTTTCTCTTTGTCTTTAGCCTTTTAATTATAATGTGTTGTGGTGTGGGCCTCTTTGGGTTCATCTTGTTTGGCACTCCCTGCACTTCCTGGGTTTGTATATGTATTACCTTCCCCAGGTTAGGGAAATTTTCAGTCATTGTTTCTTTAATAGGTTTTCAATTCCTTGTTCTCTCTCTTCTCCTTCTGCTATGCCTATGATGCAAATGTGGTATGCTTGATGTTGTCTCAGAGGGCCCTTAAGCTATCCTCATTTTGGGGGATTCTTTTTTCTTTTTGCTGTTCTGATTGGGTGTTTTCTGCTACCTTGTCTTCTGAATTGCTGATTTGATCCTCTGTTTCATCTAATCTATTGATGAATCCCTCTTAATGTATTCTTAATTTCAGTTATGGTATTCTTTATTTCTAACTGGTTCTTTTTCATGTTTCCTACCTTCATTTTTATGCTTCCTGTCTCTTTGTTGAAGTTCTACCTGAGTCACTGAGCATCCTTATAACCAATGTCTTGAACTCTGGGTCTGGTAGATTGCTTGTCTCCATTTTATGAAGTTTTCTTTTTTTTCCTAGAGTTTGTTCTGCTCTTTTATGTGGAACATCTTGCTTTGTCTTCCCATTTTGGCTGCCTCCCTGTGTTTCTTTCTATGTATTAGGTAGGGCTGTTGTGTCTCCTGGTCTTAGTAAAGTGGCCTTATGTAGTGGCTATCCTTTGGGGCCCAGTGGTACAGTCTCCCTGGTCACCAGAGCCAGGTGATCCAGGTGCGTCCCTTGTGTGTGCCCTCCTGTTGTAGTTGAGCTTTGGTTGCTGTTTGCACATCAGTGGGAGGGATTGATTCTCAGGCTGAGTGGTTGTGAGGACTGGCCACGACTACAGTGGAGGAGTTGTGATGCAGGGGTTAACCCTACAGAGCAGGATTTGCTTTAGCAGGGCTCCGATGCCAGCCTGCCCCTTGGCTGTATCATCCTTGGAGGTGGCTGGGTCATGCTCCAGCATGGTTAGAAGGTGGCCACCAGGCATGCCAGCCCTGGCACCTCCTGGGAGGAGACCTGCTGCAGGCCAAATTCAGCCGCAACCTGTGCCTTACCCAGGGGCACCTGGCATGAGCCACAAGCAATCTGAAGATACCTACCACCCACACTGGTCTTGGATGAGCCTGGAGAGGCCAATCTATGAACTGAGGCCAGCTGCCTTTAATGCTGAGCTTAGGCTGCTCAGCCAGAGGTACAGGACACATCCAAGTCAAATGCTACTTGTTTGGGTTTTATGAATTTTTGAGAGGTTTTAGGAAAGTCCACAGAATGAGCAAAGACAGGCCTTTGTATGGAAAAGCGACTGGAAGTCGCTTTGGTGTGCCCACAGCATAAATGAGGCAGGGGCTCCTGGAATCACCAGGGCAGAGCAAATGAATGGTGTTAGCGAAGTTGATGGAGACTCAGCTATGGATCTGCCTGCGTCTGCACGCCAGGAGCGGGGCGGTCTCAACAAAAAATGTAATGGCTTCCACCAGCTCCTCTGTCCACGAGAAAGCTGCCCCTCCAGCTCTCGCCCTGAAGCCAGACAAGTCAGTTCCTCCCCACGTGTTCCTGGTGCCTTTTGAGCTGGGCCTCTGAGCAAGTGAGTCTGTCAGTGAGTAAGTCTGTGCGCAGACCCTTTAAGAGGATC
>NW_017732469.1:107047-111319 GCF_001890085.2 Hipposideros armiger | reverse complement strand
TCATGCCATATATTAAAGTCATTAATTATATGAAGTCAACTGTCTTAGTTCTTTTCACTGGATATATTCATGCAGAGTATAGACAACCATGTCTTGAGATATTGTAGAGAGAATCTAAACGTGGAACAGGTAGATGAGGTTAAATGAAGTTTTCTTTAAGGTCTCATGAAACGTGAGAGTTGGTGTTTCAAATAATATTTATGTGGATGTGGTAAATGCAATGCATTTTGCATTCACATGTTTAGTTTTCTTAATCCTCTGAACAATCTTGTGTTTAACTGTTATATCCATATTTTTGTCTGAACAAAATGAATCAGACATCTTATTTGTTTAAGATCACATAACAGAATGCAAGTGGCAGAGCTGGGATTTGGAGATTTTATCTTCTGACTGCAACCATCATACCTTTTGCATGATAACAGATGATTCTTTGATGTAAAGAAATATGATTTCCTCAACAGAACTATTATCTTTCTGAGGGTGATGAACATAGATATTTATTATTTTAATCCCCCCCAAATACCCCATCACTCTCCTAGGCACAGAGGTAGATCTAGGTTTCATGGGGATTAAAACTTGTAAAAAGTTTGGGATTCTCTTTTAGAAAACTGTACATAAGGATGAAGATATCTTCTAAGGCTTTGGAAGGTGCCAATACATTTGGGGGAACCCTGAAATATAAGTCTTATTTGTGTCATTAAATGTGTTGCAAAACTAAATATTTGTTACCTAAAACAATGGTTATCTGTATCCTAAATTATTACAAAAAGCAGCAGAAAAGGCCATTTATTCTTTATAATTACTCTATTTTTAGCTATTTCTGATCAGCGATGTGATACTTTCCATGGTTTCAAAAGAAACCAACACATTTATCTAAAGCTGAAACCCATCAGTAGTTTTTGAAACTTGCATTCAACAAAATAGATTTTTAAAAAATTTTTGCATGTCATTGTAAAGCATAGTCTTTTATTAGAAAGATATATATGTTTGTGTAATTTCTTTTTTCTTTTTTAATTTTTAAATTATTATTAGCTTCAGGTGTACAAATTAACATAATGATTAGACATTTACACACTTTACAAAATAACCCCAACAAGTCTACTACTCATGTAACACTGTACATAGCTATTCTAATACCACTGACTATATTCCCTATGCTATACTCTACATCTTGTGAATGAATATATATAATGGTTGACAGTCAATATTATTTTATATTCATTTCAGGTGTACAGTGCAGTTGTTAGGCATTTATATAATCTATTAAGTGATCCCCCTGATAAGTGTCGTGCCCATCTGACACCATACATAGTTTTTACAACATTATTGATTACATTCTCCATACTGTACTTTATATCCCTGTGAGTATTTTGTGACTACCAATTTGTACTTCCTATTCTCTTCACCTTTCTCAACCATCCCCATATCTGCCTCCCATCTAAGCAACCATCAGTTTGTTCTCTTTATGTATGAGTCTATTTCAGCTTTGTTTGTTCATTTATTTTATTCTGTTCTTTAGATTCCACATATAAGTGAGATCATACGGTATTTGTCTTTCTCAGTCTGACTTATTTCACTTAGCATAATAACCTCTAAGTCCATCCATGTTGTTGCAAATGGAAAGATTTCATTCNATCCACAAGAAGTTCCAATAAAACAGCTTTTCTCTTGTCATTTCCTTTTTGTCTACTGAGTAGCCTGGCAAATGCTACTGCACCATTTGGCGTAGACCAGGACAGGCATTGGTAGTAACCCTCTAGGTCCTTGCTGGTGGATGACGTTTCCACATGGCTGAGTGGCTGAGAGCAGTAATTGGATATTCAGATAAATCAATAGCCACCTCACTGCTTAGATGGTGTAGCTGGAGGCATAACTTCTGAGAAGTTTCCTCTTTGCAGTTTTTTCAAACTTGCTGGGACTTTAACATCAAAATGCAAGCCGTAGAAAATGAAACAGAGCGAGATTTACATGTCCTGGAATCAAGACTCTGTTGTTCTTGTTTTATGTATTTTACTCAAAGGGCTTTGATGAGGGATGTTTTGATGACTATCTTTCTAAACAGTTGGAACATCCATATAAATGATTGTTCTACAGCTTTGAAGGAAATTCTGTCATACCAGCTCACAATTTCTTTTTACTCAACTCTAATTACATAAATTGCTATATAAACAGATGTCTGGTACACTAAAGTCTACTTTGCTTGGGGATTCAAATTTTTCTGAGTTTATATGCCAGTGGGCTGAAAGAAACATCTTTTGATGTTACCAAGGAACATTTTATACTGTCAGGATGTGAGCAGAAAGGCAGTCATTAATCAGGTTCCTTTGCCTTCATGCTCCAAGGAACAGAGAGAAAAGACCCAGAAGAGAGAGCACATCACAAGCTTCGACTCAGTCCCTAAAGGAACTCTTTATCTTGGTTAAATTAATTCCTTTTCCCAATATACACACTTCTGTCAGCATCTCCTCCATAACTGTGATAGAAACAATAGTACATAAAATGATTTTCCTCTGCAGAGTTTTATTTCATCTTTATAACACATTCATGAAAAAAAGTAAAGAAAAAACTCTGGTCTTCCGTTGGGCAAAGACCCCTATCTCAAAGCCATGGAGTGAACACTAATTTATTCGTTCATTCATTTATTCATTCATTCATTCATGCATGCATGCATGCATGAAACACATATTTCTGATTGTCTACTATGTCCTAGGCACTGTGTTTGTGCTTCTATAGAATAATAATGAAAAACAGGCCTGAACATTGCCCTCGACAACTTATAGTCTAGTTGAAAAGACAGACATTAACCAATTAATAATAAAAATTGATAATTACAAGCCATGATAAACTTATGATTTGAATAGGAATTTAAAAATATGCAAGAGAATTACTAAGGATCCCTTCAGGGAATGAATTTTGGGCTAAGTCTGAATAATGCATAGAGTTTACCCAGCGCAGAGCAGGGAAAGGGAACACGTGCACTAGGAGAAAACATTATGTTTTATGATCCTGAAAAAGACCAACTGGGCAGGAACTCAGACAGAGGCAAGGCATCAGATTGGGAAAAACTTTGCGTGTCATGCTTGCTTTCTTTCTTTATTCTAAGAGCAATATTAAAATATTATATCTTTTATTTGAAAAGGCACATGATCAAATTTGTATTTATAAAACTAAGTGTGGCTATAGTGTGAACAATCAGCAGAAATGATCAAAAGTAGATGGGAGAGATGAGTTAGCAGGCATTCTGCAGTCAGCTGTCTGTGGAAGGAGAAGACTGGAGTTTGAACTAGGTCTTGGCAATGGAAGTAGAGAAAGTTTACAGATGTTGACAGATGAAGTATAGAGGTAAGTATCCTCAAGTACCTGGGTAGAGTTCTTCGAGACGCTCCCAACCCCCAACCTGCTAGAGCTGGCAGTCTAGATATACCTCCGGGGCAAACCCTTCAGTAACGTTTTATTTGGAACCCCAAGCACTGGCTGCTGGGAATGCCCTGCTCCACATGGTAGTAGACACTGAGAAACTCTGAGCCCACCCGAGGCTCCCAAGCATGAGATTTCTTGGCTTCTTGGCCTCCAACCTGTGAAAGTTTCTGTATCTGAGAGCCCCACCCTTTTCTCTAATCTCAGAAGCAGAAATATCCCTTTACTTGCTCAAGATGGACCTGGGGTTCTATGCTCCAGATCTCTTCCTTCCTCCTCTGCTCCAGGACCAACACCACACTCCGTGCATTATTCCGTCTCCTACATGCATTCTCACCTCAGCCCACTTCCTTCCCAGTGGCTTACAATTCACTCACTTCTCTTTCTGAAATGTCCCCTGGCTGCTGTCCTATCCTGTCCTCCCTGCCAGTGACAGCCAAGTCCATCCTTACTCTTTCCTCTCTCTTGTCTCACAGCTCACTACCACTCAATTTCCTTCCAAATGTGATTTATCAGAACATGTCTTAGAATGATCTCTCAGTATGTGATGTTATTAACTGCTTCCTCCTTTTCCATCACTTTGGGTTTCAATGACATCACCCCTCCTGGTTGCTTCACTTCTCTCTGATCATTCCTTCTAAGGCTTCTCAAGTGTTTCTGTTATAAGTTCATTACTGGCCCAAGGTTACATCCCGGACAACCTTCCTTTCTCATGCTATAATATGTGCTGGAGACCCCACTTCATTGCTTTTGGCTCTCACCTACATATTAGTACTCTCAAAAGGGAATTCCTAACCTGTACCTCTATCCTCAATGACAGTATTATTTTTAAATGTTGTGAAGCACACACCTATA
>NW_017732469.1:96430-102785 GCF_001890085.2 Hipposideros armiger | reverse complement strand
ATGTATGTATATATGTTTTCTGTCTGAAAAAATAATGGATCTTAATTTGTTAACAATGACATTGTGTACAAGTTATTACTGTGTACAAGTATAATAAAATCATCCCAAAGCTCAGCAGCTTAGAACAACAACAAGCAACTATTATCTCACAGTTTCTGTATGTCATGAATTTAGGAGTGGTATGGCTGGGCAGTTCTGGTTTGGGGATCTCTCCTGAGGTTATAATCAGATCTCGGCTTGGACTGCTGTCATCTGAAGGCTTGACTGGGGCTAGAGGATCCATCCATTACTAAGATGGTTCATTACAGTGAAGTGTAGCAATTTGGTTACTGAATGAATATCCCCAGTGGGTGGAACCTCGCATTTGGTAAGCCTGTTAACGACAGCTATCTGGTATTCTCCTCCTGAAATAACAACCTGTTTTATCCTTGAATTTGTGTGATGGTTAGAAATAAATACATTTAGAAAGGAAGAAAGACCAGTCCTGGCGGGGGGACTGAATAAATTTTCTGAAGATTCTTCAGCTTAATCAACAAACAAACAAGTAAATAAATAGCTTTTGCTGAATAAAATAGGCCTTTTAATTCATTTCTGGTCTCAGAGTAAGAAGTTAAGGCAATCTCTGAGGGCCGTTCTCACCACTACCCAAAGGCTGTAAAGGACCAGTGGACAAGAAGCAATGACAGATAGCCAAGGTTGCTCTGAGGGCAAATGATTACACTAGTGCTACCATCTATTGGCTGACTAAATCTTTGCCTGTTACTACGTGGAAAAGCTCAAACTGAGGGCTATTTATTAGTCCACACACCTTTAAGGGGCTAGACTGGTCCCAGAACACCAATGCTTTTGACTTCTCATAGAAGCAAATGCAAATTTTCTCTGGCCCTGGTCAGTATTAGGAATAAGAAAATAACCAAAAAATAACTTAAATGTCTATAACTAAAATATAGACATTTAAAACACAGTAAGTGAATATAATAAGCACCTGGAGGCTGACAGTTTTGAAAATGTATGAAATGGATAAAACGAATAGAATTTATCAGAACCAACGCAAGAAGAAAGCTTGAGTTGTCCTATAATCTAATAATAAATTGAGTCAATAGAGAATTTTTTTTCAACAATGAAAACACAAAGCCCCAGCAGGTTTGCAGGTGAGCATTACCTTAAATCTTAACATTATGATTACATATTCTATGTATGAGGTCAGTGTAACTTTGATCAAACTAGGCTCTTGTGCTTCTGTAATAACACAAAGGAAACTTCACCACTAGACTGCTGGTTCAGAAAGGATGAGACATAAGGAGCGACCAGCCTTCACCAGTAGCTCGGAGTCAATGTCACTGGGCCCCGCATAGATCAGTTTATCACAGCCTACCTGCCAATACATGACTGAGTGTAATTATTGTTTTAAGCCATGGAGTTTTGGGGTGGGTAGTTATGCAGCATTATTTTGTCAATAGATAACTTATTCACTGTAGAAAAAGCATTTAAATATAATTCAACAACTATTCGTAAACTAGGAAAAGTTTCCTTTTCTGAGTAAAGTACATATCCAGTAAAACTTTACCAAGTCTTATGAAAATGTGTCCATTCGTAACCACTATGCATGAAAAATTTTATTTCTAAGAAATATCCTAGAGAAACTTGCACATACACATGAAAAGATATGTGCAGTCATATCTAAAATATTTTTAATAGAGCAAAACAACTAGAATAACCCAAACCGTCTTTAAAATGAAAATAAATTGTTGAATACTTACACAATGGAACATTAAACAACCATTTACATGTATGAGCAACAATAATATACAACAACACAGACGAATCTTACCACATAATACCAAGAAAGGCAGATGTTCAACTACATACATCATGAATTTATTAGTACAAACCTCAAAACATAGAAGCTCCTAAGTTGAATATGGTTTCTCAGTAATTTTGTTATGATTATAATTTATATATCTGTTACACATATCTCTTTGTTATCTATCAATATGATAATATGGAATAAAATATAACAGAAGTTTATGCCAGAATTATATTATTATGATAATTTCCGTTGGTAAGTCTAAAAATTTATTAAAGACACCATATTTTACCCCAGTGGCTTTTATGAGGAACTAACAATGTACAGCGATAGAAATGATTTGAAGTATTGCTGATTATGCACAGTATTATGTTTTGTGGCTATTTTTTGCAGCTGTAGAAATGCAAATGTCCCCTGAATAAAACAGGTGACAGGAAATTTGAAGTTTTGGAAAATTACGTCTTATTTATTTGTGAATGGCCATTATGCAATCAGAAAAAATATGATAGTATCTCTTCTCAATGTTACTCTTCAAAATTTTATAAAGACAATGTAAACAGGACACACACATCTATATATGCATTAGTTAGGAAAGAATAAAACTATCATTTGTACACAATGTAATCATCTACCTAGAAAATCTACGGCAATCATTTTAAAAAAGCATTGAAGGGCCAGCAGAGTGGCTCAGTTGGTGAAGTGTTGGCTTAAGAGCGCGAGCTCTGAGCAACAGGGCTGCCGGTTTGATTCTCACATGGGCCAGTGATGCTGCGCCTGAACTGAGCTGTTGCTCAACTGCTAACAGGTGGCAGGATGGCTCAGCTGGTGTAACAACAAGATCGCCTGTTTGATGGTGGACTATGCCCACCCGCAACTAAGACTGAACTCGGCACCTTGAGCTGAGCTGCCACCCAGATGGCTCAGTGGAATAGAGTGTGCGCTCTTAACAACAAGGCTGCTGGTTTGACTCCCACATGGGATGGTGGGTTACACCCTCCCACAACTAAGACTGAACTCAGCACCTTGAGCTGAACTGCCACCCAGATGGCTCAGTGGATAGAGCATGCACTCTTAAAAACAAGGCTGCTGGTTCGACTCCCGCATGGGATGGTGGCTATGCCTACCCTCAACTAAGACTGAACACAGTGCCTTGAGCTTAGAGGCCACGAGCTGCTGATGGGCAGCCAGATGGTGACTAGCGCCCTCCACAACAAAGACTGAAGAACAACTTGGCTGGTCCCCCTCCCCAATTCCCCAATAAAATCTTTTCTTAAAAAAAAGCATTGAATTTTAAAAGTTTGCTCTTATAGTAATCCCTCTTTATCCATAGGGGATACGTTCCAAGACCTTCAGTAGATGCCTGAAGCCACAGGTCATACCAAATCCTGTATATTTTTCCCTACACATACATACCTATGATAAAGTTTAATTTGCATATTAAGTTCAATAGGAGATTAACAACAATAACTAATAATAAAATAGAATAATTATAACAGTATAACATAATAGTAGTTATGTGAATGTGGTCTCTCTCACTCTCCAATAATTTTTATATTTTTCATCCCAAACCTGTTCCTGAATCTGTAACCATCCCTTACTTGCAGTAAATGGTTTGGTGTCACCTGTTTTGGGGGACCCTTTGCTGAAGTCTTCCTACAAGCTCATTGTTTTCTGGCACAACACGTTGACATCAATCGGAATACATTTTGTGTTCACATCGTCCACCCAAAATTTTAATGTCTTTTCCATCTTAACTAAGCACTTATCACGTACTGTGGCTGTAACTTTTGCAGTTTGACGTGTGAAAGCAAAATTAGCATGAATTTCTTTTTCCTTCTTCACAATTTCACTAATATTGTTCTTCTTACAGTCGATCTTAGCAATTGCAGCACACAATTTTTTTTTCTTTCCTTGTTTGTTAAGTGAAGAACTTTCACCTTTTCACTAAGGAAACACTTTATGGCTTCTCTTTGGCATATCCACATTGTCAGTATCACCACTCTTGCACTTGGGGGCCATTATTCAGTAAAATAAGGGTGACTTGAACACAAGCACTACAATATTATCCTGATAACAGGTTGCTAAGTGACTGGCAGGTGGGTTATACAGCATGGAGACACTGGACAAAAGAATGATTCACATCCCGGGTGGGGCAGCAGGAGATTTTATCATGATACTCAGAATGGTGTGCAATTTGAAACTTATAAATTGCTTATTCCTGGAATTTTCCATTTAATATTTTTGGACCACAGATAAACTGTGGGAGGTAAAATCATGAAGAACGGAGGCCTACTGTCCATGATAACTTTTGTATAGGGCAATAACCAAATTAGAACATATCATGGAAAAATATTCCATCATGGCAGAAACAGAAACCAAAATACAGTGAGAATTAAACCTCATAAGACAGTGGTTCTTAACCTGTGGGTCATGACCCCTTTGGGGGTTGAACGACCATTTCACAGGGGTCGCCTAAGACCATCGGAAAACACATATTTTCGATGGTCTTAGGAACGGAGACACCGCTCCTCTATCCGTCTCCAGGCGGGTCCACCCACATGCAGATACGCCCACATACGAGTACCTGGTGTGATAACATCATTGCGCCAACCCCATCACATACATCCCATACAAATACAGGTGTATGTGACAGGGTTGGCACCATAATATACTTATACGGACCAGTCACACACGTGTAGAGAGCAGCTACTGTGTAGAAAGCAGCTGCTGTGTTGAANTTTATGCTTGGATGATTCACTTCCTTAATTAGTCATTAATTTTAGGTAAGAGAATGAATGAAATTATACCACCAGTTAGTCAGAGTTCAGTCTTCAGAGAAATGGTGGATTAATAATTCTCTTGCCTTCTTAAATTCCAACCCCCAAAATAAGAGGCTAAATAAAACGCTACTTAAATTTCCAGCTTTGTTTTAAGAGGGAAGAAATCCACATTCGTTATCTTTGTTCAAGTGATAGCTGACTGAAGATTGAATGAACTATTACGTTTGCTGAGAGCTAACTAATGCTGAAGGAGCATGAACATGGACTAGAAAATTGATTTATGTACGACGGCAAGGGTTCAAACACCAGGAAGTAGGTTCACCTGGATTAACCTGAGAGCTAATTTCAACTTCGAGAGACAGGTTTAAATACTAAGGACTACTCCATGCTAAGAGACAGTGCTTTGATTTTAAACATAAATGAAAAGAAAAAAACTTTGATGAGCTTTTGTCTTTCCATTGCTCTTCTAATTGACATTTACTATTGTGCCAGTACTGTACCAATGTACAGCAAATAAATGGATGAGGATTATGTTAGCTAAGATAATGATAGATCTTAAAGCACATGTCAAGACAATACTCTCAGTTTTATTCTTATGGAGCTGTCCAGGCATCGCCAAGTAACCCATTCAGACATTGCTTTTTTGCAGTTGTCCTTGAAGCTATTATTTAAGCCACAGGAAAAGGGGGGAAAAAAGCTATAATTTAAGACACACATAATCAATGCAATGAACCAGAGTATGGATAGTGACAAATGGAGGGCTGTAGATATTAATGCTGATCTAAAACAGAACGATTCATAAAGCAAATGGGTTCTTGTATTGTCTGTCATTTGGCTTCAGTAAATTTCTGCTTTCAGTTGCTGAGCATTGCTGTTTTTTTGCACAAAGCCTTTTCTCCAAGTGCATGTGAGGTTTCATGCATTATACTTACTAATGGACCAGAGTTCCTCATTTTGTTCAAGTAAAGATTATAAGCAGCGCTTGTTTCATTTTATACTAGCAACAATTACTTTATTTAAATAAGTAGAAAAAATAAATAGAGGCTCTCTTCATTGGTACCAAGGGTCATGATCAAACATGCTACCTTTCAACGGCCTTTATTGTCACCTGCACACTGTAAAGAAAAGTAGATCAAGCCAAGAATGTGAGCTTCATTTCAAAAATTGTCATATAATCTGAGCATTAATGATGTTCATTATAGTCACCATGTAGAGGACATTTTTAACCTCACTGCGAACTATTATATTTTTCCAACATGGTTTCTTTAAAGCCTCAAAGTTAAAGCTGGAAAAATTGCTGAGTGATATTCAGTTAACTAATGATATTATTTATTAGTAATACCTCAGCTATTAGTGCTACTTAAAATTACAGTGAATCTGAAATTATCATTTGCAAATTCTGTACTGCTTTGTTTTCCAGGAGAAAATGTAAATGTGCACAGATAAAACACAGGAACTCTGTCAGTTGGGTATTCATTGTTCCCCAGAGAGAAAGACGAGAAACGTGTTCATCAGTCTCTTATAGTTCCTCTCCTCACAGAGAGTGTAAATTTTTCTATTGAGTCACACATGAGATTTGCTCCTGGGCATTTGCTTGATTGCCTCAGTGAGTGCCCATGGGTGAGTCCTTACTTATTTATCCATTCAAATATGTTGCTTATGGCCTGATTATATGATCCATGAAGAAATAAAGCATCACACTGATTTCAATTTAGGGAATATATATATATATATATATATATATATATATATATATATATATATATAT
>NW_017732469.1:44498-91671 GCF_001890085.2 Hipposideros armiger | reverse complement strand
TTCATGAATTATAAATATTTCACAATATATAATTACATATTGTTTTTGTGATTAATCACTATGCTTTAATTATGTTCAATTTGTAACAAGGAAAATATATCCTGCATATCAGATATTTACATTACGATTCATAACAGTAGCAAAATTACAGTTATAGAGTAGCAATGAAAATAATTTTATGGTTGGGGTCACCACAACATGAGGAACTGTATTAAGGGGTTGCGGCATTAGGAAGGTTGAGACCCACTGTCATAAGAGGTCTGAAAGGCCATTATGAAAAACAACTTAACACTTCCTGAAGGATATATAAACTGAGCTCAATAAAAGTTGGGGTAAAGCATGTTCCTGGCAGAGAATATTTAATATTTAAAAGATGTTAGTTCTTCCAAAATTAATCTGTAAATTAATGCAACCCCATATAAAACCCTGAAAAACTATTTATGGAGCTTGACAGGTTTAGTGTAAATTCAATTGAAGATAAAAATATAATCAAGAATATTTTGAAAAAGATCAGAAAGCGATATTTGCTTAATCATGTTAAAAATACCTAGTGTGAAGCTATAGTAGCTAAACCTATGTAGGCGATTGTTCAGGAATAGACAGCGTGATTCCACAGAAGAGGAGAATGCAGGATCAGATCCAGCTACCTAGGGAAGTTTAATATGCGACAAAGCAATGTCATGTGTTACCTTGTGGGGAAATGAGTGAGGAAGGAATGGGTTATTTAATAAAAAGTCATGAGACAATTAGCTGACAATTTGGAAAGCCAAGTACTTTTTGTCCTACTTACACTCTCACAAAATTTTTTTGAAAAGTATCAAGCAATTGTGCAAAATAACAGAAATATAAAATTACATTGAGAAAACAAAGATGCTATTCATTTATAATTTAGGGTCTTAAAGGATTTCCTGAAAAAGGCTCAAAATTCAGAAATCATAAGAAAGTTGTCATATTTATCTACATAAAAATTATAAGCTCTAAAATGACAAGAGTCACAAGTAACAAATGTGTTTTCTAGAGAAGTAACTTTCATTCGCTCAAAGATGTGTAAATACAAGGATCTGATAGCAGAGAAAAACTGGAATCAACCTACACATCCATTGGCCATGGACTGGTTGAACTCCAGTACCTCTGTACTGTGGAGTAATCACATAGTCTTATATATACCAACATAGAAAGATCTCTAGTACATTCTAGGAAGTGGAAAAAGTCAACTGGTGATATTAAGCATAGAATTATGTCATTTAGGAAGGAAGTTGTTTAAAAACAAAATTGTATGTATATATATAAATAAATGTATACATGTATATATATCTTACATATTGCATAGAAAGTGATGTGGGAGAATTCACAACCTACTGTTAACCCTGATAGCCCATGGAAAGGAATGAGATTCCGGTGTGTGGACAGGAGGTAAAATTGGATATTTGTTCTTACAGTGTAATGTAAAACTTCTGTGCTTGAATTGATTTTCTAAAACCTTTACTTATATAATTAAAAATAAACGAAAATAGACGAAAAGAAAGATTAACTTGAAATGTAAGTAAAACAATGTGACATTTTAATATCTGGATAGAAATTTTGGTGTTGAGTCAACTACAATGTACCTCAGTTTATCATACTACTTAAATTTACCTACTTGATTTATGTCTGAAGCAAAAGCAGGAGTCCTCTTTACTGAGATTTAAAAAACAAGTTGGTGGTGGTGGTAAATGGATGGGCCTAAAATCTTCTTGCACTAGGTTTTAGGGAGATGAGCTGATGTTGTGTATATGCTGTGGGGGAGCAAGTGGCCTTTCCACACGCAGGCTTACTCAGCTCTGCTCTCAACCGTCAAACCCACCTCAATAAAAATTCCAACAGACATCTGTGGGGTCAGAGCTGAGTTGAATACCAAACTATATTTTAAGTTATGAGTAACATTCATTGCTATTAGTTAGTTGCTAAAAGTAGGTGTGTGATACAATATTCCATATAAAAACGCTTTTGCGTGAGTAAGCTAGACATACCTAATCTTTTGAGAATTGATGAAAGTTAGAATCTTCTCCTTGGAAAAACATATTTAAGTATACAATTTTGTATAAAATATCTCTTCAGTAGATTTGCCATTTGACTTCATACAAAGAGGGAAAGATATATACAGAGAGTGCCAAAAAATGTACACACATTTTAAGAAAGGAAAAAAACTATTAAAATTGTAATACTGAATGTATACCAGTAACAAAAGGTGAATACTAGTCATGTTTGACTTCTGCAATTGCAAGAGGTGCTCAAGGTGGTTACCATCAGCATCCAGACACTTCTTATTATGATGAACTACTGCTTGAGCAACGTTGACCAATGTGTCCACTTGTATACATTTTTTTGGCACCGCTGGTATTTGTTGCACAGGGATCAATCCCCCACTCCCTTCTACTCATCCACTCACAGTCCCACAGGTTTCCTTGGGGGTGGTTTCAAATACCACACACAGCTTAACATAGTCTCCTTTTTCCTATCAAACATTCCTGGAAATATTGCAGCTTGGCTGTATTTTATTAATAAAATAAATGTGTATCAAATAATAAAACAAGTTTTTAATAATAGTTAATATGTACTCAGTATATACTAATGCCAAGCACTATTCTAAGAGGAATGGAGAAGTTAAGAAAGTTGCCCGTGGTCTCATGTCTGGCAAGTGGCAGAGCTGGGATTTGAACCTACGTAGTCTGGCTCCCAAGCCTATGCTTTCAGTCCTGTGATCTATGGACTGTCAGGCCTCAGTTTCTTCATACACCCATATCCTGGCTTTAAGGTCATAGACTTACAAGTGGGTTTGCCATGGCTGAGCTTTTGGTTGTCCTTGAAGATTCTCCCCTTCAAGGGTCCTCCTGAAATGCCAGCCCCAACTCCTGAAGTACTGGATGTGCGTACTCATAACTAGGGCTCGCCATCGCCCAAATTAAAAAAAATTTGCTGGGAATAAAAGAAACCCATTTATTTTTGCTTGTACCACCATCTTTTCTGTGCTCTTCATTTCAGAGACCTTATTTATCTGTCCTTTCTCTCCTCCAGAAAGTTACTTCCAGTCTCCTCAGGGGACCTTTTCTCTTCAGATGATTAACAGACGTTCCTGCGTGGCCTCACACAACATATGGCATTAGGTTCTGGTTATTGCTCAATCATTAAACTCTAATGTAAAGGTACATAGGAATGGAGCTTAATCAAGTGCAGGACAGGTTGTGTCTCGCCTTTAATCTCCTGAGCTCTATTTTATTCACTGCCTCCCCTGGGCTGCTTGTTCTTTGTTACACACAACTGTGGCATTGCCTTTTAAATTTGTCCCCGAATGTGAAAACCCCCCAGCTGCCTCACATTCTTATGCATTCTCCAATCCAGTTGACTGCGGTGCATTCAAGGCAAAACAAAGCCCATCACCTACTTCAATCAAACCCAAAAGACTAAGATGTCTGCACAAAAACAGACTCACTGCTTCTGATTTTTGCTCAACTTGTCAAATTAGGTAGGAGGTTTTCTTTGAGATCAAAATATTTCCTGGTCATCTAAATAGACTTAGATCCCACATTAAGAGAAAGAGCATAACTGAGAAGAGTGGGAACAAAAATGAGATTTAAATGCACATCCTCTTAGGCTGATGCATGAGGGCACTGGTGAGAAAGGAGGATATACTGCAGTCAAAGCGTTTGACCCTTGGTTAGAAAGGCCATTGCATGGGGAATAAAAACTGCTAATTACCAGTTTTATATTCATATTTCACACTGATATGGTCGTGTTAGACATTTGATATGCCAAATCTACACAAAGTTTAGGGGTATTCTTTAGAGAACTTGACTGGATTTGACGCTTTAAAGGTAAAGCTATAAAACATTGATGACCTATTAAAGAGGATATTCCTTCTGTTAGAAGGTTAAGCATTTTTTAAAACTAATTTTATACAATTTTCCCTTAGGACCCAAGGAGCATATGCTAAAATTCCAATCAAGTAAGTAGTCTACAGTCCATCACAGTCTGGTTTCTAATGCTTAATTGCCCACCAACCTCCCCATAAACCCCCCAGTCCTTATCTTTCATCTCACACCTGAAGGAAATTAGGAGGGAATGAATAAAGGAAGGAAAAAGGTAGGAAGGAAAGAAGAAAGAAAGAGTAAGGAGGGAAGGGAGAAAGTGGGTTAATTTTATGGAGGATTTACTGTGTACTACCAGCCCAGCGTGAGCTGCTGTCTTCATGCTAATCTATTCATCCCCCCCCACCCCCGACCCCCCAGCCCAGTTTAATGCAACATAAAATTAGCATTTTTGATGTAAGGGGTCTAGGAAACAATCTCTTCCCACTCATTTTACAGATGAGGAGACTATGATCAGGATAGTTAAGAAACTGCCCAAGATCATATAATTGGCTCATGACAGTGTCAGAAAAAAAGCTAAAAATCTCTCAACTACTGGTTTAAGGCTTTTCCTACCATTCCTATTGATCTTTGAATAGGACTACAGTAAGTCCCTGATTTATGAACAAGTTCCACTCTGGGAGAACGTTTGTAAGTCCGACTCGTTCGTAACTCCAACAAAGTGAGTCTTTGTGCTTCCTAGCAGTCCCCTCCATATCACCACAGCTTTTCCTCTTGCTTCTGTACATCCTGGGCTCTGATTGAACACTGCACTACTGTACACTATCGCACCATACAGTAAGCACACAGCAGCACAACTGTGACAATGTCCGGCAGACATGTGAGCTACCTCCACGATTTGTTGGCAACACGAATGTTCGTAAGTTGGGGACTTACTGTATTGACAACTTAACACATTCAGTAGAAATTTCAGGTCTTACAGCGTTTTAGAAACTCTTCAATCCAGCCAATATTATATCAGCTCCTTCTTAAACACAGTGGTGACCAGTCCCTGTCTATGTCTTCTGAGAGTGGGAAGAACCGGTATTTCCTGTTATGATCAGTCCAGGCCTTTAAAACTTCATAATTATAACTATTTTTAATATTAGGACGCATATTAAACTTAAGATATGAGCACCTATGTTTATTTTTAGCTCACTATTAACCACCTAAATTTAATTAAATCACCTATGTGGGCCTTGGTTTCCTGAATTGTTCATTGAGGGGGTTGGAAGAGATGACCGTGTGAGTCTCTCCCAGCTGCAGCATTGTGTATAAATTATGGAAACCACTTCCTAAGTACATTACACAGGATGAAATAGATTTTTGTTTCCAGATCCTTTTTCTAACTGCATGATAGATTGGCAAGATTATAAATGCAGACGAGGAAAAGAGAGGTATAGTAGAAGAAGGGACAGAGGTAAGATGGCCGCCATCACTTATGAAATAAATAGGTAAGTGCATGGGTATTTTAACAGCTTTGGAAAGTGAGTTATTAAGAAGTTAGCACTTGAGCGAAGTGGAGTGAATAAATACTGAAGGTCAATAAACAAAAGGTCTCTCTCTACATTTCAGAGCTTTCAAAGCATGGTTCTCAAAGCCTGAATGTAACTGGTGAGATCAATTCTGAGCAAAGTGACTGGCAGACTCCCTCCTGGACCAAACCTTGGACTCCTTGAACGGCCTTCTCAACTTAGCCTGCATTTAGCAAGAATTCTGTTAGGCCACTTAGCAAGAATCCCCCTCCTCTAGTAATTTTCTACCCACTAAATCCTTCATTCTGCCTCTTGGCTATAAATCCCCATTTGTCCCTATTATATTCAGAGTTGAGTTCAATCTCTTTCCCTCATTGCAATAGTCTTGAATGCAGCCTTCCAGGCCATTTTAACAAGTGGTGAATAATTTCTCTCTGACATGCTTCTATTTGGGACACTCAAAACAAAGTCCCTCTCACTGCCCAAGGGCCTGCCTGCAGAGTGGAGCATGTGGAAAAAGGTTTACTTACAGGACACATAGGAGCCCCCCCTCCATGAAAAATGTTTGTTTTGGGACACTGAACTTCAACAGTTTCTGCCAGAGAATCTAGTAGCCCTTTGATTTCTTTCCAGTAAAATTTATCTTTGGTACATTTTAGCTAATGTGTTTAAAGCAGGGGAATTTGTGCCAGTGCCTAATGAACTATCAGTGAAGAAATTGGCTGGCTGCAGCACAGTTAGTTGCCTGGAGAGGGACAGTTTCTATTCAATCAGGAAGTTTCAGTTCCATACACATGTAAATAGCTGCTCTGACTGGGCTGAACTGGCTAATAGATATTTGTCCTGTGAATGGCACCACTCCCTGTCTCTCCCTACTTCCCCACAATATATCTGTTACCACACTGATAAATTAGGAGTTCAGCTATTGGGAGATGATGCTGCCATTGTGATTGGTATGAAGCAAGGCTGAATCTAGGCAGGAATGTTCTAATGCCAGAGCGAAAAATTAATCACAAGAGAAGAAGCAGTTTTGCTTGGTAACTCTAGCATAGGAACAGAAGCAATATATTAGTTCTGGGCCTGTGAGCACCTGGGGAGAATGGCTTTGTATGAAAATAGAGCTTTTCTCCAAAGTCTGACAATTCTAAAGGACAAAATAGCTTTGGCCTTCCCCAACTGAGCTTACCACAGAGGAAAGGGCCACTCTCTCCCTCGCTTCCCCTACAGCGTTTATTGTTCTATGAGGAGAATTGAAAGGGACTGGCATTGAGCAATGGTGGCTGATTATCAGTAACAAGTGACTTGCGGAAGACTGACACATGGGCATATACGTACTTACGTACAGCGTTGGGGAGTCCCAGAAATACTTTGAAGAATAGGAACTCCATAAAGGTCTGGACTTCCCGCATGGGTTGGTGGAGCACTGGAGCTCTCTGGGTTTGAGTGTTAGTGTGAATGGCATTGTGATTGAATTCAGAGGCTCGGGGTGCTACACCTTCACATTACAGGCACCACTGATTCAAGTTATACAGATTTTATTGTCTAACAAGTCTCTTATCTCCTTTCTTCTACTCAGTACTGTAGTTGCATAGACTGTACTGATTCTCTATAGTCAGACAAATATCACAGATAAGCTGGTTTCCTCATGTGAATCGTACTTCAACCTCTGGCTGCTCTGAAAAAAAATGAGCCCACATTTGAGAGTTCCGTTCCCCCAAACCAGGGGACTGTACCTCCATAAGTCACCTCATTTCTCTGGCCTGAGGTGCTGATGGGCCTCTTAGGGAGATTATCACTGTTCTGTATATGCAATTAAAAATTAAGTGACTCAAATGGAGAACGGAGGGCCAAGAGCAGCTTTTTCGCATGTGCAGTAGAGGCAGCATTACCTCATTTCTACCACTTATTAGCAGTAAAACTTTGGGCAAATTATATTTCTGCTTGTATTATCTACAAAGTAGGAATAACAATTATATTTAACTTCTCTGGTTGTTGTATTAAATGGACTAATATATACTAAGCTCTAATGAACCTCACCTAGCACATAAGAAACAATCAAATATGTTTATGTGAACTTTGAAACTTTTCTGTTCTCCATAAGGTCTATTTGTATATTTCCACTTTATAATATTGTCTTAGGATCTTTTGATATCATCTATAAAGTGATTCTAGACAGAAATATCTAAAATATATACATTAGAAATTTTAAGATGACCTACTTTTGGAGAAAAATGTGCATAAACATAGTTTAGAATGATACCTTACAGGAGAGTTTAATTTAATGGGAAACTTAGAATCTGTATACTTGTTCTTATTTCCTTTTCATTTGTTTTGTTCATATAATTATGTACACATTTTTAAAAATAAAATTATGTCTCCTTCCATTTTCATCCCATTTTTCTCTACCTCTGTCTTGTTTTCTCTATTTGGCACATAGTAGCCCCAAATAAGTTGTAGCTATTATCACTATTAGTTGAAAGAAGAAAAAATACAATTGAAATGATCAAGTAAAATGATGGAGGCTTTGGGGCAGCAAGAGTGCGCTCTGGAGTTTTCATCACATGGACCATCCTCTTCATTTGGAAAGGTGCTGCTCTCTTTCTTTCTTTCTCTGATTCCTTCCCCTTATTAAAGATTTGGAGGGGGTTGCAAATGGCCGAACTATAGATTAATTTCTTTGCATGTATGTGCACATCTGTTCATTCATCTAAAAGACTGATTTAGATTAGAACCTACTACAGGTTAGGTACTGAGTTTAATATTTTCACGTTAGGGTAACTACCATGAGCTGGCAATTGGTAAATTCTGCTATACTTTTGTGTTATTTTCTATATTTATTTGCAATAAGGAGGTCATTGCTATTGTAACAGCAAATTTGTCTTTTGGTCTTCTACTCCCCAGATCACCTGACAGTGATGCATGTCACAGATAACTTACTGAAATGTCTCCCTTCTAGTGACATTTTCTTATCGCCTCCTCAATCCACTTGGGTGTACACATTTACATACAATTAGAATCACAATAGGGTTTTCATTTTTAAAACAGGAAAACACAGTAATTTACTAAATAATACCAATATCCTATAATAATTGCAAATGTAAATAAGACAAACTCTCCAAAGAGTATCTAAATTAAAAATGTTTAAATATATTCTACATGATTGTAAGAGGCATGAATTTTACTTACTAAAAATGAATATTTTTACTCATTTTTGGCCCCAAGGAATCATTTATAGAGTTTATAAATACATATTCTCATAATAAATGTTTTAATACATACTATTTTCACAAACCTTGTAAAAGTCTATATTTCTTATGAAGAAATTACTGGCAATACTTCAGAATATGAGGCTGCTGATTTATTTCTTAACAAATTATTGACCAATATTGAAATATCTGGAGGGCTCTTTGAAGAAAAAATAAGTAAAATAAGGTGATCATAGGCAGTGAAAGAATTTTAATTGTATATTTTAGAATAAATTTTCTAAATCATATAAGCATATAATTTTCTTTTCCATCTTTACATTTGAAGGCATTATTAATTCATTTATAAATAATGCACACACATACATATATTTAATATCAAAAAGTGATATATATTGATTTGAAGGGAAATAACATCTAAATGATACTTCAGTATTTTACTAATTTAATGTTACAATTATAAATTTTAACCAGTCCTATCTGCCCACATATTTAGATAAAATATTCCTATACATCACCATATGTTCTTCAACCACTGGTATATGTATGTATATTTGTATGCATATATAATCACACATAAATGTTTATTGCACACATACATACACATATATGTATATACATATGTACACACATATAATTTTTTGCACAAAATGTGAAATTCTCAGACATAATCTTTTTTCTAGTTATTCTTTATTTCCAACTTAATTTTGTGGAGGTCAAAGGAGGTAAGTTATATACCCGTCTTTTATAATTTGTTGAGATTACACTTATGGGTATAGCATGGTATCAATTTTCACAAATGAATGTTTCATATGTTCTTTAAAACAAAGTCCATTCTACAATTAATGTGTATGAAGTTTTATATCTGTCCATCAGCACAATATTCTTAATTGTGCATTTTAAATCTTCTACAGCCTTATCTAAATTATCCCTGCATTAATGAGAGAAACCTGTTGAAATTTTTCACCATGATAATATTCTCCATGTAGATTTCTTAATCATTTTTAAGCCATTTTATTGAATACATATTTATTTATATAGTTTGAGGCTATATCTTACTGGCAAATTGAACCTTTTATGATAACGTAGTAAACAATACTTCTAAAAGGGTTTTTGTTTTGTTTGCTTTTTTTTTTTTAAGATTTTTATTGGGGAATTGGAGGGATGGGAACAGCGCTGGGGAATTGGGGGAAGGGGAACAGACAAGTTGCGATTGTTTTGTTCTTCAGTCTAGTTGTGGAGGACATTGCTTCACTGGCCCAAGTTGGCACCATCATTGCGCTCTTCCCGGGTGAGGCAGATCAGTCGCTGGCTTCTGGACGGCCGCTCACTGCGGCTGCTGGCCTCTCAAGCTGACTGCTGGCTACACACGGTAGCCCATGGTAACCCACTGCCACAGGGGCTGCAGCCTACGCCGTCGCCAGTGACTCATGGCAGCCCTGCTCCAGGTTGAGCTGTTGTTCAGCATCTTAGCTGTAGAGGGCAGTGTCACTGGCCCTCATATGTGGGATCCGAACCGGGTACCTCTGGCATCCCAAGTCAGTTCTTAACCATTGTGTCACTCTGCCGGCCCTGAACTCTTTTATTTTTAAATGTATTACTTATGATGACTATTTTTATCTTTGGATTTATTTATTTTTACTTTTAGTTTGTTTCACTTTTCTTTCTTCCTCTTCTTTTTAAAACTTCTTTTGGACTCTTTTTCCCCCTATTCTCATTTAACCTTTTCTCTAAACTGATTTGATAGTAACACATTCTGTGTCTTATTTGTTACCTTTGATAATTAAAAAAAATTTAATTTATTCACTTTTTTCATCCTTCTATACATTAATAGCAGTTTAGGGTTCTTTTGTGCCAGTCACTCACTTGCAACCTATATGCTACTTTTGCTCAATAATTTGATTCAACCTATTTGCCCCACAAATGAGACATTACTATAGCTGTTTTATACATTCAGGGTTTGTTGATTTGCCCATTTATTTATCCAGCATCTCTGCATTCTATTCCCCTTCTGTATGTCACCTCAGCACTCTCATGTGATCTCTCTCTCTCTCTCTCTCTCTCTCTCTCTCTCTCTCTCTCTCTCTTTCAACCCTCTCCTAAAATACATCCTTGCATGAAGGTATTTAGTAGTCAACTCGCTCAGTTTTTTGTTTCTCTGAAAATGTCTTTACCCTTATTCTTGTAAGATAGTTTCACCAGGTTTACAATCCTAGGTTGAAAACTATTGTCTCTCAACTCATTGAATATACATTTTCCTTTCCTTCTGGCTTCCATTATCGTTGTTGAGAATTCAGCAATCAGTCTAATTGCCATTCCTTTAGAAACATGTCTTTTCTTTCTGTTTTGAAAATCTCTTCTTTTTCTTTGTTGTCTTTCAATTTGTTTATGAGACTAGAAATTGATTCAGATTAATTTAAGTTCTTGGAATTTTTTTTTTATTTGTGGGTTTGATGATTATTTCTTTTTAATATTGTATATGTCTGATTTGTATTATCTCCCTCTGGCATACTGATTAAATGTATGTTAATACATCTCATTACATTTTGTGCATCTTTTAATCTTTTTATCACCTGTATTTCTAAAGTATATTCTAGATATTTTATTCATATTTATTTTTCTGGCCAAAAGTTCTCCCTTTACTTATATTTAATTGGCTGTTTAATTTTCTATTTAATATTTTATTTTACTATTTACTGTTTTATTTCTAGAAACTTTATTTGGCTCCTTTGCAAATGTGCTTATTCACTGATCATATTTACAAGTTTCTCTTTTATTAAACATTACTACTACATATTAAGTGTCCGATATTTTCAATATCTGGAACCATTTTGAATTTTTTTCCTCCATTGATTGTTGTTTCTTTTAGTTCCCAACCATATTTCTTTATTTCAATTCCCGTTGAATGAGTTTTGGCAGTGAGCTGCTCATTTTTCTCTGAGACTTGGGTTGAAATTGAATCCTACAGAGATTTGCATTTGATTCTGCCAGTTGCCTGCTTTCACTTTAAATTAAACTCAATGAGGAGTTTTGAATCACCCAGGTAGTGTGAACGCATATCTCAAAGGCACTGCATGGGCTAGTTTCTTATCTTAAAAATTCAAGGAAGGATTTTTCCCTCCACTTGGCCCTAGACCTGAGCTAGGAAAATTCTCTGAGGATCTCCTTTGCATGACAAGCTTTATTTCTTGCCTAGTTCTAATTCTCACTTTTACTGTGAGTGTAGCCTTCTCAGGGTCCAAGCTCTCTGGGGTCCAATCTCTTATTGAATTCCCTACCTTGGAAACATGAGTTTTATCTCTTCTCTCCCACACCTGGTACCACCATGGAAGGTCAAGGTGAGCAACAATCCTCAAGACAAAAACTAGCTTTGCAGCTTGCTGACCTGCCAAGATTTTCTGCATTCATTCATTTGGGGACTTCCAAGGATTTACTGATTTCCTAGAAAGTCCAGGAAGGCATTTGGAAAGGTGTTTTGCATATTTTAAAATATTTTTTCAGGCAATTTCTTCCATTATATCCAATACTTGGAGGATTATTCTATGTGACTAACCTGCCATGTTATTGGAAACAGGAGCACCTGAACGTGTTCTAAAGAAAGAGGTGACATGGTGAATGTTAAGAGCTTTTCACAGAAGACAAATGTGATTTAACAGTGTAGGCATGTTATTAGATACCCATGGAAGCTATCAACATCACAAAAGTGTCAAAAGTAGATGAGAGTCATTCTCTTCAAAGTGAAATAATGGGACAAAATTCTCATAAGATGTAAGGTTCCGCCCCTCCCCCACCACTTTCTTACTTTAAATGGAGATAGCATTAGACAAAGTAAAAATGAGAATAATGCATAGACAGTAGCAATACCATCAAAAGGTTAAAAAATCATCTTTTAAGTTAAGGGAGCACAACTACTACCTCCAAGCTACAATTCTGAGAGCCTCTGACCAGAAAGCAGCATCAGAAAGAGTAACATATGATGTTGAACTTGGTTCATCAGTATTTTACTTTGTGTTGTTAGCTAATGACTCTGGAGCCAGCCATATGCCAGACACAAAGTACTCATGAACTAACTACTTTGTGACCTGCTATTCCAAAATTGCCAGACTCTCAAATGAGAAGGGAACCCTAACAGGGACCAAGTTAAAAAGGAAATCATTTCCTCAGGAAATCATACTCTTCTTAATCCAAACTTTGCATGGTTGCAATACAATCAAGGAGCACCAGGAGCAAGGGAGAGCAAGAAGGATTTTTTCCCTCTTAGTTTTTAATCTCATGACATTTTATCGATTGAGTAAGGGGTGGGAGGACAGTCAATAGGCCTTTTCAAAAATCTGTGAGAATAACAGGGAATACTGACATTTATCTGGATGGAAAACTAAACGATGAGGATTTTCTTCCTCCCCACTTCCCCTTCCTCCACCAACCCAAAGGTTTGATCTCATATAGAATTTTTTTCTAAATAATAGAAAGTAACTTCAGAGAAATAACATTATGCTCTTCTAGGTAACAAATTGTGTTCATGTTGGGCTAAATTACAGTGAGTCATTGTGAGCCTGCTGGACAAGAAAATAGCATGGAAAATTTTAGAGACAACAGTTCAAAAGTGAGGGACTTGGGAAAATAATTTAAACAATAAATGTAAGATTATGGTCTTCCAGCTACTTGTTACAATATACAAAATGCTCGGGAGTCCTGAATACCTGAGTAGACAGGAAGTTCAACAAAGCTCTGCTTCATTGCAATGGAGCAGGCAAGGAGCAGTTTCGTTTAAGCAGAATAGACTGGTGTTTGGTTTGCAGAGCACCAGGAAATTTCCCATAACCCCAGTCAGCTTCCTATACCCATATGCACACGCCCAGCCGAATTGGAAGGAACATTTTACTACTAGAGATCCACTAACCACGTATAATGTCTCTGTAGAAATACTTTTACATTGAAACACTCCTTGGGATTATACAATTATTTTTATCAATTAAAATTTGGAGTTCATCTTTATTGGCAAAGTCGGGAACAGCATCTAACATTTAGGAAGAGGCAGACAAGTACATAGCTGGCAGTAAGAACACAGAACTGAGAAGGCCCTTGGAGATGCCCTGGCTAGCATAGGTCACACAGCAAGTAAAGAGGAGGAACAAGATGTCATGGAGTCAAAGCATACCTGTCAGGGGCCAGTGGACAGGGATCCAGGTAGGCCAGCAATTGTATGAAGTAGTTCTGGCATCAGTAGCTGGATGCCTGGATTTGGAGAATGGGATGTAGAGATAGATTCTCAACCATGAGGGGCATCAAGCCAGGACCCTCTTAACAGAGCCAGGGTGTTAATCAGAGGAGCAGACTAGAGAAGAGCGAAAGGCTGGACTGACGCAGAAAGCAGATTAGGGATAGAATCTCAAATGAGGAAACAATAAGGAAGGGGAATTATAAAGAAGTCTTATGGCCTGTAGTTTTCTATATGAGAGGTTCAACAACATTTTGGTCTCAGAAACTCTTTACATAACTAAACATTGTTGGTTGATATGTATTGATATTTACCATAATAGAAATTAAAATTAGGAAATTCCAAAGTTTAACTCATTTAAAAATAACAATAATAAGCCCAATACAAGTTAACATAAATAGCTTATTTTATGAGAATTGTTATATTTTCTAAAAGAAAAATATATAGTGAGATGATTGACTGGTTTACATTTAAAAAATCTATTTACTGTCTGGCTTAATAGAATATACCTGGATTCTCATATCAGTTCCTGAATTCAGTCTGTTGCAACTTATTTTTATTGAGGAATATTAAGAATATCTGGTCACTCAGAGGTCTTTATTTGAAAAAGGGAGGAATACTATAATATCTTTTCAAATAACTGTGTATACTCACCTTTGATACTACACCAAAACTTAAGTAGTACTTTAAAACTTAGTTGCAGTGTGGAATCTGAAATCCTCTCACTGACGTTACTTAAAATTGATCGATCTGTATTGTGATTAAAATGGATGTTTTACACATGTGTGATTTTGTAATATCATGCACTGTTCATTTGGAAAATATTAGTGCAGCAAAATATTAATGCAGCCTTTCTCATGTTGACATATTTTATAATATAATACTCAAAATCACAGGTGATAAGACCACCACTGGTTTTGTTAGAGAATAGTTATGTACTCAGATGCTGCCAAGTTAATTTTTTCTAAATTATTTCTAAAGTTCTAAATTTTGCTTGAAAGCTCAAATTTTATCATTGACAACAAATTCTATTAGTTGTTTTTCTTTCTTTTTTTTTTAAATTTTATTGGGGAATTGGGGAGGGGAACAGCCAAGTTGTTGTCCTTCAATCTTAGTTGTGGAGGGCGCAGCAAGGTCAGTTCCAGGTCCAGTCGCACCGCTCAACTCAAAGTGCCGTGTTCAATTAGTTGCAGGTGGGCATAGCCACCATCCCACGCAGGAGTCAAACTGGCAGCCTTGTTGTTAAGAGCTCACGCTCTATCCCCTGAGCCACCCAGGCAGTAGCTCAGCTCAAGGTGACGAGTTCAGTCGTTTTTAGTTGTGGGCGACTGTAGCCCACCATCTCCAACAGGCAACCTTATTGTTAGGAGCACATGCTCTCACCAGCTGAGCCATCCTACCACCTGTTGGCAGCTCAGCTGCAGCTCAGCTTGGACGCAGCTCACTGGCCCATGTGGGAATAGAACCGGCGACTCTGTTGCTCAGAGCTCACGCTCTTGAGCTAACTCTTAACCAACTGATCACTTGGCCGGCCCCCTATCAGTTGTTTTTCTTGAAGTGACAGCCTCACTTTGCTGATTCTGGAGAAAATGTCTGCCAAACACCCATTCCCAAAGAACCACAGATTGTTCTTTCAGGTAAAAATGGTATGCCTGAGGATATTAGCTCCTGGATAAGAAGGAGTAACAGGAACTGGATTTACTCAACTGCCTGATTTTAAAAAAAGGGGGGCAAAGCATATGAAACAACAGTTTTCAAGACAATGGAACATGGTCCCCAAGATATGGAAAACGAATGATGTGTCTCTATAATTGCTCCAGTTTAGGGCCTTAGAGAGTTTCCAGATCATGATGCAGAGAGGAGGATGCAGAGCCCATGAGATTCCCCAAGTAGAGGAGATGGAGCTGAGTTTCAGGTAGAACAAGGTGGCTAGAGTTAGCAGGACAGAGTACAGGAAAGAAAAGAACTGTACAAAGAAACGCACAGATCTGCAGCGAAGTCCCCCAAGGATATTCAATTGCTTACTGATGAGCATATGCATGTAAAAAACCCCCCAAAAACCTAAAGTCAGGGAGAGAATCACCCCAAGTGATTACAGGTTAACAGTATGATGATTATTCTTATATCTGTCTTTTGGTGAATTTGCATATACATTTCTGTTGGGTAAATGCCTAGGAGTAGACTGTGGATTGATAGGGTATGTGTATGTTCAAATATTGTAAATGCACAAAACTTACACTCCCACCTTGTTCCAGTTTTTCCACATCCTCTTTAATGCTTGTGTTGTCTATCATTTTTATTTTAGTCACTCTGGTGGGTGTACAATATTATCTCATTCGATTTAAAGTTTTGCACTTCCCAGATAACTATGGAATCGAGTTCCTTTTTATATGTCCATCAGCTTTGTTCGTATAACCATTATGCTACAACTAACATTAAACTAACTTTGTCATAAAAACCAACTTCTTGCTTTATTGACTTAACAGAGCTTTTTTTATTCTCCTTAGAAATAATATAATCCAACATCAAAGCTTAGAGGAAATTCTTTGTCAGAGTTGTTTGGCTGTCTTGAGAACAGTCCACTGAAAATATGAAATTTAAGAAAAACACTATGTAGTAAGTAGCTTTGAAAAGCTTTATTGGTTGTTCTAGTGGGAAATACTTTCTGAATACTCTGCTCACGGTTTTAATTAGCCAGCAGGTGAAGACAAGATCTCAAAATTAGCTGAATAGCAAAGCCTCCCCTCATGAGCATGTGGGGGCGATTTTCTATTTCCAACTTTGATGTTAGACCAACTCCCCTCACAAAGTGAGAGGCTTGGATAAATGGATAGAAGATGCTATCACGTGAATACTGGTAAATTTTCTCTCAACAAAATTAGCACAAATTGACAGACCTCTGTCAACTTTAGAAATAACTTTGCTATGTAAATAAAAATAAGACTACATTGAAGGGGGCATCTGGCGGTACAAAAATAGACTGCACATGGCCTAGTGAAAATGAGCTATCATGAAAGAGTTTGCTAATTATTTTTTCTTTGGTGCTGTCATCCCTGAAATACCTCTACCACCTGAAGCCTTATGCTTGGCTTTTCTCAATTCATTTGCTTTAAATGTTTAAAAAAATGGTAGTGTCTAAATATGCCAGCAGCATAATCCCAAATTAACATCAAGAGCCTATAAGTCACAGTAGCCCTGACAAAGATTCTCATGGGCGTCACTAGACATCCTACATCACCCCTTAGGTAAAATCAAAGCTTATTAAACTTCCCACATAAAACAAAACATCGCAAAGTTAATAGACATGAAAGTGCTCCCTGGCCCTGATGTTTCTGCCTCTTTCGTCTTGAACTATTCATTTTGACTGAGACCCATAGTTTTTCATTGTGATTCTCATGCCACTCATTTATTTGTAGAGAACATCACAGTAACTCATGAGATCAGCAACTAAGGGAATGTTTTCAAAAAGTGGAAGAGACTGTTTGTCGGGAGTATGACACTTTAGTAAAAATATAATGAGACAAATCATCTGTTAAGTTTCAAACTTTTAGCCTACATGTCATGCCTGTGTTTTCATTTTTTCTATTTAACTAAATAAGATAAGCAATGATTCAAAGAGCAGGTATTCCGGTCCTGCTGCTGCTGAGGAAGTTAGCTTACTACTTATCTCTAGGTTGGGGTGCTTGAGCACCAATTTATTGTTGTTTTATATCTAACAAAGCCCACAATATTTAAGAGTGTTAATTAAACACCTAACAGGTCTGTTTGCATTCACCATCTTTTCTTGCCAATGATTACACAAGTTAAATATGTTATTTCTACTTTTTAGGTAATGAAACTGAGGCTTAAAAAATGTATATCCCTTTCCTTTTTTTCTTTAATATTCTGTCTCTTCAGAGTCTTTTTTGCTGGTCTCTTTCTTCTACCCTGTTCTTCAAAACAGTTGTTCCCAAACTCTGTCTTTTCCCCACTATAGTTTCCATGGAGTTTGACTTACATTTTGCTTTCCTGTAAGTTTGGGTAATGATAGAAAGTGCTAAGTACACCATAAAGTGTAGAAACCAGTGACAGATGAAGGCATACTTCACTAAGGGATCTTAAACATTTTGTTCATATTTTAAATAGATAACATTTAAAATTAAAGAATAAAATGGAAAATAATCACAATGCATTTACATCAATGAATCAATTATATAGAATCATTAGTCCCTGTGCCCTTAGAGAGAAAAAAAAACAAAAACAAAACTATATCATATATATTTGTGTCCTGAGGAATTAAGATACCTATTGACATAGAGCAGGCATTCAGTAAGTATTCAAGAAATAAAATAATACTACTATTATTTAATCTCTTTAAATCCAACCTAGGACTATAACACAAGAATAAGAGTAAGCAAGGACTAGACTACCATCAACTGGATCAAGGAGTGCCACCAATATGCTATATGCCTGCCAAAAAAAATTAAATATTTTTGGAAGAAGGTAGCACCACCCATTGCCTCTGCAACTTTTGCTTTTCAATAAAAAAAATTACAGAGCATGTTAGAAACAAGACAAAACTGAAAACCAGGAGAAAAGACAGATGATACAAACAGGCCTATTGATGATCTAGATATCATAGTGCTTCAGTTACTTTTGGTGCAAACATATTTTCCCCAAAGTTGGTGGTGTCAAACATTCATGATTTTGAGGGTCAAGAATTTGGGAAGAGGTTGGCTGTGCAGTTTTCACTTGGGGTCTTTCATGCAATTGTAGTTAGGTGTTGGCTGAGGTTGCAGTCATCTGCAGCCTTTACTGGGCTGTACATCCAAAGTGGTTCTTTCATATGCCTGGAAGTTGATGCTGACTATTGGCTGGGATCTCATCTTGAGCTGTTTGTTACCTGGGATAAGTAACCCATGGCTTCTCTAGCATTGTGGTCTCTGTAGTTTGACTTCTTACATGGTATCTGGTTCCCTCCAGTATAATCATCCCCAAAGAGTCAGGCAGAAGCTATAAGGCCTTTTACGAGTATAACCATATCCTTGGAAATGACATGGCATCATTTACATGTGCTTTTTGGCTCAAGTAAATATAAACGTTTGCACATTTAAGGGAAAAGTACACAGACTCTGCCTTTCAACAAAAGGAATGCCAAAGAAATTACAGCCATTTTTAAATTGCTTCATGGCGATATGAAATACAGACTTTCAATAACTATGATAAGAATGGTGTCAGCAAAAATGGCTGAGTAAGGAACTCTGAAAGTTCATTCCTCCATAAAAGAAAAAAAAAATTAGCCAAAACTGTCAGAATCAATTTGTTTAGAACTTTGGAAATTAACCAAAGGCTTGCAGGCCTAGTGAGAATTTATTCAATTAAAGAAGCTGAATTTTAGTACAGTGAGATCAATAGCATTTTAACTTACCCTAATTTTATTCTTCCTTCCTCAGCTCAGCAGTAGCTTTGACTTTTGATAATGGAAAGAGTAGGGTGGACTTCATTCACAAAGAATTGTATTTATTTGTTTTGACCTATCAGACTGGCTCAAAGGCTTGTTTCTATTTCACTTGACTAAAACTGACCCAAGTGCTAAGGCTGCTAGTTGGGGGTCATTTATAAGCAAATGTTTTAGTTGCTGCTGCTGCTTGAGGTGATAGATACCAGCAGGGCAAATAACAGACTAACAAAGAACTTGGAAGGAAAGGCTAGTGACTAAGATGTCCATAAGGTTTTTGAAAAGCTCTGACATATTCCTGGGACTCTCCAATGACACACTTATATCCAGGGCTGTGCACATACTCAGGAAAAACTTGAGAGGGTTCTAACTCTCACCTGGGCTGACCTTGAGGCCCTAAGGAAGCAGGAAATGAAGGCTAAGACAGAGTTGTAAACTGCCTGGCTGGGTGTTGTAAGTGTTCCCCAATTCACACGCAGAGCCTTTCAACAGAGACTGGGAAATGTTTTCGTTCTTGGCGTTGAAGCAAGTTTCAGTCTAACTGTTACCTGACCAATAAGCTAATGAAATAGATACTTCAGAAGCCACACATGACAAAGAATAGGTATTTCAGAGAATTAGTTCAGAAAAGCCACTAAACAAATAAACACCAACTATAATAAGCACAGCATCAAATACAAGTGAGGGGAGAGCGTCTGATTTCCAGAGTTGTCACATGTACAGTATTCAAACTGGCTACTTTTCAACAACAACAAAAAAACGAGATTTGTAAAGAAACAAGAAAGTATAGTTTGTACATAGGTCAAAGTCAATCAATTGAAACTGTTCCTGAGGAAGCCCAGACATTGGACCTCCAAGAGAAAAAAAGCTTTAAATCAACTATTTTAAATATGTTCAAAGAGCTTACAAAACCTGAAGACAAAAATAAAAAGGATCCTGAAGAACTCAAGGAAAGTATGAAAGCAATAATTCCCCAAATACAAGTTATCAATTAAAGGGTGGAAATTATGAAGAGAAACCAAACAGAAACTCTGGAATTAAAAAGTAAAAAACAAACAAACAAAAAAAACTGAAATAAAAAACTTCACTAAAGGAGCTCAATAAAAATATGAGTAGGTAAGAGAAAAGCATCAGGGAACCTGAAGATGGGTCAGCTGAGATTATCCACTTTAAGAAATATAAAGAAAAAAGAATGACTAAAAATGAAGAAGTAAAGATCAATAACCCAATTTAAAAATGATTGATTTGAATAGATAGTTCTCCAAAGAATATATACAAATATCTAATAAACACACGAATATAGCATAAAATTAGATTTTGTTTTGTGAGCCATTCTAAAAATAATTTTAATGAATAGGTTACAGGTCACTTGCATTTAAATTAGTTATTCATCAAATATATTTTGTTTCAGCCAAGTCAATTAATTTACATTATATTTTCTACATGCTTGCTGTAATTACTGCCTGTCTTTCACTGTGTGTCTTTTTAATGTTTATGTCTTTATATTTCTTTTACTATTTTGGTGCACTTTTATGTACCCCAACCTTTTCATTCTCATTATTTCTTTTATTTATAAAGTTTTACTTTGTTTGCTGCCAACTTTGTTTGTTTGTTCATTATTAGCTGCATTGGGTTTTCCTACATAAAGAATAAAAAAGGTTATTTTACAAACCAAAAATGATGGGTTTGGATTGTTGAGATGTGGCTTACTTGCTATTTTCATTTAAGAGTGCTGTTGTATGAGAAGTGGAAATTCTTTCATAAAAGGTGGCTTTGGGGAAGATTCTTTCTTTCTCTGATTTTTGGATAATATTTTGCTTTTATAAAGTCATTGTTATCAGATGTTTCCTTCTTTCTCTTCACCACCAAGTCGCTAGGAAGCATTTTCCCAACCAAACTGTCATTCTCTTTCCCCTGCAGCAGTGCCTTCCTAAGAGTGAACCTGCTGGTGCTCTGCATGGTCTAGGGTGCTTTCTTTTCACTCTCCTATTGTCAGTGCTCTAATTTTCCAGGCTTTAGATCTTCTCGAGTGTTCATTATCCCAGGATACAACCCTCCCATTCTGGGGGGTAAACCCTAATATACATTATCTGTGTTTCGCTACTACTAGGGTCCTTGTATTAATATATTCTGTTCTCTTCTACACAACTCTTGTCTGATGTTCTACCCTGATTTGTAATCCAAACAATGTTTACTTACATGTAAATCAAAACTATAAATATTAGCTTTCTCTCTGCTACTGTTATTGGTTATGAGTGATTTCTTTGTTGTTTTTGTTGATATAAATATTTTTTTTGGAGGAGCATATGTGGGAGAATTTAAAGTTATTTGGCCACAATTAGCCTGTAGGAAACCAAAAGCTCGATTTTTCTTCAAGCTCTGATGTTTGAACTTAAGAAGATGGGAAACACACCTGAAAATCTGCCAACGGTATAAACCATTACTTTAGCATTTATGTTTTGTATGATCTTTTTATTTTAAAATTTAGGTCTGAAATTTTGGTCTGAAGTTGAAACTGAATAATTTTCCAGTGTTCTTTGGAACCTAGATTTAGCTCCTTAAGCACCTGTTAATTTGGCAGTACTTTTGGTAGTTTATTTTTCATGTTCATCTTTAGTTGAAGATAAGCAAATTCACTGCTTTTCCAAAATCTAAATCTCAGATATCAGATAGATGGAGATGGGGAAAGAAGAAATTTCATTCTATTGGGTTGTTGGAAAAGTCATGATGCATTTTGCAACAAAAAACATAGAAAACATGTCATGACTTTTCCAACAGCCCAATACTTATCTTCTGTTGTATTCTATTGCCAAGTTTTGTTTTGTGTGCTGTCAATAATTTATTTTTAACTTCCAGTTTCCCTACTGAAAGATGTTGATACAAATGTCATTTTTAACCATTGAGGATTATTTATTTCTTTTGTTTTGTCTCAAATATCTTTTTAACCCATATAGAAGAATTCTACTAGTAACACAGAGTTTTTAGGGGCACTTGACTTTCAGCTGAGACATCAAACGATCACAACCACATATGCTTTTTACTTAAAAAACAAATCTCTTATTTAACACTCTTACAAGAAAAGGTTAAAAACATTTTCTTATTTAACAAAAAGTCACCAATAATTTCTATAGGAGACATTCATTTTTTCCACAATGATGTGCAAGTCTCAGTTCTTACAATATATTAAAATCTTAAATTTTATTTTTTTGCCATCTTAAAAATGGTTAAGAGAAATGAATAATTCTAAGTTTTGCAAATATTTAATAAAATGTAATAAAATCTAGGATATTTGAGCTGATACATTTTTTGTATATTTAAAACAACAAAATTAAATTTTATTCATTATTTCAGACTATTATGATATTCTCTTTTGAGAAATATATACAGTAAAACCTTGGAATGCGAATAACCTGGTTTGCGAGTGCTCTGCAAGACAGCAAACATTTCTAATACATTTTAACTGGGTAAATGAGCTATGTCTTGCAATATTAGTAGTTTGTTTCTGGAACAAATTATGCTCACAAATCAAGGTATTACTGTATTAAGTTCCTATAATATATGCCAGGCTTTGTTCCAGGTGTATGGATTATGGAAGCAAATAATGTAGAGAAGACCCTTGTTCTCAAGAGGGAAACAGAGATTAGACAGACAAATAAATAGATTAATGGGCAGATTAAAATATATTAGACTGTGGTAAATGTTTTGTATAAGAACTAAAATAAGGTGTAACTAATAGTTAGGTTAGATAAAATAATGTTTGACCTTTTAAAATATATGAATATCATCACATTACAGTGAATCAGTATTTGGTGTAGATAATATCTGAGAATAATTTGAGAATCTACTGATTTAAAATGCTTCATTGACAAATTATTTGTCAATGGAAAACTCAGTTGGTCCTTTGGTTTTGAGCTGTCCTGTACTGAATAGAAATTTGGAAATGCGGTTTCAAGAAAACCTCGCTTCTTTTGAAAGAAATACTTCCCTAAGAAAGACTTCAGTACTAGCAGCTGGGTAACTCTCTAGTTTAATGAAAGGAAGTGCTGAAGCAAAGAAAACATGGTGTCTTCCGAACAGTCCTTGAGGCTCTTAATGTGTAATTGAGAAGACAAGGTATCTGTGTTGCATGCAAATGTTAGGATCTTCTGAAGTACCTTTTTTTCCTTACCATGTTTACAAAACAAGTAAAACCCCCTGCCATCACAAGGAAAGAAAAACCCATCCCCCCAATAAACCCTATTTATGCATAATAAGATATTTGTATGTGGAAGTGTGGCTACATTATAAATTCTCATTAAAAAAAATTATATAACCCAGTGTGACATGGATAATGGTATCCTTCCCATGAGCTGTTTCCTCTGCCTGTTACACTGTCCCCAGAAAACCACATGACTAACTCCTTTACCTCCTTCAGAATTGGCCACTCTATTTAAAATTATCTGCCCCTCCCCCAAACTCCTTATGCCTGATTCCCTTTTCCTTGTCTCCTATTCATTGGTTTTATAAAACAATATTACATTCGCTATGGGACGTAATGCTAGCTCTACCTAAGATTGTCAGAGTCAGCACAAGATGCTATTTGTTGAATGATGCTATTTCAGGAATATGTGCTTCTGTGCTCTTTGGGAGAAAATTTCTTTGAACTCCATGACTACACAAAGCAAAAATTGCCACTAAGTATAAAACAAAAAGTTGCTTGTCTTTCTTTCTAAACCTTGATATTATTCACAATGAAATGTATATCTATACATTTAAATTAAAGACAAGAAAAAATTCTTTTTGATCAGTAAGGTCGTCCTTTGATAGTTTTTGAAGATGATTCAGCAATTTTGGAAAAGGTAAAGAGATATTGAATAAAAGAAGTCTCTTTGAAGCTACCTAAGAAAATGGATAAAATCAAGGGCGTTCAAATGTTTATGAAAATTGAAGTGTAATGTAAAATATTTAAAATATTTTAAAAATCAAATTCCATTTCAATTTTTGGCATCTCCTAATTTTTACAATTTTGTGCTAAAGAAATTCCAAAACAAAAGAACTTGATCTTCAAACTTTTACATTGCATGCTTGCAAAAAACCAAAAACTAAACAAACAAAAAAGAAAAATCTGTGAATGATGTATGCATATTTTCCAATGCATACTTATATTGGTTTTTGCATTATTTTTCCTCTGTGTATTCAAGTCTTTCACTCTACTATCCCATCTCTGAAAACGAAAATAACCCATTCAAAAATTTAGAATAACATGTGCTACAATGTTGATTGTGGAAAGTAAGACATTTCAACATGAATATGGTTTTGAGAGATTGTACTGCCAGTGAAGAAAGCTGAATATAAACCCACTGGAATAAATAAGTTCAAGGCCTGACTCATAATATGGACTATACAGGCAAAGGGAAGAAGGCAAAGACTGCCATGATTCTAACGGAAAGAACAGAGTGAAACAGGAGGAAAAAATAAAGGCTCCATCTTTATCCCATCTTGGCCCTCCTGTGAACTTCAGCCAATAGTGAGTGGATTTTTTCCTGAAAGGTGAAGATTGTTGCTCAATGCCCAGAATATCAACTGGAGAAGAATTCAATGGAGACTTCTGGAGGTAGCATATAGTATTTAAACATCGCTACATCCTTTGAGAAGGTCATTCACAACTATTTTTCATTGTATTATTATTTTTTAAATTCTTAATTCCTGCATGGGGTTTTATAAACACAGCTAAAAATGTCTAATTTGGTGGATTTTGGCTGACTAGAAAGCAATGATCTTCATGAGCCTCATGCAACTGATAGCATTTGAGACTTGGTGGGGAAAGTGGTTAAGAATGATACCTAAATGAATTACAGTCTTTGGAACTGGGAAGGCATATTGTGGAGCTGGACAAACATAAGACAACACGAGGCAAACCACAGTACTCCCTCCTGCTAGAGTCTGTGTGTCTTCAATAAACTGCAAATGCCTCAGAAGAATCAAACAATCCCCTGAAATCTGACTTTCATAATAATGAAAGTATAAATGACAACAAATGCCAAAGTTTATTGATATGATTGTTTATCCTTTTTCATATCATTCCCAGGTATCTGGTTGTTTTATGGGGATGGGTTGGTATAGATAAAGATAGTAAAACTAATTTGGCTAAGTAGCTCAAGAACCTTTCAAAGGCTCATTCCCACTGCCAGGTAACTTTATTTCCATAAAAACAAAGAAAATTCAGACAATGTCTTACATAGAAAGGTATTAATTGAAATTTTACATATGAGAAAACTCACATAAACTTGACTACATACTATATTGTGTTATATAGCTATATAGATTAGATAGATAATAGATAGATAGATAGATATAGATAGATATAGTATCTATATCTAGTAGCGGATCATGCATAATTATTATACTTGTATGCAGATGTATGCTGTGAATTATTTACTCACACTGTGATGTAGATTGCGTAATTACTTGCACTCTTACACTTTGGTACGCTCATTTCCTTATTTCTCTGTAATATAATCTTTCTGAATATAACATACCCTGCTAGCCATTAGGGTATAAATCACTTAAATTTAAAAATTTCCAATTACTGCTGTTTCTTTCTCTCCCAGTTTAAGTAATTTCCTTCAGTTTTAAAACAAGCAGATATGCAGTCAATTCAAAGATACATACTCTGCGTCAGGCTGTTTTGCTATTCTGTTTCCTTCCTGCCTGAGATGATGTTCGGAATTAAGGGAAAGTTTATTGTCCTGAAGGGTTGCAGGCTTCAGGGTGCAGGCATTTTGCTAGTTTTAGTTGCAGGACAGCTGGTGGCTGATTGGCATTCACCAAGGTCGGGTTGGGCTGGTCCTATGAACGGCTTCCTGTTGGAGACTGCCCCTCTAAGCCATGGCTGGCATAGCCTGTGCTATGTTCACTTTAGTGTAAGCAGCGCTATGGGGAGCATAGCCATTTCACCTTGCTGATCTGCCCCAATAGTTCCCATTCATGTCACAGACACCTGGTTTCTGGCAGAGACGCCCAGTTAGTCTCCAGCCTAGTAAGTACTCTGTAGTGCTTAGTTATGGTTAGTTATTTCTCCCACGTGATCATGATCCCTGAATCTTTCTGGAAATTTCCCCAGCCATTTACTCAGTTCCCTTCCTAATCCCCAATTGGGAGGCTGGAAGAACATATAGGAACCTCTAAGCTCTTTCTTGCCAAACAGTAAGTACAAGATGTTTCGGGACTGCCCCAGACCCAACAACCTGAACACTTTCCTCTGCCCATGGTGTGCTAGCTATTGCCATCATGACTGGCCATCTGATCCCAAAGTTCAAAACAGGAAGTGGGTGGAGACGTTTCTGATTATCATTCTCTCCTCTCTGGAACTTGTGTACACATGGGAAGGCCAGGACCCAAATGTCTGAATATTTGTTTCCCTCGCCTCTGACTCTCCTTTCCACAGTCACTGTAACCAGAACGAGCAGGCTCCCCGCTTCCGTATTACAGGATACATTCCTGCTAATATCCTGTATTTTCTCCCCCGCTGATTTTAGCAAACTTGATGGTTAAGACTACCAACCCTGGGTAGAAAATCTCTCCCTATCCTGTCGAAACCTTCATGTAACACCTTTCATCATGCTAGGAGAAAAAACAAAAAACAAACCAAAAAAAACCAAATAAAACATCAAATCTGATGATCAGAGCCAAGAAATTACTTTTTTATTTTTTGTAGAAGGAACACATTCTCTCACAGAGCAAGGAAAACAATAAATTTTGGAAGAAATTAAGGAGGCTTAAACCAAGTGGTTAAACAATGATTGTCTGTTGATGAACGTTGTGGGATACAAAGTGGAGATAAGATTTTTTAAAAAGCTAGAAGAAAGAATAGAAAGAAAAGGTGGTGAAAGTATAGAGTGTGGAGAGACCGCATTTTATGATACATTTAACTTTTCTGAATCCCCTTTAAGTTTAGCAAAATGAGCTCTAATCACATATAGTATCTGATACGTGATTATTACACATTCATTGTTATAAAATATAACCAGGGGTAAACATTTTCGGGTAAAAGTGAGTTAGTCATTGGGTCAAATGCTTAGGACATAATCTTTGGTGGTTAAGTGTTATAAACAACAACACTCTTATTGGTCCTACTTTGTCGATCATTGGTGCTTCCTTAATTTCAGTTTAGGAAAGAAATCAGGGGGCAATTTAGTTGGAAGGGGTAGAGGAAAAGTAGGAGAAAAGCAACTAAATTGTGCTGGTTTTTTTTGCATGTAAAACTGAGAAAAAGTCAATTGTACATATCAAAAAATGGTGGTAGTGGAGTTGGCAATGGTGGCTAAAGACCCTTTGACTCCTACTTAGATGTCATCAATTTTCATGATGCTTCATAGCTTCTGAGGAAGTGAATTGGCCCCAGTTTAAGTGACATGGAGTAGAATACAGTTTGAATAACATGTCTGGACTTGAGTGACACAATGATAACTGCTTTTTCAGATCTTTTGCACAAAGGATGACATAATTATATAACATATATAAGGAAAAATCCTTTGACTTATATAGAAAATAGAGAAAAAAAATGAAGTGTCCCAATTAAGAAAAGTACAAAACTGGTAATTTTAGCTATTTTAAACTAACCTCAAATAATCAATCTTTAATCATAAACACATAATACCTATATATTTTATTATTATTAAAATAATAATATTATTAAAATAGAATAATCTATCAACCTATCTAATCTACAAAAGTATAGGTTTTAATTCACCTGTTAAAAATAGTAGATTAAATAGAATATATAATATGTATTACATTATATATGTATATGTAATGCATATATGTATGGTATATATAGAGTAGAACTTACTATTTTTAACAGGTGAATTAAAATCTATAACTTTGTAGATTCTTAATCTGTAATTCTATCAGTTTTCACTTTATATATTTTGAAAATATGATTGAGTGGCTTTTTAAAAAATCATAGTGTAACATCTCCTTTTATTTCTTTTAGTACCTTTTTTCCTAAATTACTATTTTACCTGATAGTAATGCTATTTTGTTTTGTATTTGTCAGCTGTATCTTTTCAAACCTGTTTGAAATCAGTCTTTTTGCTTTAGACATATTTCTCTTAGATAGTACATACTTATTATATTTTTAATCCAAATTTAATGCTGTCTACATTTAAAACCTAATTCATTTATATTTATTGTTATCTTTGACATATGTGAATTTATTTATTTATACCATCTTAGTTTTCTGTTTATCTCTATCTTCACTCCCTTAGCTCCTATTGAAATATTTTGAGTCTTTTAAAATTTTTATATACATCTCTGTAATTTTCCTCACAATCTCCTTAAAAAATTAAAATTGCCCTGCAATGCTGTTTTCCTCTAGATTCCTTTACGAAGTTATACAAATGCCTAAACATGATGGCAGCAAACTCCCTTCATCACTTTCCCAAAACTATGCATCAGAAAAATGTTTGTTATTCAATATTAAGCAAAAAGCAAGACCCAAAATTTGACTGTCTATTTACAGCATGTTATAGACTGTGTTTTGTCTCCTCTTGATGAGCTAGTGCATGAAACTTGTAAAATAGACTGAGTGGTACAACTCTGCAGTAAGCATCTCACAAAGAATTTGCTTAGGTAAGATACAGTTAAATGGCATAATTATTATCATAAATTATATACTCCATTGTCCAGCCAATGTAATTATTGTGAAATAATTAGAATTTTCTTAAGTGGATGTTCACTGCCAGGGTAAGGAACTAGTTAGAATGATGGTTAGCTTTTAATTACCTCATCTCTTTGAACAAATGTTTCTTACCTATTATATAAAGAGAACTTATATTATAAAAGGTATGCAGAAGGTGATAGAGAGGATAAAGTTATAACTATAATTATATGCATGCACTAGCCTCTGAAATTATTGATGCAGCAAGGGTGAAACATAATTTAAAAGTTCTAGTAGGAACATATGGTGAACAGTTTATAGAAATTGCAGACTATCATAAGCATATGTGTCTGTTTCATATGATTGTAAGTAATTTTAAAGGCAGAGGATATCATATCAAAGAGTGTGCTCCTTTCAGTGTGAAAATCGAGCAATATTAAATATCTTTGGCCTGAATACTATGGCAGTGAAGGGGAGGGGGTGTTAATGTGTTAAGTGTGTAAAAGAAAAAGAAGATATAAAAATAACAGATGACTTAATTAAAGTATGTTCATCATAAATATTTCATTGGACTCCTAGGAGTTGGCCGTGTCAAAGCTGACTGGTAGATACAGTGATTTTGATTTCAGTATTGTTAACATTACTGCATCAAAAGAAGCCAGTAAAGCAGGAGAGAAATGATGACTCATTAAATTATATTTATAATTATGACTTAGATATTTCCTTAGCAACTTTATTAAATGTTAATCATGTTTTATTTTAGCTCATTAGTATATATTTGATTTTTTTAACTATTTTTCTTTTTGCATTATTCACATTTGTTATATATTTAATTAATGAATAGCAAATTATTCAGAAAAGTTTGATACCAAATTAGTTTACATTTGTAGCATTCAGTTAAACTTCTCAGAACCTTTTTTGTAAGACACTGAATAATAGTTATTATATGATCATATTGATGGTCTTAATATTTAGTGCAATGGAAATTTTCTAAACAGAGAGTGTGTTAAAAAAATCAAGGTTTTCATTGTTGTTTTCAAATCAAGTGGTCTTTAAAAAAAAAATGGAAGCCCTGTGTGCTGGAGAATTAAAATATGAGAAGTCTCACAAGTCCTAATGAATACAGATGCTCCTTGACTTATAATGGGGTTACGTCCCAATAAACTCATTGTAAGTTGAAAATATTGTAAGTTGAAATGTATTTAATACACCTAAGCTTCCAACATCATGGTTTAGCCCAGCTTACCTTAAAGGTGCTCAGAACACTTATAGTAGCCTACAGTTGGGTAATTATTTTGAGTTTCATCTCAAGAGTAATCACCTTCCTCTTCTTCTCACCAGAAGCAGGAGACACAGATGGGCATTTTGTAGACATGATGGGATATGAAAACACACAACACAATGTTCAAAAACTGACAACACAGTACACTGTGGAGTATCAGTTGTTTACTCTGGTGATCGGGTGACTGACTGGGAGCTGCAGCTCGGGGGCGATGCCCAGCATCACTGGAGAGTATCAGGTCACATATCACTAGCCCAAGAAAGATTGAAATTCACAATTCAAAGTGCAGTTTCTCTGAATGCATATGATTCTGCATCATCATAAAGTCAAACCATCGTAAGTCAGGGACTGTCTATATATTTGCTGCAAGTTTTATCAGTGTACTTAAGGCAACTCACATCAAAACCTTTTGCAACCATTCCTCCAATTTTTGAGATTTGATTCTGTTTCTATTCCTAAATCATCTGCTTTTGCTTTAAATTCTCTTTTGTAGCCTGTCTAAAAGAGTTGTATTTTTGAAAAAGTATCTTATAAAACTCAAAGGATGTTAAATCTAGAAGGACCTTTGGAAATATTCTAATCCAGTAGGATATTTTTCTGCCCAACACGTCCAAGTGATAACACACTTCTGTGAGTAACGGAGGCTCACTGGACTGTAATTTTCAATGGTAAGGCAATGCATGAAAGAGCGGAGGGGAAAGGAGAGGCTTCGGACAGAGCTTGCATGAGAAATGAGTGTGCATGGTTTTACAAAGCCACCCAAGAGATATGGATATGCCTCCTCTGATGAGAACCTTCATACACTAGGTAAAGCAACATGGAACAAATACCCTGTAGCTGTCCACAGCAGAACTGGAACTACAGCCAACGTTTCCTGACTCCTCATCCAATGCCCTTTCTTCAATACCATAATACCTTCACTTATTCAAGTCCCGTAAGATGTAGATTTCTTTGTGTGCAAGCAATCTAAACTGACTGGCAATTTAATTCAAAAAGAAGTTTTTGAAATACATGGGACAGCTCATGGAATTGGAAGGAAAAGGAAGAGCCAGGCTTCAGAGGTGATGTGGGCACTGGCCCCCAAGAACAAGCAACGTCCTTTCACTGCCAGTGAGCATCAGATCAATAGTTCACATGTCATTCTGCTCAAGAGTCACCTGGGGTTTGGGGTACCTGGGTCAGATGTCCCGCCAGGACTGAAGAAGGGTTGATTTCCCAAAGAAAAATTAGGGTGTTGTTACCCAAGGAAGAAAGAACTAGTAGGGGGAAGCCAGAACGATACCCATCCACTCCAGTCCCCTTCTTGAGAGAAGTCTCATTGGAGCAGAGACTGCAAACCTGTGTAACAGTGAGTCCTGGCATAATTTCTGGATGCCTGTGCAATGGCCACAAGCAGAGATTTCTTCCCCACTCATGGCTTTCTCCCGCTTGAATCATCCTTCGCCACAGTCTCCACGCAACAGATGGGATAAAGCAGGCAAGTGGGGGTGGTATTCCTGGAAAGAAGTTTTACAGAAAGGAAGGAAAGAAGAGTGAACAAAGCTGAACAGAAAACGTTTAGCACCGGAAGGGAGGAATTTGTGGAAATTCACGCCAGCTCTTTCCTGATTTCTCACTTCAGGCATTTTCTGAGAAGGGGTAGGTTTGTAGGTGCCAGTGTGCAGCAGGTTAGAGGTCATTTAAAGGCTTCTGAGTAGCCTGTCACGCCCAGATGAAAATCAGAAATGTGCAAGTCAGGCCAGGTGGCTGAACAGTTGTTCCCTAGCTCTGCTCTTCTTCCCATGAGGCTGGATGAAGGGCATAGAATCTGGAACTGAGTGGCGGGGGACCAAGTGGGACCGGTGAATTATCAGGGATTATGATGAGAATGCAAATTACATCTTGATTATGGGATCCAGGTGAAAAGGAGCACCTAAAGGAGGCTGGGCATGGAAAGCCCAGGGACTGGAAGCTGTCATGTCAAAGAGCTGCCTCCTTGGTGTGTGGGGTATAGCTGGGGGCAGCCCCAGGAAGTTATGACCACAGGTAAGAGTCTTCACTGTTCAGAATTCAGGTGTGGAACCTCGGTTGATAGTATAGGAGCAAAGTCTAAGCTGAGAACAAAGTCACTCCCTCACATTTAAGAAAATATCAGAAAAATATAAATATAAAGTTGAGTGATGAGAACTGATAAGTTATTGTCTTGAATTGCACGTAGGGTCAAATTATATTGGAGGCTTAGCTGGAAAAATCCATCTTACAGTTCTTTTATGGAAGGGTTGTTCTTCTACCTACATATATGAATGCACCGTGCCATGAAAAATCATACTTACTGAAAAGAATTTTAGCCCCTGAGACTGACTAGCTCAGTACTCCATTTTTGAAAAGCTATAAGATGGAATAGAAGTGACAGATGAACTGCCTGGAACGCTGAAGGGTCAAAGCACTTGTAAGACGCCTGTTTTTAGAGCCATATTCCGTGGTGTGAGATGCAAAAGTGTGTTTTTCTAGGTGAAGCCTAGTGATAGAGTTTTATGGACTACTTTAGGATTTGTAGTATTGAAAACCAGGATAGTTGCACAAGCTTGAAATGCTAAGTAGGAGCCAGCTAAGGAGAAAGCCAAATTGAAATAAGTGAAGGGCAACTAAAACCTCTGGGAAATCTTATCGAAACTCCAGTCTGCACACCCACTCTGAAAAGCTTCCTAAGCTCCCTCGGAAATGCCAACCCAGTCTTAACAACGCCTTAGCGGCGGACACACAGCCAGCTTAGAGAGCAGAGCGATTTCAGCCATGAGGGGGAAGTTTAACCCCTCAAAAGAGGGAATTTTCTGTCCTCTGAACATCCTGTGGGAGCTCTTTTTATAGTTTTCCATTTGTTTGTTTGTTTGATCTTTCTTTTCACAAAATACACTTATCCAGGGGATAGGATGGCAATAAAAAATGAAGGAATCGATTTGTATTTTTACAACCACTAAACATAAATCATATTCATACTGTTGTTGGTTTGCCCATTTTGCAACAAATCACCTGTATTTTAATAACAAAAAAAATGCACATCCTGTAATGCTCAAAACTATAAGTAAAAGCATTTGAAATAGTTTTACCTCAGGAAATATGGGACAACTTACTCGAAAATAGAAATACCCTTGTCTAGGCTAAAGGCATCTGGTATACAAACTCTTCTGACAGGGTCCACCCAGCTGTCTACAATCTCCTAACATTATCTTCATCTTTCAGGCTATCTGCTATCCCTGTATTTATCTGTTTGGTTTTTAATTCCTGCATGTCACAGGCACTCTCATTGCTCAGTATATTCTACTTCTGGGTTATAGGAAGAATTCAGGAAAGCTGGAGCTGTTTTTATAATTCTTTATAAAATAGAAGCTGGGGTAGTTGTAGTTGTGGTCAAATTTTCATGCAAAAAAGTATTGAACAAACTCTAAGTTGTGGGGTTGGGCATCATTCAACATAATCCCCATGGTCACACTTTAATGTCATCACAAATTTTGGGAAATTGACTTCATTTTGTGCCAATATCAAATCTACATTAAAAACAACAACTGCAGGTCTTCAGGAGGAAGGGCTGACTTCACTGAGGGAATCACATCTGAATCAGGCTTCCGTTTGGGAAGGGTTGCTAAGCTGGGGGTTTTAGATGACTCCTTTTGTTGGCAGTTAAACGGACCACCTCCCTCCTTAAGTGGGCAGGATCAGGACTGTGATTTCAAGATTTGCAGCTGGAGGTGGCTAGTGAGGCACTTGGCTTCAGGGTACAGAACAAAGTGGAACAGAAGCCAGAGTTCTGGAGGAAGGCCAGTCCAAGAAGCAAGGGATCTTGTAAAGTCTGGGAGAGAGAGTAGAGGGCAAGAATGAGAACCTTGTAATTCAGGTAAGAGAAGCATGAGCAAATGGGCTTGAGAGCCTCGAGTTACCTGAGCAGCGGAGCGCAGGGATGTTGCCTCCATGCAGTGTCTGCAGCAGAGCTCGTGGGAGGCAGAGGAGCTATTACAGGCTCGGAGAGGTTCAGTCATGAACAGAGGTAGTCATCATCATCGCAGGTGCATTTTTAGACTCGAATAAGATAATGTACATGACAGTTCTGTATAAAGTACAACACGAATGGGAGGTGTCATTATTGTCATTAACATCATTATCATCATCACAAAGCTCTGAACATCTAATAAGTCTAGATGCTGGAAAAGAATAAAATGACATGAACTGGATTCTTTACAAAACAATTTAGATGCTAAATATCAGGCACAGATATAAGTGAAAGAAAAGTGATTTTACTAATGAGTGCAAAACCAAAGTTAAAAATGAATCTCATGTACAAGTTTAGGGAAAATTTATGTTAGTGGTGGAAGGTTAAGGCAGGTATATCTATGGACCTAACATGTCCAAAATTGTCAGAGAAAAACAGGTAGTGAACAACGTGCGAAGACTTCACAGATTAGGAGAGATTTCAGAATCTCTTCAACTTTACCAAGGCTAATCATATGGTCCAAGTGAAAACCTGCAATTTATCAGATCACATATTTTAACATATTGAGTGTTTTCCATTTCTTTTGATGTGTTCTATTTAGCCCATTGAAAGCAAAACTGCCTGAGGGAAGACCCTAAATTTCCCTGATCTTGCATGTTACCCAGAGAAGTGCCAAATACTCTGTAGGTATTTAGTTTGAATACTTAGTAATTATGGCTGAAGTGACAGTGACAGTAGAGAGTAGAGCATAGTTCAACTTTGACAAAGAAGAGAGCCCAAGCGGAGTGAATGGGCAGATTGAATAGGAAACAAGGGACACACTAGGATAGAGGGGGAAAAAAGTGTACCAAGTAAGGCATTTCAAAAGTGGTTTAAAAGTAATATTTTTAGATCTGTAGAAAGCCATTTTAGAATTTTCTAGAATGAGATGCTAAAGTAAAAACAATAGGCTGAAAAAAACGAGACAGTGGCAATTGGGTGGACAGAAGAAAGGGTAGGATATTTTCAAAGGCAGGAAATCCCACAAGGAGAAATTATAGGATGCAGTAGAGGTTGAGGAGGGAAGTGCTGTTCAGAGGAATTTGACTTGCAGATCAAAAGGTAGAGACGAGCAGGAAAGTGAAGGATGATATTTGTTTAACTGGATGTTGAAAAAGACTCTCTTTGCCTCAGTTTTGGTTGAATCCCAAAAGAAGGAGGGCAAAATAGATGTGCTAAGTCCCCCTCTAATATTTCAAAGTGTGATGATAGACTCTCTCTGCAGAAATTACAAGAGGAAAAGACAAGCAAAGAAATCTAGGGATATTTAGGAGGTTGAAGCTCCAAAGAGGCCGGAATGGTTTGGGGAATAATTTCTTCAGAAGCAGCTGAGTGCTACGACCTTCTTTGCCAGCCAGCCCCACCGTGGGGCGGGACAGGAGCCTACGGGTGGTCACTCCCCACATCAAGTACAGATAGATGGGCTTCAAGAAAGCCACTTGGGAAGCGTAACTTGGGCATCTAGAGTTTGTCAGGTACAGAGACAGGTATCAGATCCACGTCTATTAAAAGCCAAAAGGCAAGACTGTGGCTGGCCAGCTGCCCAGGACAGCGGGGCAAGAAGGGCTGCGCTGTGAGTGGCTGTGCTTGTGCCGAAGGTGCAGAGGTGGAGGGAACTGGCCTGGTGTTATATCGATCCTGCCGAAGAGGCTCTGCTAGAGGGGTAACAGGACTCCAGCAATGTCAAGTCCAGATAGCACCAGTGCCATATCATGGCAGTGCCAGGCGAGCCTGCCCTGGTTTTACCACCCTTCTCTCCTCCCCAATCTATTCCTGGGGAGGAGGGCAAGGCAACCTAGGGAAGGATGGGGGAAGGCGAAGTATAAGGAAGGAAAATAGAACACTACCATCCCCACTCCTTTTCCCAAGAGAGACCCAGGGGAAGAAACGAAGTGAGTCAGTTCCGTAGTATTGAGAACGTTTTCATCTGAAAATATACTTCTTTTTCAGCCTGAAGGCCTTGTAACTATGGCCAATAGATAGAAGTTACAGGGGCAATATTGTGTCTCAACATAAGGAAGGGGGGGTCTTTTTTTTTTCCAAATTGAATATATTTGACATATAACATTTTGTAAATTTGAGGTGTACAATGTATTAATTTGATACATTTATTTACTGTAATATGATTGCTGTTGGAGTGGTATTTAGCACCTCTTTCATAATACATAATTGTCCTTTTAAGACGATGGGATAATTAAGTTTTAGTCTCTTGGCAAGTTTCATGATTGTAGCACAATATCGTTGTCTATATTCATACTGTATAGTAGATCTCTATGGCTTCTTTACTAGTTTGTCTTTGTAAACAGCATTAGTCTTATCCCCCCCACCAGCACCCCCTGGTAACTAACATTTTACTCTCCTTTTAATGATTCTGATTTTTAGATTCCACATATAAGTGATACCATATAGTACTCGTCATTCTCTGTCTGACTTATCTCACTTAACATAATGTACTCAGGATCTATCCATGTTGTCACAAATGGCAGGATATATTCCTTTCTCATGGCTGAATAATATATATATAGGTATATATCACATTGTTCTTAACATATCAAAATCAGAATTCACTGTCTCGCACTTCTGAGGAGTTCCCTAGCATCACAGTAAGAACGTATTTGCAGAATGGTTGCAGGATCACACTAAGTACTTAAAGGGGTTATTGATGAAGGTGCCATAGAGACGATTCAAGCATGGGATGGAAATTAGACCACTCGTCTTTCAGGTCTTTCTAATTTGTTTCCTATTAAGATTCTCTGAGCATAATTCAGAAGACGTTGTTCCTGCCTTCCTTCAAGTACCAAATTTGACTTTGCAGGGCATGGTGGTAATTTCAAACTACATGGTAAAAATTTAAGTCTTCATTATATAAAGTTGACATAAACCTTTAATGGCCTCCATGAAGGCTTTTGAAAATAACTTGACTTACTCTTTGCTCATGGTTGAGAATCATGCTCTGAAATATAGCCAGGTATCTAAGTCTTAACAAAGTCTTCTCCTTGACTTCCAAGGTCTCCCCCGAGACATTCTCTGCATTTAACAACATCATTTCATTGACACTCATCCAATGTAATGATCTTCAAAGTGAAAATTGTTTATCCCCATGTACTGCATTATCCTTATGCTATTTCTTCTTCACGGTCACTATTGATTACACCAACTTTAGTAAAACAGAAAATTGCTAAGTCGTAAAGAGCAATCTCGGCATTTGTCACCATATTTGAATTACCATAGATTCCTGTATGTCTGCTGAGGTGGAAGCAACTGGGGGAGTAAAGGCAGGACTCAAAAAACCCACTCCAGGGGAGCCAGGCAACACAGGACCCCTGATGCCTTTCCTTCCTCCTGTTGCCTTAGCAACAGTCACAGGCAAATCTCATGGCCTATTGTGAAAACACATTTCCCTGTATCTTATAACTATGATAAGTACAACAGGATGCTTATTTATTTAAAATGACAATTCTGACAGAAGTCATACATTTCTCCCAACTGATATTGGCAATGGAGTGGATGAGAAATGAACAAGAATCCAAGCCTCAGTCAATTTCCTGAATTCCTCAGCAAATATATTCTGCGTTCTAATTATGTCTTGAGCATACTTCTGGGCTCTAGGAGAGAGCCAAAATAGAAGTCAGGCATGATCCCCTATATTTTAAAAGATTATAATATGATTAAGGGGTCAAAATCAATGCTAAAGGTTATCGGAATTCAGTAAAATGGAACAATGAATGATTCAGCTTTTATCCACAGAATCAGTTGACACACAAGATAAGTGATTTACATCCTCTTCTTCTTTTCCTCCTTTTCTTATCCCCATTTGATTCAACAAGCTTTTGTAAGGTGCCTGTGAGTTTTGAGGTCCATCTTTTAGAGATATTTGTCAGGTATATGGGCATGGCATGTGTACTTTAACTTCCAACTATTTATTGGTTTAACGTTATGTGTATTCTATGTATAATCTAAATAATGTACATGTGCCAGCACTGCCAGGTGAGGATGACACCCCTTATTAGGCCAACACTGTACCTGTAGGGCTGTTTTTGGAGCTTACATCCTCTCCTTGTTCTACCTCCACTGTTGTAGAAAGATCCAGGATGTTTAAGTCATATCCACATCAATTCAAACCCCAACTTTACTACCTATTAATTGTATGTTCTTGGGCAAAGTTTTTATCCCCTTTGAGTATTATTATAGTAAAATATATAAAATGCTTTGGCACATGTGGCACAATGATTGTTGTAGCTGAGTCATCATACCTGGGGCTTCATTGTACTATTGTTTATGTTTGAAACATTCATAGTAATTTTTTTAATTCTTAGAATACACAGTATTTTATATTCTAATGTGTTTCAAGAATCCTCATATCCCCTGTCTTACCTCTTCCAAACTTAATTGATTTCCTTTTGTGATTTCCATCACACTCACCACCTGTACCAATATTGTAAAATTGATCATAGTTTGCCTGTGAGTATATTTGAACTCTTGCAAGTATTTATGGTTCAGCTCTTATAAAATTAGGTATTTAGCAAACATGTTTTGATAATGATTATTTTTATCTTTAAATCAATCAAGACATTATTCCAGGAGCTGTGCCAAGGAAAACTTGTTATATTTCTAATTTCCATATATTGGTTTAAAAATGAATTTATTAAGAAATGTATATTGTCATCATAGGAGGAGTTGGGATCTTTTACAAGACTTGAATACTGACCACTAACTAGTAACTAATACTGGTCAAGTCACCGTAGCCCTTTCAGCCTCGGTTACAGAATTAACAATCGTTAGTTTCCACATTGATGATTCTGTAGCACACATTTTCATAGAGGAAATGTAAACAATTATCAGAGTCTCACTAGTTCATAAAATAGATGAAAAATTCCACATTTCTCCTCCTTGATAGCTTTCTTTACCTCATATTTCTTATTTGCTTTCTAGGCTGCCATGTTACCTGACTGTTGAGTTTAAATTGTGAGGTCATAAGAAAGAATTGGTCAGTGTTTGCTGGAGCTATGTGAAATGTACTATTTATAACAATAATTATTTTTATTGCACCAGCTTCTCTTTAAAAAATTAGAAGTGTGGCTGGAGAGAGTCACAAATGATAACAGGTGCTATGAATGAAAACATAGTTTAAACATGTCTTTTTTTTTTAAGATTTTCATTGGGGAATTGGGGAAGGGAACAGTGTTGGGGAAATGGGGAAGGGGAGCATTGTGTTTTTCTAGGACCCTTTTTTATTTACTTTGTTGTCACATCTCAGACTCAACTTGTTCAAGATTATCAGTAGTTTATCACCTTATTAACAGCTTATCACCTGTTTCAAGCCCCCCAAGACTCACTTCTTTGGTTCTCCCCACTGGCACCCTCATTCTCTAGGTTGTTTATGGTTGAAGATACAGGGTCAACGTTGGCTCTACTCAACCTTTGTTGACAACTAGCCCTTGTTACTTCTTCTTCCAAAATGTCCCTGACACCCAAACCTTGTTCTCCATCACTTCCAACTGCCAGCAGTAACTAGTTTAGGTCTTTAAATCCCTTCAAATATAAATAATTCCAATGGTTTTCTTACTTTCCTATTCTAATAAGTCCTTTACTACCAGCTTCATCTTACAGTATTAATTTCATTTGGTCAGTTCCATGATTTTCTATTGCCTGCAAGGATTAAATTTCAAATTCCTAATTTGGTTCCTATTTACTCTCAAGCCTCCTATTACTCATCTTTAGGAAAACCCAGACACACTAAACTTGGTCATTCTTGCTTTGTTACATTGTCTAGGAAAGCTCTTGCTCTTCCATGTTTTCTTCCCTCCATACATTTACAAACCCTACCATTTCAAATCTAGTACCACCTCATCCTCTAGGCCTTCTCTACAATTCCAAGCCTCCTTGATCTTCCCTCTTTGCACTCTCTGTAGCATTTTCTCTCAAGAGCCCTCACTTGGATCACATTATTATTTTATTTTCTATGTATATGTAGTAGCAAGCATCCAAGATGGCTCTCAATATCTACACCCGTGTATATCCACCTTCCACATTGAATCAGGGCTAGGTTTTGTGACCAACAGAGTATGGCATAACTGATGGTGTGTGACTCCCAGACTAGGTCATCAGAGGTTCTGCAACTTCAACCTTGCTCTCTTGGATGACTCACTTGGGAGACACATCATAGAGACACTCAAGAAGTTCTTTGGTGAGGCCCACAGGAATAGGAACCAATTTACCGACATTGGCGATTTATTCACCTTGGCTTGCCAGCCATGTGAGTAAGATACCTCAGAAATGGATTTACAGCCATAGTCTAGAGAAGATGAACAACTACATGAGAGGGCTGAGCCAGAACTGTCTAGCCAAGCCACTTCCAAATTCCTGACTCATAAAAATTTGGGAAGATAGGGGCCGGCCGAGTGGTGCGATGGTTAAGAACTGGCTTGGGACGCCAGAGGGCCCCGGTTCAGATCCCACATATGAGGGCCAGTGNGCAGGAATAGGCAAAACAATGTAAGATATGAGAAATACCAGAAATCATTATGAATACTTTGAGACCTTAATAAGCTACAAAGTTGTATTTTGTTTTGATGAAAAATGTTGAATATCAGTAGCAGAATAATTTATCATCCTTCTCGTAGAAAATAAATTTTATACCTCTTCCAAAAATATACTCCTAGAGGTTTTAAACACAAAAATTAAATTGTATGTATTTTAATAGAATCGTTTGATAATCTCAGAGTTAGGAGAACCCTAGAAATCATAAAAGAAAGGTAAATACTTTTGACTAAACAAAACATAAGACCTTGTGTTTTGTTTATTTGTTTGAGCTAGACTGGAGTAGATATTCACAAGACACAGGAAATAGAAGGGCTTCGTGACTCTAATTTACAAAGAGTGCCTACAAACTTATTAGAAAATGAATTACGACAGAAAATTGAGATCGGTACATAAGTAGGCAATTCAAGGAAGTCCAAATGGCCAGGAAAGAGGGGAAAGTGTGCTCACTGTAGTAGTCAGGGAGATGGAAACCAAAGCAACAGTGTGCTACCATTCCCGTCTATCAGACTGGCAACCATTGTGAAGAGCGATACCATGCTGCTGGTGAGGACACAGGGAAGCAGACATCATCACTCACTGCTGCTAGGCAGGCGAATTGCTCGAACCAATTGAAAAGAAAAATCTGATGTATCTTTGAAAATTATAAAGGCACATGCATATCCCTGAGCTAGCAATTCCAGAGGCAAGGGTTTGTTTTTTGTTGTTGTTGTTTTTATGTTATGCCTCAATTCCTTAGAGTGGCAAAAACAACAGCAAAACCAAATGCTCATTAGTTGGGAAATGGTTGGATTAATTAAAGTGCATCCAAATTATGGAATATTACACAGTTATTAAAAACAATGAATTAGTGCTATATCTATAAACTGGACAAATATATCTGTTCATGATGATTTAGTAAGAAAAGGGTGTTAAGGAATAGTGAATATTATATTTCATTTTTTAATAACAGACACAAGTGTGTGTATATATACACACAAATACATATATACACACATGTTAAAAAACACAAGTGTATATATATATACACACACATATAANTGATCTGCCTCACCCAGGAAGAGCGCAATGATGGTGCCAACTTGGGCCAGTGAAGCAACGTCCTCCACAACTAGATTGAAGAACAAAATGACAGCAACTTCTCTGTTTCCCTTCCCCCAATTCCCCAGCACTGTTCCCTTCCCTCCAATACCCCAATAAAAATCTTTAAAAAAAAATTGGGAAGATAATAAATGATCATTATTTCTCATGTCATTATGTTGTGAGTGAGGCTTTAAATAACAAATAGAAACTTAACAGTATATAACTTACCTCTCAACTTCATTGCAGCTCTTCCAGCACAGAACATGTGCTTGAAATTTTAAAATCCAGGCAATTACTTAGATGCCATTCAACACTGTAGCAAAATTAGATATTGTATTTGGAACTAGAGAAAGCAACTATCATTTATTGACTTTCTACTAAGGGGCTTCACATATGCATGAGCTTTATATATATCAAAATGGCTACATACATAGATATAGAGCAAGATGTTCTCTAAAGACATAAACCATTGTACCCAAGCTACAAAGTTGTAAAGTCAGTTTTTCTCTTTCTTTTATCATCATTTCCTAGACTTTTACAAAAGTGAGATATGTGTGTGAGAACACTTAATAAGCTATAAAATGCTCTGTAGACATAAGATATTATGGCTTGCATCAATTTATTTTTCTACTGAGTGCTTTAAAGGGATGCTTTAATACTTCTATTCTGGTGCTGCTTTTGCTTTGCTAAGGCTAGAATTATAAATGGCACTGTGATACAAATACCTGTGTTTGTCTGAAAATAAAGGAAAAAAGAAAGAAATATTGTGGCTTTCGTACTATGTTCTCCCTTTTGCTGTTATAAGCCCAGCAGATGTCTACCAAAGATTGCATCAGTCAAGGTCTCTAAAAGGAAGAGATAGACCACCCAAATGGGTAATTGAGGAGAATTTAACAGAGTTAAAGAAACAAGAGAAAAGAAGAGACAGCAATTAGTGGAACCCAGTGAGAGTAACGGAATTTTAGGAGAAGGCCTGCCAACAACTGTGACCTTTGGTAGAGAATGCAACTGACTAGTCTTAACCTAGCAGGGAGGGGCCAGACGTACTAAATTTTTGGACTTGACGCTCCTGGTACATTCTGTTTGGCTGTCTTGATTCACAATAGCTGAATGCAAACAGAAGAGAATAAGGATTTGGGGGTGATACAGTTTATCCTAATCTGCTTCCTGGGGCACAGAGCAAAGTAGAAGAGCAAAGAACTAATTGAGGGTGGAAAATGGAAAATATCCACCACAAATTGTAGTGTTAGTTATGTAATAGCAAAATAACCCCAATGGTTTACAGTAGGCACAGAAACCAGAGATCTATTCCAGGGGACAACTAGACATTAGGGCTTATATCAGTCAGGGTCTCAGATTCAAGATAAAAGAAAAAATAAAGAATTACCCTCTCAAATAGCATGAGGGTGAGGAAACAACTGTCATTTTTTTTTAATCACGAAGAAGTACACTAAGTTCCAAAGCGAATATTAAAGACATAACTTTCTTAATGTCACTGTCATTTAAAGTGGTTAGGTGCTACTTCCTAGCTATTTAACTATATAAACATGTGACCTATGCAGAAGACATTGAAAAATCACCCAGAAACAAGCTTCAGCCAAACTGACAGAATTCTTTCTGTAGCCATATATAACTTCTTGACTTGATGGTGGTTTTTAAGAATAATTTAATAGTATTCATTCATGTCTGATATGAATAAAGTTCATATTTTAGTAACTAACATAAGCCTGAAACATCTTTCTTATTTGAACTATGAAATTTATTTAATGATATTAATAGGAAATAATTTTCAGACTCATAACTTGGAAAAATCTCATAAATTGAATTTTCGTTTAATTCATGTGGTACCTCTACAATGTTAAGTTATGATAATCCTTGACTATTATAGGAGAACAGGTAAATTTCTAATATTTTGCATAGGTGTGCAGAAAGGCAGTAAATATGCCAGTATGCTGTAGTCTTTTTTTTTATTTGCTCTCATTATGTCAATGTGATATGATATGCCTGTAAAATATTCCTAAATTGTGTGTCTTATTTTAGAGACTCTTCCAGAATTATATAGTCCGTGACAAGCATCTCTTAGTTGCATGTTCAGAGATCATATTTTACCTAAGACAGGCACTTTGCTTAATTTAGTGTAAATGCCTAAGATTGCCCAAATTAAAAGAAATGTTTCAAATAATTTTAGTTCATATCAGTTGTCTCAATGTACCATGACCAGGTTTGTTAATATAGTTTCATCAGAAACATCTGTCAAATGTTCCTTATCATCTGTATAGCATTTTTTCCCCCAAATTTGGGAAACTTTCCTGTTTCAGACAAAGGCTAGTGAAACACAATGCTGGGCTCAGCCACAGATCACTTGTTGGCATTGCCACACAGTTTGCATTGTCACTGGGCATGATTTGGCTTTTCCCAGCACTTGTCCACCGCCTTCCCAATAAGAGCTCCCAATCAAGTCTCCATTTCTTCCTTTGGGAAATGATTGCTTATTCTAAACCAGTGGTTTTCAAACTGGAGAGCACAGCAGAGTCACCTGAAGGGATTGTTAAAACACATCAAGACCCTAGCCTGATTCAGGAAGTCTGGAATATGGCCCAAGCGTTGCATTTCTCACAATTCCCCATGTGAAGTTAATGCTGTTGGTAAGGGGTTCTCACTATGAGAACCATGGCTATCACTCATCCTTGGGAAGTTTATCAGTCTTTAACCAACACTAGGTTCTAGTATCGGTGCTCCTCATATTCCTTTCACTCCTCATATTTCTGCAACGTTCTATTTTCCTAGAAAATTCACTGCCTCTGACTCAGCATCATTATGTACACTGCAGTCACACCATCTGCCTGGCGATTCCATCTTATCTGACACCTTAATAGCTGCCATTAAAGGAAGAAATTTCAGGCCAATAAAAAGCAATTCTTATGTATGTGTACGTATCCAATAAAGTATTTATCAGGCATCAGTCTTCCTACCACTTGCACATGTAATGGCTGCCTTCTTAAGAGTGGGAGCTCAATGACAATGGATGATGCAATTTCCATAGCCTCACTCTTATTTTGAAGCACTGAACTATGGGTCTAGCATTAAATTAAATGTTTGTATGTGTAAAGGTTTATTTAAGGCTTCTTGTGTATTATACTGGGTAATTTGGGAATTTACATGTTCACCTTGCTGTGGCTACCTTCCTGTTGTGGATGAAGATGAAAAACAGTGGCTTTAATAATTTTTAAACTAATTAAAATGAAAAACCCTTTGGTTGTACAAAAAGCGGTAGAGGCCTTCTGCAGCAGCAAACTTTGGCTCCTGGCTTATGAATGGTATTTCAACAGCAAACAGGCTTGCATGAATAATTTTAAAAAAAAGAAAGTTATTTGCATATTTGCATGGTGTTAAAAAAATATCAACAGAGTTTACATAATATATAATGTGTGTATGTGTATATAGCAGTATCTCCATTATTGGATACTCCCCCTAAGAGTTTTAAAAAAGTAATTAATGTTCATGAGCCATCAATTCCAAATGATATTGAAGGAATAATTAGAATGAGGGAAGTTGTAAACTTGTGCGGCTTACAATAAAATAAAATAATCTCTCCAAATGGTAGTATACCAAACAAACAGCTTTATAACAGTTTCTAGCATGGCTATTTCTGGCCAGGCTCTCTAATCTAGTACTTCTTCCTTTCGGTTATGGCGCCAAGTTTATAAGTTGACATTAAATGAAACAACTTCCTTCAAAGGCAATCTAAATAAAATAGTAGTCTTGATCTAGTTTTTTGGAATTAAAGAAAAAAGTTTGCATATTTCTGGTGCTCTATTTTTTAAGGTTTAGAAAGAAGAGTTCAAAATTGATTTTGATAGACGGGTCTGCAGGTGGGAGACACTCATGTCTACACCTCAAGAGATCCTGAAAGGGCCCTATGTTCGACTCCAGCCCCTCCAGCCATGGTCAAGGACCATTCCAGCCCACTCAGGGACCTGGCAGGAGACAGGTCTATGTCTCCAGAGCCAGGTCTATAGACCTCAGTCTTGGCTATGGAAACTCAAATAGTCCTAGGGCTCAGTTACAGCAGCCTTCAGCCACGGTCCAAGGACAATCCTCACACTGGGACCCATCAAGTAATCAGGCAGCAGCTTTCCCAGCGACTTGGCAGGAGCCACACACATCATGCACCTGCTGTCTGAGGACCTAACTCTTGACCCTGAATTAGGCCCTGTCCCAGCGCCACCTTACAGTATAAAGTATTGAAGGTAACCCCATCCACCCAGAAATCAGACAGGATCCATGCCCCCCCAAGCCCCTGGTAATAAGCTCCCCAATCCTGCACTCCACTGCAGATCCAGTAACAGCTCCATAACTAGCATGAACCAGGTATTACTAATTCCAGAGGTAGCCCCACCAGCCCAGGAATCAGACAGGTGAAGGTCTTTACCTGCTGAATCCAATCAGTAAAATCTGGAAGGGGAATTGGCACTTTCAGGTGCACAGACACAAATGAAAGGCCACATAAATCATAAAGAACCAGTTAAATATAACATCACCAAAGGAAACTTATCAAGTAACCAACCTAAGAAATGGAGATTTATGATTTGTCTGACAAAAAATTCAAAATAATCATCTTAAAGACAATGAATAAAATGCAAGAGAACACAGACAACTAAGTAAAATCAGAAAATCAATGCATGAACAAAATGATAAGTTTAATAAAAGAATAGAAGCCATTAAAAAGAACCAAACAGAAATTCTGGAGCTAAAGAATACAATGACAGAAATGAAAAATTCAGTAGAGAACTTTAGTAGCAGACTTGATCATGCAGAAAAAGGAAGCAGTGAACTTTAAGACAGATCATTTAAAATGAGCTATTGGAGGAACAGAAAGAAAAAGAATGAAAAAGCACGAAGAACGTCCACATGGATAATGGAACATCATTAGTGAATGAACATTTCAATCATAGGAGTCCCAGGAGGAGGAGAGAAAAAGAAAGGGGCAGAAAGATAGTTTAAAGAGATGATACATGAAAATGTCCCAAATCTTGGGAGAATTGTAGGTATCCAAGTACGCGGAGCTCAAAACTCAAGCAAGATCAACTCAAAGATTACTCTAAGATTTGATACATTATAATCAAAATGTTAAAAATCAAAAACAAGCAGAAAAGGGTGACTGGTTAGCTCAGTTGGTTAGAGCATTGTGCTGATAACACTAAGGTTGCTGGTTCAATCCCTGCGTGGGCCACTATGAGCTGTGCCCTCCTTAAAAGAGTCAACTATGACATTGTAGCATGAAAGCAATGTGGAACCAATGACCATGGCTGTTCCCCAATAAAATTAGAAATAATAATTATAATGATAATAATAATAAAAACCAAGTAGAGAATTTTAAAAGCAGCAAGAGAAAAATGACTCATCAC
>NW_017732469.1:36308-37433 GCF_001890085.2 Hipposideros armiger | reverse complement strand
TAACTTAATTGTGAAACACACAGATCTCAAAAGCACAATTTCATAAGGTGGGGAAATGTACACAGCCAACACCCAAATCAACACATGGAACATTTCTATTACCTCTGAAAGTTCCCTTGTGCCCCTTTCTAGTCAAATCCCTTCAACCAGAAAAGAAACCATTATTCAAGTGTCTATCATCGTAGACAATCTCTCCTGCTCATCTGCCTTGTTTACGCAGACTATGTACCTATTTCCAGGAAGAAAACTTTTGTGACACTTTGCTCACCTACGATGATTTCGTCCCACTCTGGAATTAATTGTGAGTGCATGTTTTTTTCAAAGCTTTCTTCAAAACAACAATAACACACAAACAAACAAACAAACAAAACTATGACTTTGGTTTATCCTTTTCTCCTCTTGCTGTTACCATGGGAGGAAGTGTCCTTCTTATAACCTTCTACATTCTAACCAGATGTTAAACTTCTTGACTGAATGAGACTCCCAGAGAGTGCAAGTACACAGACTGGAGATGAGGACCAAGCACTAAACCATGGGATGCTCTCTTCTGGTGCCTGATGAAAACAAGATAGAGAGCTTCTGAGATTGTCCCGGTAGACAGACAGATAGTGAGCATTAGGAGGTAAGGGTGGTTGGTATCTGGAGCTCTCCGTGATCTTTGTTGGTGGAGGCAAGGCAGTCTGGAGAAAAATGACTTTAGTCCCCATATGAAGGCCACTAACTTGACCCCTATTGAGAAAGTCAAGGGAAGTTTGATGGTATTCTTATTGTGCAGAACCCTTTTGTCTCCCATGGCTGGAATGTAGACTGTTTTGGGAAGAAAGGTCTTTGACCCAGTATGTATGTGTTCGCTTGAGAATACTATTTATTATGTAATATAACCCTGAGAAGATAATAAAGTGATACCTGTTGAATTGGTTTCTACTTTATATAAGGAGACTTTCATAAAGTAAAACAATTTGTGGTGTAGCTAAAAAAGGGATATCTCTGCTGGGTTTTGGCCAAGAATTCCCCTGAATCAAGTAGTTACCTGATGATTTTTCTGTTCCTGCTTCTAGTCCTTTGTGAGGCTCAAGGATACTACCTGTCCTTGGAGGTCCTGAAGTATTTCAATATTCTAAGGAA